>NW_026611594.1:339167-660834 GCF_028502605.1 Trichoderma breve
TATCCGGCTGTCGTCTCCTGTTCCAATCGTTTTAGGAAAGTGCCCATCTTGGCGCTATTATAGTGTTACAAATCACCTATTTGTAAGAAACCCACATCATCAAGAGGATGCCTCTCCACCGTCATCTCTGGTGATGCATGAGCAAGCCTAGCTGTTTTAGAAGCGCTATTGGTAATCAGCCAACGCGATAATCATCGAATCAAGATCAAAGAAACGCTAGACCCGGCCGAATACCAGCTGTTTCTGTTCTTGCTTATTAATTACATGCCGCCCTGTAATCCCTCTTCCGTACTACTTCAAATAGGATTGCCTGATTAAAGGCAATCTTAATGATTGCATATACATTTTTAGATCGATTATTTTTACGACGAAGTGAGAACATCATAATACTGAAAAGGGTTGTAAACGTACCATAGGCACGTTGAATTATGTGCTTGTCAAGATCGAGGAGCTGAAGCGGTCCCTATTGTCCAATCACCCAGCCTTCAAATCAATAAGATCATAAAACGCGACTGTATATCCTTACTTCGACATACATACATCCGAGGTAAATGCGATGAATACTATTGAAGAAGATTGTTTTAGGTAGTTCATGGGTTTAGTATGGATATATTTGAACAATGATTGGTTCAGAAAATCGGTGAGAAACAAAGAATACAAACAATTAAGCAACCATAGGTGAAAAAAAAGAGTATTGGATAGTAGAGAAAATCGCAAGAAATGAACAAAGGCGTCCTAATCATAGAATTGAATACTCTAAAAGTCATCCCGTAGCCGAGCAGTTTTGTACCTGATGTTGAAAGGAAGGCATTATACATTTCCAAGATTAGCCACTGCTTCTTGGAGTTCAGTGAACTTGATATTTTAAATTTACATCATTGTCACTAGGGTTAGAAGTATTACTTAGATTCATGACACTCTCAATGAACATTGCTTCTCGGGTAGACTACAGTTGAACATTTTTGAAGTACAGCGAGCTGTTAAACTGCGTTAAACCTCCGAAGTAGGGACTTCAGTCTGGTACTAATATTTGGATCAACTATAGATCCGCTAGTAAAATTCAAGATTGAACGAAAATTTGATCCAAAGGCTGATGTGGTCTTCTGGTGGACCAATTTTCTCAGTCTATTGAACAATGACGCTCTTAGAGAATTCTCGTTTCCAATCAATATGACACCTGTTAGCTGGGGTGCATCATACTATCAAGTGCCGTTGCGGTGCCGGGTTTTGAACGAATGATTTCTTTAGCATCATTGTTTTATGTGAACATGATTCTAAACTACCAAACAGCCTCTTCATAATGAAGATGTTTTGCATATAAATACCATCCAAACCATCAGAGCGCAGTACAACAACACCAACGCTACGACTTTTGGCCGTAAATCTACTGTACCTCTCGAGCGACGATCAATACCAGCATCTCTTATTTATCCATACTCCATAATCTATTCAACCACTTCATTAAATCACAATGAATGCCCACGAAGCCAGACCCGATTATTACGACATACTCAAAGTACCAGTATGGGCAGAGACCGATGAGATCCGGACGAGCTATAAACGCCTCGCCTTAGCGCATCATCCGGACAAAGATCCAAACAATCCCAACGCCACTGCCTTTTTCCAATCTGTAAGTCCTTATCAGCTGCAATTTGAAAAGAGTTATGCTGACTTTTTGTGTGGCTGAAGATCCAGGCTGCCCACTCTACCCTGACTGATCCTGCACAGCGCTCGGCTTACGATCGTGAGGTATATATGGATCTAGACTTTGCGCTACACAGGTTCCGCGAGAGGAAAAAAGAAATCAAGGAACACTTGCGCATTAACATCCAGAATGAGGTGGCTCGCCATAGGGTTATAGAATATGAGAAGCGAACGGAGAGCCCATCGTGCCCTTCGGCTCGCCGAATTAAACACGAAGCGGCTTCCAAAAAATTTAAAGACGTGATCGTCATGCAGGAAAACCAGCTAGCAAGTCTCAAAGCAGAGATAAACAAGATGAAGGTTACCATGAATGCGATGCTGGCAAGAGGGTACAAGCCGGTAAGTAAGTAACCGCTGAGGCAGAAGCTCAACGATACGGGACTTAGCAGAGACACAGAGAGCAAGGGGAGGAGCGGTTCCTTGAACAACGAGAGCAGGTCAGTAAAACCGATGAGAGAGGAAGCTAGAGACGCCGAAAAGGGTTATTTTACGGAAAACGAGAGAGCAATCCAAATTGACCAGAGCGCAATCTGTTATGGGAAACCAAAGGTAGGCAAGCTGAAGGAAGAGGAGAATGGGAAATTGAGAAGCCGACCAATAGAGGAGCGACGTTTTGCCTTTCGTTATCTAGGCTTTTTTAGTTGCGTGTATTGGGTGCTTTACAATTGTTTGAGAATAATGTTCATTAATATTACATTGCAAATCGTGCAAACCTCTACATACATGCTCTCTGCTATACTCGTGGCGGAAGGTTGGTTTCCATGTGCCATCACAGCCTTGCAATTTAAGAGTTTAAGAACCAGTAATAGATGCATCGCGACTGGAGCTCTATGACAACTGGTTCTAGTTACTTACTATGAGAGCTTAGTCATTTTTGCTTCGTGCCAGATCATCTACTCCAAGACGCGAGCACGATTAGGCTCCAATCTCACATCATACCAACAATATAAACCATAGGACCAGCCTTTAGAGATTGTTTCTTTGAGAGCGCTATGAAAAAAGACCAAAAGGCGCTTATCGCAATTTTCTTTACACCATAATCTTTTTTGGGTTCTCCGTTGCATGCTTATCGTCAGTTATAAGACTTGACGGTAATACCGCGATTTTCTGTCATACCCCGCCCTGCTTTTGCAGCCCGCAGGCCATTTTCATTGCTCCTAGCCGTGATATCTATATAATGGAAGAAACTCGTACGATCAGTTCAAATACTTTTGGGAATGAGAATTATATCATTCAGGGCAATGTGAACTACAATCACTACGCCAGCACCAACGCAGAAACCCCGCCAGGGCAAGTGGACAACGTTCTAAAATGCCTCTATAAATCGCCATACAAAGACCGAAAAGACCGAAATCCCCGGCGAGTGCAGGGCACGTGTGACTGGTTTGTGTCGCACGAACACTTTCGGACTTGGAACAAGAGCAGCTCGTCAAGTATGCTTTGGGTGTCAGCTGATCCTGGATGCGGAAAGTCGGTGTTGGTAAGACACTTGATCGACTCTGTTGTTCAGACTACGACGTCCAGAACCGTGTGCTATTTCTTCTTTAAGGATGACTTTCCAGACCAGAAGAATGTGGCCAGCGCTCTCTGCTGCATACTTCGTCAGATATTTATGCAAAAACCGTCCTTGCTATCTGAGGCAATTTTGAAAAGGTTCAATACTGGTGGAGAAACATTCAACGCTTCATTCAGCGAACTTTGGCAGACCTTTCTTCAGGTAGTGGAGGACGAGAATGCAGGCGAAATTGTCTGTCTTCTCGACGCAATCGACGAGTGTGAAGATCACAGTGACCAGGGAAGGTCTCAGCTTCTCAAAGCGCTATGCGCGCTGTACGGCACTGAAAGGAGCTTTAATATCAAGTTCCTCATCACCAGTCGGCCTTACGTTGAAATCCATCGCGGTCTTCAGCCTCTAGATATTCCGGGGTTACCGGTAATCCACTTGAGCGGAGAAAGCGAAGATGAGATGAAGAAGATCTCTCAAGAGATTAACGTCTATATCGGCGCCAGAGTTCAAGATATAGGGCGGAGACTGCAGCTGACACAAAACGAATGCAGTCTTCTGTTGCAAAGGCTTATGCATATCCCTAATAGGACCTATTTGTGGGTATACCTTACTCTGGATTTGATCGAGAGTAGCATTAATGTCACCGAGAAGATGATACTTGAGGCTACTTCGAACGTACCTAAAACAATCGACGAGGCCTATGAAAGAATACTTTCTAGAAGCTCCAATACTAGGCAAGCTAGGATAATATTGCATATTATTGTAGCAGCTGCACGACCCTTAACTGTCAAGGAAATGAATTTTGCGCTGGCGTCTAGTGAAACCCGCCAGCCGCACCCTGATATGGATCTTGTGCCTGATGATCGTTTCCGCGAAAACCTACGGAATATCTGTGGTCTCTGTATCGTCATCGTTGACTCAAAGGTTTATCTACTTCACCAGACTGTGAAGGAATTCTTAGTCAAAAGGAATATGACAAAAACCTTGCAGAGTGAATCTGATGACTATGAATGGAAGTATTCAATACAGCCACAAGAATCTCACATTATTCTCGCCAAAATTTGCATTTGGCATTTACTCGCGGGATCACAGCTCTTGTACGAATCAACGTCGCATGCGTGGAGAGATACTTTTCTTGACTACTCCGCAAAATATTGGGTTTCACACTTCCGTGAGATGGATAGTGAAGCACAGTCAATGTTGACAAAGTCAATCCTGACAATCTGCGACGAGGATTCGTTTTGCTGCAAGACGTGGTTTGCTGTTCATTGGTCCACCATGCAGACAAACTGCCCTCGAGGATTCACTACCCTTATGATAGCATCCTATTTTGGACTTCATTTTGCAGTTCAGAGTCTGCTAGATATGGACGTCGACTTGGACGCCCAAGATAAGACATACGAACGGTCGGCGCTCTGCTGGGCCGTAAGGAATGGCTTTTGGATGGTTGCTGAACTGCTCATTAGTGGCCCTCGTAAAAAGCTAGGGGTCTTCAAATTACCACTCAGGAAGGGAGCTAAGATCGACTTACAAGACGAGTATGGGCGAACCCCATTGACATATGCCATTTGGAATGGGGATGTCGCTCTTGTCAAGTTGCTATTGAAAGCGGGTGCAAACGTGCACTTGAAGGACACACTTGACAAAACACCATTATTCTACGCCTTTTGCAGTTCAGATCACGAAATAGTTGATCTATTTGTCAAGAAGCAAAGGCCGGTTGATGTTGAGAATGATATTAACACACTACTGTTCTCTGCCCTAGACAATGGACATGAAGAAGTTGTGATGCAATTGATCAAGACAGGTAGAGCCAACCTCGAAGCCCGGAACAACTTGGACGAAACGATTCTAATATCCGCTATTCGCGCATATCATAAGGCAATAGTGAAGATGTTGCTCGAGGCGGGGGCAAACCCGAATGCTAAGGACCGCTATCGCGATCCAGCCTTATTTGTGGCTATATATAGTCAAAAGGCAGCAGTCGATTCCTTACTTAGCACGGGAGAAGATTCGAATGCTCAGACAAACGCTGGCTTCTCGCCCTTGATACACGCCTCTATCATTGGCCATACGGCAATAGCGAAATTTCTACTTGATGCCCGAGCAGATATAAATGCCCAGACAGATGCTGGGGCATCAGCATTACTGTATGCGTCTTTCATGGGCCATGAGGAAATAGTGAAACTGCTACTTGAGGCCGGAGCAGACGCAAAGAGTCAGGCAGACGCTGGCGCCTTAGCTTTAATGCTTGCATTTAATGGCCATTATTTCTATGGTACAGCCATGAAGCTACTCCTTGATGCAAAGGTGGACACACGCTCTGAGCCTTACTGGCAATTTCCAGAAGTATTCTTCAAGAATCTTAACCGGGGGGGGCATAGAAGCATAGTAAAAATGTTGCTGGAGGCGGGAGCATACAAAAACATGCAAACCCCCGACGATATCCCGCCTTTTGGCGGACAACACCGGGATTCAATGATGGACTACTTGCTCAGAATAAGAGCGGACTCACAAACGATCTAATTGATCACAAAGATTATGTAAATAGAGACTGCTAAAGAGGCCAGACGAAATTGGTAAACGCACCGTTGAAGGTGGCGAGGCTGGCCAACGACAAATTCTGGTCTCGTGGCATGCCACCTTCAAGGGACAAAACACCCTGGGTAATCATATGTAACGAAATGGCTACACGAATATGAGAGAATTGCGAACTACCATTATCTATATGCAAACTTAAAAGGGTATCAATGCCTAAGTATCCTCCCAAAATTTTGATGCACGATTCACTTCGGCCTTTCCATACAATTTAGATCCTGAAAGTGAAAGTCACACTGTCTGCTCCTCACTCTTGCGGCGCAATTCCTCTTTAAAATCTCTTCGAAATTCTCGAGCATCATGTCGTACTTTTGTGCCTGCGTCACGCGCTTTGTCTTTCAGGTCCACAAAGCGAGAACCGAATGGGCGTTTAGAATCGCCGTCCGGCTGTAGCTTTGACCCCCGAGGTCGCAGAAGATATGTCTTGACCGAATCACCGACTGAGAAGAGGCGCTTCACTTTCCTTGCCAATTTTACCCCTGCAGACAATTTCTGAGACTGGGTTTCATGCGAGGCAATGGAAACAACAGTGGAAACAAAACTTTTGTTGACTTCCTGTATCTCTGAAAGCCCATTGCTAGTATTGGGACGAGATATTTCCTCTGGCTCGTCGGTAATTTGAGCTAAAGGTGTTAGTATGGTGTCAATTGACATGTCGGCTGTGGTCTTAGTCTCCTCGTGGCTTTCTTTGGGCCCACGCATAAGCTCACCCAGCCGTGTCACTGAGAAGTCGCACATCTGTTTGACAACACGATCATATGCTTCTGGTGATAATTTGTACTCCCCACCGTGCAGCGTGTATGCGGGCATCTGGAGAAACTCTTCGACGTGCATCACCGTCTCGCGTACTGTTTCCCTTGGTGCAATGAACCACTCTCTATGTCCCCCTTGGCAATTGAAGCATTCTAAAACACGAATGTTGACATGCCGGAGTATGACTTGCGCAATCCGCTCAGCCTGGGGAGCACCGATGAATCTTTCGGTCTCATAAATAATCTTCGTGTTGATTCCATAACAGTTGTTCGGTTGGTGTAATCTCTCCTCAGCGCTCTTACTCGACCACCCAATCTTAAATAGTGAAGGGTTTTCCTGATGTTCGAGGATGTATACGACGCCCTCTTTCATTTTCTCCAGCGTGGGATGGCAACAGATCACTTGGAATACCGGCGAGTGGTCTCGTATCGATCCACTGCGTTGAATACCAGTAATCCCAAGCCCTTTAATGACATTGTCGTCTCTTTCATGACTCTCTTCTCTCTCTGAAATGGTAGTGTTTAGGCCAGTAGATGTCTCGGCCTCATCCTCTTGTCTGATAGCGGGAACGATCATGTTGTCTCTAAGAGTCTCTTCCTTAACAACAACCTCTTCAACAATCTCTTGCTCAACAACCTCTTGGACAACAGCAGCAACCTCTTCATAAACATTGTCTTCAACGATAATGTCACCCTCAACAATAGCTTCGGTAACGGATTCTTCCTCAGCAACATCCTCAATGTTAAACCGGGAGAGTGTCCCATTACGCTGAGGAGTATTGGGGAGAGAGCTCATGAAGGTTGTGTTGCTGCTGACAGAACGAGACTCTGCAATGCTGTCGACAAAAGAGCTGCCATCATCTGATGTCGCACTAGCCGATGAAGGTACGAATCGCGTAGGCACTGAGGGTACAAGTTGTAGTGCGGCCGCAGTTATTGGCTGTATAGTGGATGTGCTGATGGATTGTACCGATGGTGTACTCAAGGTCGATGTAACTCTTTGCCGTGTAATCGGCGTTGGACGTGGTCTTGAGGTGGATTTATTGGCTATCCGCTCTCTCTTCCACTCGGCAAATGCATCAAGGGCTCTTTGGCGATGCCACCTCTTACAATGCGAGTAGGTGATGAATGTTTCCATCTTATCGTAGAAACTCTCAGTATCAGGAAATTCTGACATCTCGCGGAATTCAGGCAGCAGACTGTGAACGTGCCATCGCTCCTCCCGTCTGCACGGAGGGTTTCTGCACCTCCCGCCATCAACTCTCTTTGCTCGACAGGTTTCGAAATCGGAGTCTTGAGGGTTCGGACATACATCGGTATATCGCTGTATAACCGCAAGCTCCTGGAAGACAGGATTTTGCCTCAGATTTCTAGAAGACATTTTTGGTTTGATGTTGTAGAAGCTATTTTCTTGATGATTGTCTTTTGATAGAAAGGTAAATCTATTTCATTCCTTCGATTTGATGAAAATCACCAACTATTAATGCCTGAGTGAGTGAGGCTGTGAAGGTGGATGAGGCGCTTGACGAAACTGTCGTTATGCATGTTGGTTCTTCTTTTCTGCAACATGATCACGAGCCCTGTCTCTCGGCGGGCAGAATTGATAGAAGATGGGCTGTTTTTGCAACCAACATGCATATCTTCGAAATCACTAATCGAATTAGGCAGCTCATTTTTCGACAGCTGAAAGTAGAACATGCAATCCATGCCACCCTTGAATCCCGGGGGAACGGATGCCCCGTATTCAAAGCGGCAACCCATTGGTGATTAGTGGCCTGAATACAGCATAGCTGGCTGTCTGTCAACTGTGAAGTAGGAAGAAGTTTTAAACTAAATGATCAACATCGCGCACTTATTAGGTGCTATGCCATAGTTACCGCCTAGGAATTCGATTCCTTTTGTTCTGTAGAGAGCATCATACAATGTACGCGATACTAGGTATCTTCGTCATTGCCCTGCTCAATAGATTGTGATGATCTCTGGATCTCCCCACGGGGAGTGGATATGTAATTTCCAACCCTGACTCGTCCGCGTGCGATGCCGTCCCCGTCGTTCTCTGTGCCACTCGAAACATCAAGCAGCTCTCATGATTGTGCTTCAAAGCCACGTATTTCTTAGAGCTATGATGGAAAGACAAAACAACCGCAGGCCTTCACATGCCCCCCCAGGCTGTATCTTCGGCCGCAGCCAACAAGACCGCCAAACGTTACAGAAAGCCAGTTCTTCGTGCTCTGTGAGAAATGCTGTTGGCCGTGCAGTTCGAGCTGAGCCCCCGCGAAGAGAAGACCCACGCAAGATGCAACACGCTACTGCGCATCAGCCACGCGGATGCCATGGATTATCCAGACCAGGCATGTCGTATCTTCAATAGGCGGCTTCGGCTAACAGGCAGTGTAGGATGCTATTTTTCGATCGGTCGCGACGGGCCATAACCGCGGCCGCATTAGTGTACACCCACTCTCTCTCGAGATCCATCAAGGCCAGTAATTGGGTCAGCGCTTAGATGATGCGATTGCCTGAGAATGAGCGATAATTGGTCTATTGTAGTAGTATTTGGAGCTCCTCCCCGCTCCTTTTCAGGTGTCGGAAGCAACGGGCCTCTGGATGACAATCCAGGAGGGAATATGCAGCTGCGTTCGTGCGAGGGGCTCACGGAGTTTGGGCCATCATAACCTACACCTCCATTCTACTTCTCAAAAGTCAGGCCATGTCACAGGCATCTTACAATGAATCCGCACCTGGGCTTCCTGATATTGTAGATGAAGATTGATACCACGCGAAACCTCATGTAAATTTAAAGTACCAAATCCTCCATAGTTCCAGTCTTGATGAAAATTTGGTTCGGATCTTTGTTTTGCAATAAGTCGAGTAACAGTATGCGGAGTAAATCTTATTAAATAAATACTGTTAGCTATAGTCATTTCACAGCGACATCTAGTATACATAGGAGAATATAAATCGAGGAAACATTTTTAAGGTTATCCTCAGCCATTAAAGCTAGTTGAGGTAGGTCGGTTGTGTACAGATATTAGGGCACTCCATACTGACAAATAAAAGGATCATTATCACAGAGGAACTTGCTAGGTCTTATGTCGCTAAGGATGAGGAAGTCGAATGTTCAAATATGATGTTCAGTAGTATAGATGAGTGACGTGAGTACAGAGACTCTAATCAATATGACACCTAAGCGGAAGATGAAAAGTGTGCACACATATTAATAATTTTGCGTTTGTGCTATAAAAGCAGAAGCACATGATATACCGCCATGCTATTTCGCGAAATAAAAGAAAGGGTTCATCGTATCGAATTTGAATGCTACTGAACCTTCGCCCAAGTCATGCCTAATCTCTGGAAGAAGGAAAAAAGCGATTCTGCTGGAACGTATCCTCCGTATGTCTTTTGCCACCAAGAGGCAAAAGAACCTGGTTAGATGAATAAGTTAGGAATCTACTCAATCCGATGGACCATAGAACTCACCAGCAGTCGGCCCAAGTTCGCCGAAACCTAAAAGCTCCAGGGCTACCGGCATCAATCGCACTAGGACTCCAAACGCAAGGAGGGAGAGCAACACTGTGGCTGCAATCTCGACGGGATGTTCCTTAACGTATTCAAATAAGTCGCTGAACGTTATTTCAGCAGCCTTGCTTGCTTGGTCGTAGGCTTCAGCCATAGCCGGGCCCATCTTCTCGCGGCCATCCCTCAGCACCTCCTCCAATTTCTTCAGGATGTTTTTGGCAAGCCATTCAGACCATCCAGTGGCGAAGACGGCGTCATCAAGTTTCGCCGACAGCAGTGGTCCGGACTTCTCTGCAGCGAGGAGAATGTCGATGATATTTTCGGCGGTTTCCTCAACGGTGCGATGGATTGGAGGATAAGGCGATGGCTTCTCGGTGATCACGCCGTAGGTGTGATGCGGCGAAAGAGCTGGCGCGCGGTCATTATCGCATAGACAGCACAAGAAATTCATATTGCCTTGATTTAACAACTCTAAAAGTTTAGATGATATAGAAGTAGAGTGATTGAAGGAGAGAAAGGCCAAATTCGTGGGTTGATGAATTGCATTGGAAGAAGAATTAGGCAGCCTCATGGCCTTTATTTACTTAGCCGATGCGGCTGTGTGCATGCACGTGCCTGCGAGGCAGTAACTTTACCATCATTGATTCAATCAAAAACGCCTTGACTGGCGCTATTGCGAGCTGATGCAAGGGAATTCTGTCGGTCGCATTGAAGGCCAGTGGTCAATATGTGGGAGGCCTACAAAGGCTGGAATGTGGCTGACTTTGGAGACTTGGGGGAGCGACCCAACGAACAGCGAAGAGGGGAACCAAAATACTTTGACAGCATGAAAGAAGCCAAGTCTCTGGAGCCTGTTGCTTGGGATACTGATTCAATTGCGAGCTGATTTTTAGTTTTACTCAAACTCTGGAGACGATGGTTGGTGATTTTCGTTCCAAAATTGTAGGTACACACAACTGCTCACCACGACCACCATACATGCATGTCGCGTCCTCCACCAAGGTTGCGAGCCACCATTAGGAGGACTGCCACCGCATCCGGCGATCCATCTTGCCAACTGGTTGTTAATAATCATTGCTGAGTTGGTGGGTTATTTCACATGCCACCGTTTCAAAGTGTAGTCTCTGAGTATAGTTGATCTTTCGGAGTCCTCAGTCTTACGGTAATTGTCTTGATGCGCTGGGTCCCGTTGTAAAACAAGCCACCCATAAAGACTGAATCTCTTCAATGAATGAGCTAAATGACTGTGAGAAAGATGAGATCAATGGAGATGCAGCCAGAGACGGTATGGGTGACCGCGGAATTGCGAGTCATATATCTATCGCGTTCAATGGATCGGCAGTGTTACACCTGGTACAATAGTACTAAATGTACGCATCAAGCGGCCTCCTGCAGCTCATACTTTGTTTTAACTCTGATTTGCAGAGAGAGTCAAGTACTATGAGGTCATGATGCTGAATGAACATCATGCAGCACTCAGTTCGAGCGCAGGAGCCTGGAACTTAGACTTGACTTCCACCAAGCTGTTGAAGCAAGTTCCTACCCTGTTTTGTTTCTGGAGTTTATATCTACACGTCTAATTGTACATAGTATATCTGAAGTAGTTCTGTGCTCAGGCCCAGCAATGTCTATTACACAGGAATAAGTCTCACTATTCTGCCTTCTTCACATTGGCGAGAATCGCATCCACCATCTGTTGACGAGCTCGATGTGGTATCTCATGCCCGCAGTCTTCGATAATGACAAGCGTTGCCCCTTTAACATCATCTCTTAGAGCCTCGGCGTGCTTAAGTGGGAAAATCTGGTCCTTTGCGGCGTGAATGACAACTGTCGGACATCGGATCTGTTTGAGTAACTCGCGCGGCCACCTCACACCCGACGCATCAGAGTGGTTATACTTGGTCCACATAGTCCCGCTCTCTTTCTCGCGGTAATATGTAATCTCAGACTCCCTTCTCGATTCAGCTTTTTCCTCCTCCGTTGGCGGCTGAGTTGCGAGAGCAAGGCCAAGTCGCATATATGATTGGATCCAACCTTCGTCATCGTCCCGGTCATCTGGAATCTCATACGCTTCGGCTAACAGCCACTGCCCCTCCAGGTGTACCCGAGGCAGG
This sequence comes from Trichoderma breve, assembly GCF_028502605.1. Taxonomy (NCBI): domain Eukaryota; kingdom Fungi; phylum Ascomycota; class Sordariomycetes; order Hypocreales; family Hypocreaceae; genus Trichoderma; species Trichoderma breve. The sequence goes on from NW_026611594.1 coordinate 351,359, forward strand.
TTATCACTAGGGATCTGTTGGCGCCCAACTGGGCTCGTGAGCACAAGAGCTAGACTTCTAACGACATCCGGCAAGCGACTAGCTGTTTGCCACGCAAGAGTTCCACCCAAACTAGTGCCAACGAGGTGCACGTTTGTGAGTTTGAGATGCTTAATGAGCCCTACGATGTCCTCGACCATGTCGTCTAGCGTATATACCGGTGTTCCGTCTGATGGCTTGGTAAAAGAGGTTGACCGGCCTGTATCTCGATGATCAAATCGAATAATGAAATGTGGATGATCTGGAGGACTAAGGAGCCCAATAATCCAATCCGTCTTCTGTGTCATGGCACAACTGTGCCCTGAGATGAGAAGTATGGCCGTATCCGATGGGTTGCCAAATACCTGATAGCAGATCCGGCACCCGGACGGAAGTGATGTGAAAAGTTCTTCAGACATTTTCTCAAGATGTTCTCTTTGAACGGAGAATTTGCTATGGTTGGTGATTACTTTGGAAATAGAGTCGCTCTGGTTGAAGTTGTGTTTGTTTACCAACGCGACCAGCCATTTCGAATGGAAGCCAATCACATGACGGCTAATTAGAAGTGACTAAGTGACTTTCTTGCGAAGGATTAGAAGAATTGCGGGGCTTGAGATATCGCAATGCTATCATCAAGGATATGATGTTGGTTGTGTTGATCCTGCGCTTTCGTATTGCATTATAGGCAAATTCTGGTAAGACCCTCGGATTTCTCCCAATATCCAGCCTTCGATATCTCTCTGCATATTGTCACTAACCTTCGTTCTATCTGAAAATAGACTATCCTTATTTATGGAAAACGCCTGCACCCTCTATTAAAAGCAACGGCGATTATTTTAGATCGGACCGAGCAGGATGAGCTACACGTACGAGGTTCACTGACTGGTCGTTAGCGCCCAAGCAGTCGGTGAAAGTGATATAAATCACCCGGGCTTTTTTGTAGGGCAACCCAATAAGTTCGCGAATCAACATCTTCAAGTTGGCATGTTTCATCAAACGTGTCAAATCGGCGCAAAGAATAGGACTTCCGAAGATATTCACCGGAAGGATCTGAAAGAATTCACCGGAAGGATCCGAAAGACGTCTGTGCCGTGCTCCACTGAGCTTATCTCCAGATTTGCATTCACGCATTGTGGAAAATCTTCAGCCTCTGCAAATATCTTCCGATATATCCGAAGGAAGGAATAACTGAACTAACGCCTGCAGGTCTGCTTAATCCTTTTATTCCACGTGTAATCTTGCCAGTGGTCCTCGGCGAAGATCTAAGATCCAATCTTCGACACCCACGTTGTAACGGTGGTTCTCGACTCGGGCTATCCTCATCATCTGGTTCCAATGGAACCACATGCTCTCAGCTTTCTTGGATTCAGGCTATGAATTGGATCAAGTCAAAGATCAGCCCCTTATGTCACGATCTTGATTAGAGATGAAATGCAACATCTTCCTATTCTATCGAGCGGCCAATTAGCGCACAAAGCCGCTGACAGTTCAGCATCGATTGTATATTCAAAGAACAGGACGTCATCAGCAATTGGTATTTAACTAAAGTCTTTTTAGGCTTAGGACTTTGCTCGATAATCACTATTGCCGAATGAGGTCTATGCTGTCTTACAGCGTCTTGTTATGCGGTAAACTGGGAAATGCTGAGGTCAGATAAAGAGGGGACATAACAACGACACCGGCCTATTTACATACAATATATGGCGTACCGTTACTTCTTCTTCTTCTTCAAACAAATTCTCTGCAACTTGATCTAAATCGGCTTTCTTTTCAGCCTACAGTTTTTATTTTACTGTTTTCCTCATTGCTGGCTTTTTGCACCAAAGAATGTCTTCTGCAGCCACCATAAACGCTAGCGGAAAAGCTGTAAGCTCACGGTCTATTTTCCACCACTGCAGACTGCAATTGAGCCTAACAATTATAGGCTCTCATACTTCGTGAAAAGCTGGGCGCTGATAAGGTCATCCTGCCAGATGACGCTCTCCCAGATGTAGGCCAATTTGACACAACCTTTTATTTCATTGCACAGGCTGCGCAGATCGTCCCTGTATGCCGTGTTCTCCCAGTCAACGCTGCGGACGTCGCGGCAATCCTTAATATTGTCCGGGAGACCGGGGCTACTTTTGCAATTAAGTCTGGAGGTCATAACTCATACGCTTCTGGGACCAATGCGGAGAATGGAATCACTATCGACCTGAGTCGTTTTAAAGACATCACCATCTCGGATGATCGCAAGTCTGTCACCGTTGGTGCTGGCTGCAGGTTCGGCGAAATTTACGACAAGCTAGAGGCACATGGACTTGGGTGCGTTGGTGGCCGAATTTCTAGTGTCGGGGTTAGTGGACTTACTATGGGAGGTATGAATATATTTGAAAGCAAATATGCATTCACTGCCCGGTGGCTGACCTTGACCCAATAGGTGGCATTTCTTTCTTCTCGTCCGAAAGAGGGCTTGCTTGTGACAATGTCATAAGTTACGAGGTAAGTCTTGCATCCACCATCCCTCAGCTGCCTTTGTCGATCACTTACAGTTTCTTGAAGCTCGTTCTTGCCAATGGCCAAATTCTAAATGTCAGTGAAAAGTCGCATCCTGACCTTTTCTGGGGCATGAGAGGAGCCGGTATCACTCTTGGTATCGTCACTCATATGGAGCTGAGAACCTTTAATTTTGGACAAATATGGGGTGGTGCCAGTGTATTCTCCCATGAAAACAAGGCTGCAGTTTTCGATGCATTCAATAAGTTTGTACACGATGGCTCAGATCCTAGTACGGAAGCTTTTATGCTATCTACCGATGCCGCAAAGGATGGTAATAGCGTATACGCTGTCATCACGTCTCACAGCAATCCGCAATCCGACACCGCGGTCTTTGACGATATTAAAAGTCTAACCCCTCTTGCCTCAACCACTCAAATTCGAAGCTTGAAAAATCTTTGTGACGAGATGGATAGTCAAAATGAGCCAGGTTTCAGGTATTTGCGTCTTGGGTGATCAAAATAAGGAGATTAATGTGCTACAAGCTGACTACGTCTCACAGATTCCGGACCTCTTCATTGTCTGTGAAATTTAATCTATCAACGCTGGAACAGATTGATGCCTTTCATAAAGAATCTGTGGCTCTCCTAAAGGATTGCGATGGTTTCGTGCCCTCCATATTATACCAACCATTGGTCGGTTCTATGCTTCCAAAGGACGCGATTGGCAATGCGTTGGGAATCAAACCGGAAGACACACCTTTAATAAGTACGCCAGAAATGCAACATTCTACCAGTAGATGAGAGTTTACTGACACAAAATTGAATAGTTATAGCAATTCTTTGGAGGTGGACAGACGTTCAACATGATAAGATGATCTTCGACGTTGCCGATCAGTTTGTGGACAAAGTTGAGAAGGCCGCTCGGGCTCAGGGCACGTTCCACCGCTACCAATATCTCAACTATGCAGCCAGACACCAGGATGTATACGGTAGTTATGGGGAGGAGAACATAAAGCGCCTTCTAGAGATCAAAACAAAGTATGATCCTGAAGATTTGATGTCGACACTGCGTCCAGGTATCATCCAGTTGTCGGGCTCGCAGAAGGCATGATGTTTTGGAGAAGGATGGTGTCTTTGGATCATGCATTGTTCGATAGACGGCTACTTGGCAGATGAAGCAAAAAAAAAACTTTTCGTCCCTTCTACATGATGTGTAATAATGTTTATGATTGGGTATAAAAAGTGTAATTGTATGAATCTCCGCCACGCTACACAAAATAAGCCCTGTCACCGAACTACCCTTATATACCTCTAGTGTTATGTTACTTTCCAAGCCTGTTGTAAAAGCTCAGTCTCGCTTCACTCCCAATTGTTTGACCATCCTTAATCCGAGCACACTTAGAACACAAACTAAAGCCATGGCGGCAAACATAGTCCAGAAGACGGCTCGATATCCAACCATGAGGGCACTAGGCGAGGCTTTGTCGGCGTCAAGAGATGCATTGGTTACGGAGGCAGCGATGAGTGAGGTGACTGTGAGGCCAATGGCGGTTCCAAGCTGTGCGCAAGTGTTGAAAACGGCTCCGCTCAAAGCCTGCATGTGTGTTGGGAAAACGTCTGACACGACGAGAAGGCCAACTGTGAAGAGGATATCGCAACTCAATGGAGCCAGAATCTACATGAAGTTAGAGACAGATCGTTTTCCCATAAGATGTTCCAAGCAATAGACGGTATTCTTGACGAGTAATCACTCACCTGGGCAAAGAAAGCATCGTACCAATATGGCCAGCTGGGTTTGATCAGGGCCATAAGAAGAGGCGCAACTGTGCTAAGAGTGGAGGAGATGAGTACAGACCACATGACAGGCATACGGTTTACAAAGATCCCGGTCGATATGTTGGTTAGTGCTCCAGAAATAAGAGACGGAAGAATCTGGAGTGAAGCATGCAGCGCCGATTGAATCTGTACTTGCTGGAAGCTGATGAAAAGGTCAATTCGTAGCCCTGCGAGGACTGTTGCTAGTGACCGATGACTTACAGCAGACTGCTATACAATTCCATGCAGTTACAAACAGCCGTGGTGAGTAGTACCATCAGGCAACAACTGGTGAACACCCAGTTTCTCCATAGAGAGTTGGGGATAAGCGCATTGCGCTGGTGCTTTTCCTGGTATTGCATCCATCCTATAAATACTAAGATAAAGATAGCACTAATTACTAGAAGAATAATGGTAGACGCCTTGTGAATACTGTGGATGTCGGCAGACAAGATTCTGAAGCCCTGAATTAGCTACGCCGAGGAATAGTAAACCGGAGAGAGATCCGTACGCTAGAACATAAGACAGCATCGCCAAACTTGCAGTCCCAACGAATGCACCGATGATGTCAACCTCTTTCAGAATTCTAGACCAAACCGATGTTCTTGGACGAACAACGACTTTTGGCAACGTCCAAACACCGACCAAGAATAATGCGAAAGTGGTGGCTGCGGCAAGGTAAAATGCCGCCCTCCAGCCGGTGCTATCAGCAAAAACGCCGCCAAGGACGAGCCCAAGAGAGAATCCGATCGGACCAGCGAAGCCCAAGCATGCAAAGCCTAGGTTGCGCGGCCTTCCTTCCTCCAAGTTGGTCGAGATAATGGAGACAGACGAAGGAACAATGATGGCGTTTGTGATACCCTGCAAGGCACGAAACGCAATCAATTGGCCACCGGTTTGGGCTAAACCGCAGGCCATCGCTGAGACGGCAGCAGCGAAGGCCCCGATCAAGCTCATAGTTTTGGTGCCTATCACGTCGGTGATAGAACCAGCCAGTAACAGACACGAACCTGCAGTCAGGTAGAAGACGGAGGTAGGCCAGACAAGAAGTCCCTCGTCGATATGCAAGGACGCCGCCATGGCTGGTAGGCCGACAACGACAACACCATTGCAGAAGCTGCTGAAGAGATTCAAGCCCAAGAGCTGAGCAACAACAAAACTAGCTCGAGCTTTCGAGTGGATGATGAGCGTTTCGCCGTCCTCTGCTGGTATGGCGGACGAAGAGTCTCCCGACGGATCATGCAATGCTTCAACTGGTGCCGATGCAGGGAGGCCACTGACAGGCTGGAGCTCTACCGATTGTAATTTCGTAAGTACTTGTGTTGCCATTTTGCAAATATGTACCACAGGATCGATGTGATTTATTCGAGTTTCTGAGGTTGTGAAAATGTGAGTCAACAATTCCTGGGCGCTGTCGGCCCTAGCAGGCTAGATCCATGTCGTCTTGCAACCGGCTAATTACTCATGATTGTTGGTTCCATGTTATCAATTGTGACTACGTGTGGATGCACTCATGCAAGAATATGCGGTTGGTCAGCTTGCCTTGGGCAGCCACTGAGTATTTTGCTGGGTATGCCAACACTTTGGACTCTTCTATCTATTAACTTAATCTACGCAATTAAACACCTCGACGCTGAAGTAATTGACCACAATAGCATCGCCACAAATTTTGTGATCTACCTTGCAAGATGCGTTCATATTGGATACATGTAGCTTAGCCCTGGGGCCTCGATGTATGGAGTAAGGTTCGTCGAAATGCGTTTGAGTTTTTTGAGATGACCTCGAAGGCAGGGGTTTAGTTTATCTTCGCTTCAATACCTCAACTTGGATCGACTAATAATCGCATGGTAATGTTTTGCCTGGGCACTTCCGATGACTCTTCTTTGTGCCAGATGTTCATCGTCGTCTGCGGAACTGTCGGTATCGCTACTCGATGGATAACTCCAGTTAGCGGGTGAAGAGTTTAGAGACCCCTCTTCGACCGGAAGGACGATGAACTGGATGCTGTAAAGGTACTCTACAGAGCGTCGGACTGCCGCCTCAATCTCGCCTAAGGTATTAGATTCTTCCGTTGACCTGATCTTGACTTCTTCGGCCGTTATTCTATCGCCAAGGGCCGGCCCCAAATGTAGCTGAATGGCCCACAGCGGGTGGGCTTCTTTGTCTTGATCAACATCAGCATTGGCTTGAGCAATCCATGAATCCCAATCTAATTGTTTAAGGGCTATTCGAGCTTGCGACTGGATAGCATTCCAGAATTCTCTAACAGGTAGACCGCGGCTCATATCATGGAATACCTTAGTAGGGTCCAATATTCCAGTTTCTCGATCATCCTCGCTGCTGGGACTGGAACAGCCGCTGTGAATGGACCTGGGAGGGGTCATAGGTCCGGAAGCACTTTTGGGTACTCCAAGCTGCGCTTGGCAAGCCACATATTTTGCGACATAAGTGACCTCTGCTATATCCAGCCAATAGTCTGGCGGGTCAGAAGGAAAGCATCCCATGCGAACTGCTCCGGCGACCAACCTCCAAATATAGTCGTCTGTGTTGGAAAGACCAGCCACTTGATCGCCAATTATGTAGCCAGGTTTGATAACCATGAAGGTTCGGCCCGTATTTGCCGGCTCCCTCTCATCCTCCCGTGTGGAAGAAGGGTGGACGACTTCGTTGTATAGGCGGCCCGCGGCTAGTGTTAGTTGCTCCGACACATATTTGGCCTGGCTATATCCTTCCGCTTCGTTGAGAGCTCGTAGGTACTCTTGATCTGACTGGTGAAAGCCTTGTTTGATGCCACCAGAGATGAAGATGAAAGTTCGAAGGCGTTGAGACTGGAGAGCCGCCTCTAATAAGTGGAAGGTTGAGATGACGTTTGCCTTTTCCAAGACGTCGTAGCTAGCACTATAATTCACAACAGCGCCGTTGTGTATGATTGTGTCGATATTGGACACCTTTGCCCAATTTTCTTCTTGTAAGCCCAACCGTGGTTCGGCCAAGTCTCCTAACCAGACTTCAATGCGAGAGAATGCACTCTCCTTCCACCACCCTGCAGTAACTGCGACTTCGCGAACCCGTTCTCGGGCAATTTCAATGTTCGCTGCCCGTACTATGATGATAATATTTCTCACTTGGCGGCTGTTGAACAGTTCGCCTAAAATATGTGTTCCCAGATATCCAGTTGCACCTGTTAGCAATACCCGGGAGCCCCGACTTCCCAGGGAATCCGTGCTCGGAAGATTTATAGATATACTTCCAAGTCGTGTTATCCAACCTTCCAGACTTGTAGATATATCCATATGTGGCTCATCGACTATTTGGCCATTTTTGTGATACTCCACCAGTGTTGCTAGATGTTCAATCGTAGTCTCTCGACGCAAGAGTTGCGGTACTTGTATGCTCAGCTTGAACTCTATCCTTAATGCCTTTGAGAGGACAATAGCACTAAGAGAGTCTCCACCGTATTGAAGAAAGCTTATGTTTGTGTAAACCACAGCCGCGTCCAATCCCAAAGTTTCCGCCCAAAGGCGCTGAAGAGCCACTTCAGTATCATTGTGAGGCAAAATACAAGCTTCTTGTGGAAAGATACGGCATGACATCAAATCTTGACTAGATATCTGTGATGCCAAAGAGCGCAAAAGTTTTCTGTTAATTTTTCCGGACGGAGTATATGGTACTTCGGACAGCTGGAAATATAGAGATGGCGTCATATAGTCAGGAAGAACGGCCCGTAGAGAACGATCAATCTCTGCTTGAAGGCCCTGTAACAATGTGTCTGGCGCATAAAGATTTATACTTGGTAAGTCTGTTGATGTGGCTAGATGTTTCTGTGGCAAGGATTGGGATTGAAGCTCGAGTTGACATTCCAAGTATAAAAAACAGGCAATGCTGGCATTTTCGCTATTTTGGTTGGGTATTATAGACTCAACGAGTACTTCTTTCACTCGGACCGGCGATTCCATGGCTCCTGATTGAAGGTAACTCCAGATACGGAACTCGATCGCACTCAGATCGACACGTTGGCCACGTATTTTGACCATGGTATCCTTGCGGCCGATATAATCGAAAGTCCAGTCTCGGTTGCTTCGCACAAGATCTCCTGTCTTATACAGCCTGCCCCGTCGGCCCGTAGCACAGGCATGACCGTCAGTTAGCCATGCGGGATCAACAACAAAGACTGTTTCTGTTTGCCCTGGCGCATTCAGATATCCCATTGTCAACATTGGACTCTCCACCAACAATTCCCCCACTTCACCGAACCCACAGAGAGCATCTGTGTTCTCAGGCTGGACCACCCAACAGTTCCCGGGATGCTTAGATCTTATCTGTGAAGATGCCGAGTTCTCCTTGATTAAAGGCGCAAGAGAAACGATAGGGCACTCCGTTGCTCCGTACCAATTGAATAGAGAAATACCCATGTCAAGTAAAGGACTAATTCGTGATGTGAGTGCCTCACCCGTAAGCACAACCAATTTGATCGGCGTCGAGATAATGCCCTCAACCAACGCAGACATTACTATAGATGGAGTGGTACAAATACAATTGGCTTGCATTGTGTTGATGGCTGCGACGAGATTATTTAGTCTCTCTGTCTCTGAGGGGATACAGAGACATCCACCAGCAACCAGAGTCATGAATGTCTCATGGAGGCTTATATCGAATGAGTATGAGGAAAACTGGAAAAGCCGGGAACTTAGTCCAAGCTGGAGGATTTGCGATCCGCATACCGCAGAAGTCGAGATGCATTCCGGGCTTAGTATCACACCTTTTGGCAACCCTGTACTCCCAGACGTAAATACAACAGCCGCAATATTTGTCGATGTGCTCTCAGCCAGGTGCTCAACGCCACTAAATAGCTGATATTCGTGGCCGAGGTCGTCCACAGCAAATATTGGTACCGTCGTATCGATTGCTCTTTTGCTCTCCAATATTGTAAGAATGCAAGGTGGATCCAGGATATCCAGAATTTCGGCAAGCCTAGCCGTTGGCGTACGAATATCGAGAGGAGCTATTCCCCAACCCCCAAGCAAGGCCCCAATCATGGCAATAGGCATCCATTTTGACTTGCTCATCATAATTGGCAGTACCTTGCCAGAGTGTTGGCCAATATGTTGAGACAAGCAGTTGGCTAGATTTGATGCTAAACGCATCAATTCTCCATAAGTGTAATTTCCGTCCCAAGCAACAATAGCTGGATGATCGCTCTGTATGCTTGCGCGCTGGGCAATCAACTCTTGGACGGTTGTGGAAATCACACTAGGAACTTGAGCGTTCCGTATCCATAGTTCGGAAAGCTCTGATGCTGTTATTGAAGACATTATGGTGAGAAAGAATAATAGTAAATGCAATAAATGATAGGATGTTATAATTATCCAATTTTTGAAAGGGGGAATTTGTTGATACTCCAGCAGAGGGATCCAATTATATATATTTTCTATTGCATCTACCTAGAAGGTTACGTCTCTAACCGCGAAAGTACTAAGGGATCTAATTCTTAAAATACGAGGCAGGTCGCCGCTTCTCGTGCTTCCCGAAACTGACGCGAATCCAATCATGAGGGTCGCAGACCTACTTCAGCTAAGACATCAAATGCGTTTCTACAAGCCAGATCCTGATTCATGGTCACGTAATGTTTTCGAGTCTAATCTCTCTACGGCTAGGAATCAGCGGAACAAGAGTTCCTTGCGAGTACTACAGTAATTAAGATGCAGATCGACTGCGTCCACGTACAATTGAAAGGAAGGACGTCAATGCGGAGCTATTCTTGGGAAGTAGTATTACGGTTCACATTGGCAGAAGAGAGTACTATGTCTAACTAATGGTGCTTGTATTTATCAGTGATCTATGATTGCCAAAGATGAATAACAACATATCCAAGTCCTTGTGCTGATTAGAGGCTACCAGTGGTGAAAGAGTACTATAGTGAACGAGCTGAACAAGTATTCCCAACACAAGTCTCCCCAAGGGAATTGAGCACTGAGACTTCCCGCTGCTAGAGATCACGATTCAGAAGTGGAAATCACATGTTCCAGCTCATCACACAATGCTAGAACTTCGCTCACCGTGTTATAGTGAACAAAACTAGCCCGAATAATTCCGTCGCTGTGTGGTCGGAGAACGTCAAATGTTGCTCGTGGTGCCCAGCAATCACCCCACATGAGCCGGAAGCGGTCGCGAACATGAATCTTCATCACAATATCACTAGACTTGCGCCCAAGCACCTCGAATATCACAATTGACACTCGCTGACTTGGATCTGCGGTTTGTTTTCCGAACACTCGGTAGACTGTAGGTCGACTGAGCAAGTAATCCAAAAAGACTTTGGTCAGGACGGTCTCCTGCTGGATGATAGCGTCCCATCCAACGTTACTCAAATACTTCGAGATGGGACCACACATGGCTTCCAGCTCGTAGCAAACATTACCTAAGTGAATTTTGCCATCAAGGGTAGAGGCATCAAGGAAGTAATGGTTGATACTGCTCATATAGCGGTCTTGTGCGCGACGATGTGCGTATAACTGTGCTATATGTGGGCCGAATACTTTGTACCAGCTGAAGCAGTAAAAATCCACATCAAGTGCTTTGACATCTACTGGACGGTGGGGAGCCCAGGCAACTCCATCCACAGCAATCATGCAGCCAGGAATGGTATGAACAAGATCGGCCAGCTCCCGAATTGGATGTATCGTCCCAACCACATTAGAGACGTGATTGCAAGTAACGAGGCGCGTTTTGGGAGTCAGAAGAGGTTTGAGTGATTCAACCGTGAGACAAGGGCTGTCTGTCTCGTCTTGTGATGGTGTCCACCATTTGATAGTGATGCCCAAACTTCGGGCAAGATATACCCACGAGCTTGCTGCCGCTTCATGGCACAGAGTAGAGCAGACCATCTCAGCGTCGGAATTGAGATATGGTTGCAAGGACTGACTTAATAGCCGAAACAAAGCAGTCGTAGACGGTCCGAAAGCTGGTTTCAAGCGGCTTGTGAGCCAATAGAGTCCAATTATAAAATATAGCGATCGAACCTACCAATTTCCGACGGATCGGCGTTGATGAAGGCCGCACACTGGAGCCAATTATTCGCATACTCGGCTTGTGCCGCGTCACTTCGAGGGTCTCCATCTCCACGATCAATTGGCATGGAAATCATTCTTTCACTTGCTCTGTATTGTCGATTAGTGTCATGCGTACTTTCAAAAGCTAGTTTAGAACATACATTGCAACAGCATCCCCCAATACCACGGTCCCCGAGGCATTATTGAACAGTACGGTCTCCCCGCTAAGAACAGGAAAGTGACTTCGGACTTGGCTCATGTCAATCGCATCACGAATAGACTCTCCAGACTTGGTAGTGTAGATGCTAGAATAGGTGACGTCCGTTGTGTTTTGTCCATTAAGGTGCTGAGAAGCGTGGTTGTTGTTTTGCACCTTAACAGACGAGACGTGTTCGCCGTCTTCCGCTGTAGTAATACTCGGTGCCATATTGAATGGAGAAGACAAACCAGAAAGCAATAGAAGATAAAACTGTAATGAATAGAGGAAAATGTTTCTATGCCGAACCAGAAGCGGAGAGAGAAGATTTTATATTGTGCCCGGGACTGGAAGGTTTCGCGTTGATGCACCATTATTCTCCTATGCCCCGGTCTTTCTCTGGTCGCAAAGAGCGTTTTACTAGGGACTCAGTTCGCCCCGTAAGAATATGCAGCAATTTGATATGCCCTATCAAGCGCCTCCCAAATATGGAACTGATGCCTCACATTCTCGGCGAGTATCTGTCAAGCTTTGATGGGGCCCAATGTAGGGAGGTAGTGATAGATGTTGATATTCTATGAATGAGGGTATAACCATGCATCAAGTGTGCAGATTATTACGCGTTGGTCAGGTTTCGGAAATCCCGTGGATACCAGGATTAAATGAGGGCTGCTTGGGCGCCAGAAAGTATTACCTTTGGTAGTATTAGAAACTATCCTTTCTGGTCACTGGAACAAAACGGGGAACAGAGATATGTGCGGTCAAGTTTGAAAAAGAACTAAGCTCCAGATCTAATAGCTAATCACCCGTATCTTTGCACTTTAGCAGCCAGTATACTATTTATACGCAGCCAGAAAGAGGAAGAATCTGGGAGTAAGTACTGACTTGAAGATGTCTAAGTCCGGACTGCATGCAAATTCCATTACAATTCATCGTTTTGGTACTTGTAGCCCGCCTTTGCCTCAAATTTACTGGTCTCCATTTCCTTTTGAACCATCATTGAGATAGCTTCGTAGGCAAGATTTGCAGCCGCAAAAGCCGTATCGCCTCCGGCGCTGTCATAGGCTGGAGTAACTTCCACAATATCCAGGCCAACAACGTCCAACTTGGAGAGAACGGTCATGATTCTCATCATCTCGCGAGACGTCCAGCCACCCGTTTCAGGAGCGCCAGTTCCTGGGGCAAATGCCGGGTCAAGTACATCAATGTCAATACTGACATACACGGGCACGTCCTCCCCAATTGTGTCGTGAATCTTCTTGATGATAGCGTCAGCGCCTTCATCGTCCATCTCTTCGACAGGGATGCGCAGAAATCCGAGAGAGTCGTCGCTGTGGAAATCCTGCAGGCTCGAAACTCTACCATGAACGCCGGCATGAACTAGATGGCCCGGGAGAAGGAGACCCTCCTGAGCTGCCTGCCAGAACACCGTCCCGTGATGGATCTCAGAAGCCTGTGACTTCCAGGCCTTGCGTGGATATGAGTCAGGATCCATCGTGTCGATGTGTGCATCGAAATGGAGAAGTGCGACAGGCTCCCGTCGAATCTTATGTAGAGCCCGGAGCATTGGAAGCACAATGGAGTGGTCACCACCAAGAAGTATCAGCCGAGGATGACTCCATCGGCTTTTCTGCGAGGTAGAACGTGACAGCAGCTCAAATAGGGCATCACCCATCTGTTTCATCGCTAGAACGGGATCGATTGGAACGACGGGTATGTCGCCGCAGTCTAAAACCGACGCCCATGATTCGTACGGGTTGAAATGAAGGCTGGGATGGAAGCTTCTACCAGAGAGATGGCGCCCAGATGCCCATCGGATTGCCTTTGGGCCCTCACGAGCTCCTATTTTTGTGAGCGGCGCCGCATAATTGGATCAGATGCAATCTTACCTGATCGGTACGTAGTAAGAGAGTCGAAAGGAACGCCTACAACGGCGATATCGAATATTTCGGAGCGATTGACCAAGCATCGTGCGTATGGGAGGTGATTAAATGTCGAAATACCAGAGAATGCCCACTATCCCATCTACGTTATCCACTGTTGTATTGGTCAAGTAAGAAATACTCACATCGGAGCCCCATAGATCTTCAAGAGTAGCCTCCGAAGATCCTCTGACGGACAAAGAAAGGGCAGCTATGACAAAGAAAGTCGCAGGTAGTCGTCGAAAAGAAGCCATAATATGTAAATTCATTTTTTCAAGCCTTGTATGCAAAATATGTCAAAGAATAACCAAAAAAGGAAGTAAGTGCGGATGGGAGAAACTCAAAAGGTCTTCTTCCTGGATGCTTCTCTAGATGGTTATTCCTGTGCGGGCATGCTGGAATATATGGTTTTCGAGTCATACTTCAGTCCACCGACCTGTGCTTGTTACCCTGTTTTCGGCTACGGATAGGCTTGTAGAATGTAGGAAAGGTAACCTCAAAAAGTTTGGGACATTCGGTGATTTAATTTGCTATTGCCGTCGCTGGGAGACACTCTTTAATTATGTGTTAAAGTTACATGTAATTAGGTAGCTGACAATATTCATTACAATTATCTTGACAGCGGCGCCATGTCGTCTACCCACCGGACAAAGACCAACCCCGCGGCCAGTACCGTAGTGGAAGAATGGCTCTGTATTTAATAACACGACTCATACGGCCACATCTTTACAGTGGAAATAGCTTTTAAATGCTCTTTCTATTCCTGATTTCTATCGCTAGGTGAAGTTTAAAATAAGGCAGAAAGCATCATCGATTCAAATTGCTAACATCCAGGCTACTACGGGTAGTATTTTGCACCTATGAACCGAGAGCGGTACCGACCAGCGGGCTCAAACTATAGCTATGGACTAGGGTATCATCACTCTGCCCGCAGCATTGAATCTTACGCCATTGCAAGAACTTCATAGACATGGTAGGCTCCCGTTTCAAAGAGACGGTGTGACTTACATATTTTCATTATAGGAGGGATAGCTATCTATTCCGTTGCGGTCCAAAGGGTTGTTCGAGCTTTCACCGTGGTTTTCTGTCTCATGGAGATACTGATACCAATTATCGGCAGGTAATAAAGCTGCCGGGAGTTGGCTCATGGCATAATCTGAGCGCATAGTAGAGATCAGTTGTGCTAATAAGTGTCAGTATGCATGTAGGAGACTGCCTTATCATCTATGGTGTACCTTGGCACGCAAAGTCATATTCCGGAGGAAGTAGTGTTGTATTCGTATCTAATCGGTGCTTGTAAGTGTTATGATCCTAGAAGAAACGAATTCTAATGTAGAGTAATAAGTTTACCAAAGAGTATAGCATTTTCATCGGCGCTCGGTATTATCGTTTCTGTTGGTGCCGTTGGAACGGGGTTGTCAACACTTGGGAAAGAGTTCAACTGCATAGGCTCACAGGAGACTTCAGGCGTTTCTCCTGATTTGGTCATATGAGCATATGAGTATGCCAATAGATACTTCTGAAAGTACTTTGAATAGGCTTACCATTTGTGGGCCTATGCTTCTTGGCCGTCATATCTCTCAATGCCGACGCAATGTGGTTTCCTAGCCTTGAAAGTTCTAAATCCTTCACAAGCTCATCTATACCCAATTCCTTGAACTTGATAGCAGCTGCGTTCATTTGCTCTCTGGTGCATCTGGATGTATACCTACATGAATATCTGTCAGATTTTAGCCATGCGTCCGGGCGTTGAGGCGTACGCTGAGTGCGGCATGTCCGAGGGTAGTGCTATAAGATACCCGAGATCCTCTGTTTCACTAAATATTTTGATCCACTCATGATACTTACAACCCTGATCAACGCAGTTCAAACATTTATTCGCGGCTTTTTGGCTTTGGAAACGGTCCGGAAAATCTTCACACAGCTTTTTGATCAGGCTGGAGCGCCCGTCCCGGACCCAGTGCATACTGGTGTGGTACCCAGCCTCCACGACATGACTGTAAATGTTAAAGCATTCAAATCTATGATAAATCCTCAGCAGATCTCGAATGTCAGTATTTTCTTTTTTCGTTGCAAGGGCGGCTTCCCAGCCCTGCCCATTTGGGAGAGCTACTTTGGCTTCCTTGATTGCGCGAAGGAACTCTGTGGGGTCTATTTTGCAATTCTCCAAGAGTCGTTCAGTGCTTGGTGTGAGTTTAATTTCAACACATGTGGATAAACGGCTGCTGCCACAGCCGTTATGATCTGCCCAATTTTGAACAGCGGCTCCGTCACGTTGGCCCACTCTCGCAATCGCGAGAGTGGGCAATTTGGCGGTGGTATTTGAGGTAGGCTGCTGACTTGGAGCGGTTTGCTCTGAGCAGCACATGTTGGATATATGCCGGTGGTTATTCTCATCTGATATCAAAGTCACTAATGCATCGCCAGCAGAGGTGTCTCGTCGCTGTTTCGGAATGTTGTCGCCATTCGCAAAGATTGAGGGAGAGGAAGTCCCACGCCCTTGCAGATGATGACGGCTGAGTGCGCTTGAACTATCTTCTCTCTCTGGCCATTCGCGTCCAGAAGAAGATATGCGATTGTATCGGTGGTGTCCAAGTTCAACAAGGCTCCTTTCGTTCACGTGTGGTCGGACATGGACGTTTCCAGACAGGCCCGTAGCGCAGCCGGAGAACCCATTAGCGAGTCTCTGTGTCGTCCGTAGTCGATGGATGTCACTTCTCTTGGTGGGCTCGATTAGCGAATGCGTGGGGTGCCACTGAGACAGACCAACCTTGTTCTTACAAAGCAAGAAGAATAGGCGATGTAGTGCAGAAATTTCGTTTGTTGAAAGGTGCTGGAAACAGTTGGACACTTGGGCTGCCGAGATTCTGTTCTCATTGGCGCTGAGGAAACGACCCAGTTGCGCAAGCAAGTCTTGTAGATCGGGGTTCGAATCCGGCCCGTTCTGCATCTTCCTAAGTAAGAACTCGCATTAAAGAAAGATAGGCTAAACACGGCCGGGAACGGTTATCTCGACACCGGTTGGAGTTGGAGAGGTATCGTGCAGAGGAGCGGGGATATCAGTTAAGGGTGCACTAGTTTCGATGTTATATCAAGAGATTTTGCGAATGAGGTAAGAATCGACATATTCTCAGCTCAAGAGATAGGTAATACTTACATATCCACAGCGCTAAACTCTTTGTATTATCTTCTTCATGTGGTGATCTTTTCATTTTACGTTCCCTTTATTCTTGCAGACCACTTACGCGCACTGATTTACAGCAAGGACCTATTGTGAAACATCAGAGCGGGGGTTTCTGCAGATCTACGGTGCATGTAATGCGCCGTGGCGAAATAATAATGGACCAAACGTGGAACATGAAGTAATAATGATTAATATATGTGAAGTTAGCCACGCGAATTCGTGATATACTATGCATTAAGAGCAGTCCGTACCTAGGCTAATATTTTTTGCTACAAGAAGTCGCAAATGTGACATGTAGCTCATTGTGCACTACTGCTTCATAGAAAATTAGAAATTGTATCTGGTTTCCGATATATGCAATAAATAGAGAGAGAGAGAAGAGGGAGGTGAATGAAGCTTACATTAATCCATGGTATAGGCCGAGAATTTGATGCGATCTTTTATGGCTTTGGAGTTGTAGTAACTGGATGAAACTTTAGCTATATGTAATTACCTAGATCCGTAAATCGATACTCAGCCATAATAATGACCAAGAACTCGGAGCTGTGAAATTGGCGCCAGGATTTAAGACATTCGATCCTGACGGCGTCAATTACAGCAATATGCAGTGATGCGTCTCAGCAAGGCCCCACATACGCACGAATTTCTGAGAAATTCATGACCTTGTGTAACTCCATGACATATTTGAAGTCATTTCAGCCTCTGTTCGCGGATCATGGCTTATTGAAGAGCCCGAGGGCCTGGGAATAAGTCGTCAGAACATTTTGTCGCAGACGTGAGGATAGCGTATGGACTCGTCCCGTAGCCTAACGGGGTGAGGTCGGTTGAGCAGTAGGCGAGCGAAAGAACACTAGATCAACGCGTGAATCAAGTCGATGTATGTTAGATAGCCTAGGGGCAAATCTTTACTCACAGTAGATAGTCTCTAAAGCCTGGAGAATGGGGGATGGAGTCGCTTATTTATATTACATCTCTCTGACCAAATGTTATGCTGCAGTCGCAGGACCAATTAGCGCGTTTTTGTATAGAAAAGCCCAAGTAGCGGGCAATGCAACCTTACACATCTTGGTCTACGGTTGAGAAGCAAAAGCGATAGACTACTGATTGTAGCTAGAACGAAAGTATCCAAATCGCTGAGAAACGCGTTTCCAGCTACTCTATTATGAGAACTGCCTTCGTCGCATTGGCTAGGCTGTAGTTGGGATTTAGAGGATTGAGAGCGAGGGACCTTTACAGAATTTCCAACGAGATAACTATGCTCCATAAGCCTAACCTAGGTCCGAAAGATATCGACATATATTCCTAGTGTATTAAGGAACGAGAAATAAATAAGAGAATGATTTATCTGGGTGAAAAATATAGTGAATAAGTATCTATTCCAAGATATGCGAGAGTCCATTCTAAAGGTAGTCTTTAATAGTGGTAATACATAGTTGAAAGTCGCAGGGCATGATTCAAGGGACGAATCAGTTGCCTGTAATATATCCTAGCTAGCCGCAAATTGAAATGAAACGCAGGCTGCTAGTAGTAAGAGTGAACGATTATGCCGTATCATGCACCAGGTTCAATTGTCAAATTCTTTCCCTTGATATTGATCCAGGGTATCCCAAATGATATCAAAACCGCAGCTGCAGACGCGCCCGCAGAGAGATAGAATGTACCTACAAGAGCCTGATTAAACGCGCCCAGAACAACTGGCAAATCATCTGGAGGCACCAGTTTGCGAATAGCTCCTGAGCCACTAGCGAGCAGGCTCTGTAAGTCAACACCGGGGATATCCACCGTCAACTTATCAATGAAGATATTGGCAAATATAGCCTGCGCAACCGCTAGGAAAATGGCGCTGCCAAAGAATTGAGAGAAAGTGGCTGTAGAAACGCCGAGAGGACTCTGGGAAGTTGGCAAGGTGGCTTGCACCGCTACAACGGGCATTTGAGCCATCATGCCAAACCCTATACCTGGCAGGATTTGGTATCCAATCCAGTGCGCGTCCGATGTGTTGAGGTCGAATGTACCGTAGAGTCCAATGCCTATAGCCATGAAAGCGCAACCAATGTAGACCCAGGGGTTCAGGGGACCCAATTTAGGAGCCAATGCTCCAGACAGGAGAGCGGCGGCGATTTGTGGAACAAAGGTTGGGAGGCTCATGACGCCGCTTCTGATCGGACCTGCTCCTTTGACGACTTGGAACCACTCTGGAAGATAATACACGACTGAGAATATTGCTCCATATGCAAATCCTAGAGTGAGGCTGCTGAAAGTAACAGTGCGGTTGACGAGTATGGACATAGGTAGCATGGCTTCTTCGCCTTTGTAAATCTGCCAAAGGACGAAGACCACACAGAGACCTCCGAATCCGAGGAAAAGCCCAATTATTTTCGCTGACTTCCAGGGGTACGTAGAGCCTCCCCATTGTAGTGCAAGTAGGGCCATCAAGATTGCCGGAATGAAGAGAGACGCACCGATAAGGTCGAGAGCCTTGATACGGTGCTTGATGGGCTCGGTTTCTATATCTCTAGTAGGTGGATTAAAGAATACGACCAACACTAGGCCGGCTACTGCACCGATGGGCAGGTTGATATAGAAACACCATCGCCACGATACGTGTTCTGTAAAGGCTCCTCCGATCAAAGGGCCAATCACAGTGGCAACGCCGAAGAATGAGGATATAAACCCAATATACACTAAACTGTCTGGTTAACTTTGAGGGGGTATATTCGTGGAAGAAGGCAGTTCTTACGTGGTCTTTTCTCAAGCGGAGCAATGAATGCGACGATAGAAAAAGCACCAGATACGATGCCTGCTCCTCCGGCTCCTGCAACAGCACGCCCGCCGATAAACATGTTAGAGCTCGTAGCCGTGGCACATAGTAGAGAACCGAGCTCAAAGACGGCAAAGAAGGTGAGGAATGTCCACTATTAGCGATTAGGTTAGACTGCTCGCATAAATGTCGTAATCGCAGCTTTGCTTACTTTCAGAGAAAATGTTGCGTAGAGTTTGCCACTCAGCGGCTGTAGTGAACATCTTGATAGGGTCAATATTAGCACTAATGCACGATACAATAGTATGGAACTAAGAACACGTACAATGCAAGAAAATATGCACTCCCATACCACCCAATATCCTTTGTGGATTGGAATCGATCTGTGATATATGGAATGGCCTAGAAAAGAAGCATAAGCCGGTTAGCTTGGTTCTAGTGTTAAATTCACCGTTCATGGGAATACCAACTGTAGCAACAATGGAAGTATCCAGGGCAATGAGAAAAACAGGCAAACTCAGTCCTAAGAGGATGAAGGCCACTGCCGCTGAAGAAAGTGATGGCTGGTCGGAGGGAGTTTCCGTTTCAGCGGGTTGTTTAGTATCGCTGTCTGCATTGTCATCAATGCTTGTTGCCGTTTGAGATTCTTCCTTAGACATGATGAGAGCCCGCTTGAGCGCATTCATTTACAATAACAAATAAATGCTCTGCTGGGAATCAACAAGCAGGTTAAGCATGATGGAACAGAGAGAAACTAGTTTAAATGTAAAAGCTTCTACAGAGTGAGTGGATATTTCCGCAGCCACGGAGTACTCCGTCCGGAAGTTAGACCGCCATTGATGATCCAGATTACTATGGACTTTGTTTGAACATCTTACACATTCCAACTCCGCTGCGGAATTAAGCACCATTTTTTCTTGTTTGTGTATGTTCTTAAGGCTATTTGCCATCGGAATTAAGAAAGGGTTCAATGCACTGCCTGTTAGCATAATTGACAGCGAGCCACAATATCAACGACCTTCATCTGTGGATGCTAGAGCATACGCGGTCATGATTGTGATTACTATCCTGCGCATTACAGAGCCCAATAAGAGACATCGCAAAAAGAAAGAAAGGGCCTGGGGTTGAATCAGTGATTTTAGGCGCCTGAGATGGATGCAGGATGGGAACTTCAGCATGTTTGGAGGATGCATTTCGGAATTACAGAATCTGTGTGAGGATTTCACCAAAGCAACAGTGTACCTGTCGGTGCTTCATTTTCCGTCCAACGTTTTACCGTGTCTAATTTTCCACGAGAAAGGTCTATATCACGGGAATGCCCAAACCACCTCCGAAAGTAAGAACAATTCCATATAGTTGACACAAATCTCTAGCGATGTGCATCTTGCCCGCCGTCCAGGAGAAATCGCTGCAATTTATTCGGCGAGATTTTATAGATCCGCTAAAATAGTACAGCTTCTTAAAAAGGAAAAAAAAGTCTTGGCGTCCCGATCTGGCCAATTGGTGCCCGCTCAGGGAAGCGCTCAAGGGCGAATCGCCTCACTTTTACTCTCTGTTGTGCAAGCCGTTAAATTCTTATCAGTTACATTGACATGACTAGGTGTATTGATTTATCAACGCGGAAGCGTTTGGCTTGCGGAGAAGCTATTTCCGCTCCGCAGAAATGGTCAATGAGTTCTTGAATAAGACGTAAACTCAAGGAAGATCGCCATCTGGATCCCCGGTCCTGTAAAAGTCTGCAATGTGTCATGCTGGGTTAAATTCAGCAGGTTTACTAACTCTCTTCAGATACTACGTAAACAGGGTGACTCTAACATATAAAGGGCACTTCCATCTATAAATTGGCCTACCCAGACTGCGGAAAGACGGATCAAGCCATTGCTTGCTAAGCCGGTAAAATGATAATTGACGATATTCCCAATCAGACAGTATGTTCTTGATCAAGAGACGATTAATAAACCAGGTAGCCTCTTTGCTCCATTGTCATCCGTCAAAGTTTGTGAACGTGTCCTTATGGCTACCTAATATAGACAGGAACTCTTAGCACACATTCCCGAAACAGTAATATCTCAATCGCTTTTGGATACGGTATTTCTGTGATAGTCCTTACTCTACGAGAAACTTGCCGCGATTATCAATCCATTCAGATTTGTTATATGGACACGAATGACATTAATTAATAATTCTGAAATGATTGTTCAGCAAGGTGGACTTGGGGAACTAGATCTTTGCTGGAGCGAGACGTAATTGATGTATATAAGTAAGGGCAATGACTCGAGGAGAGAGAGAGTTTGTTCACCAACCTCATATTATCATTAGACACTGACTTCACTACGACTCATAAATCCTTATTATCATGGCAGAACAAACTACAGCTATCCCTCGAGGCTCCCTCGTCCTCATAACAGGCCTTACGGGCTATATTGCAACACATGTGGCACAAGAATTTCTCCACCAGGGATATAAAGTGCGCGGGACGGTTCGCGATATTTCTAAGGCCTCTTGGCTCACAGACGATTTGTTCTCGGCTGAGCATGCGGCTGGCAAAGTAGAGCTTATCCAGGTGCCAGACCTTGGAGCTCCTCACGCTTTTGATGATGCCATCAAGGGAGTTGCAGCTATTGCTCACGTTGCCACTGTCTCAAACCTGGATCCGGATCCGAACCAGGTTATTCCACAGACTGTGTCTGGAATTGTTTCGCTTTTGCGTGCCGCTGCTGCAGAACCCTCCGTTAAACGCGTAGTTTTCACGTCCTCAGCTGGCTCAGCCATAATGCCTATTCCCGGTGCATCAGGACATGTCGGCCGCGATACCTGGAATGATGCGGCTGTGCAGGCAGCGTGGGCTCCCCCACCATACGACGCTTCTCGCGGCATGGTCACCTACATGGCGAGTAAGGTGGAAGCCGAGAAGGCTGTCTGGAAGTTCATTCAAGAAGAGAAGCCCGGCTTCGTAACCAACGTTGTGAGCCCATTTACCACACTTGGCGCTATGCTTCACCCCAGCCATGCAAGAGGTACAGCTGGTTGGGTTAGCGCACTGTGGAAGGGTGACACAACCTTTGCTGGGTTGATGCCTTCATGTGAGTATCGCTTCGGCCATCCCTCCAAAGAGTTTCTTAGTGTGTTAACAGCATGAAACAGCTATCTACGTTAATGTCAAAGATGTTGCAGTCCTCCATGTCGCTGCAGTTCTTGATGAGGACACCAAAGAAGAACGGATCCAAGCCTGGGCGACTCCTTTCAACTGGAATGATGTCTTGGCTATCTTTCGACGTATTGATCCAAGCCATAAAGTTGTTGACGATTTCCCGGTGCCTGCCGCAATCTCTACAACAGCTGATGACGAGGTTCCGCTGAAGCTGTTGAAAAAATGGGCCAAGCAAGATGGTTGGAAGAGTTTGGAAGACTCTATTCGGCAGACTTTGAGCAGTTCTTCATAGATACTTGGACAGTTGCCACATTAGATCAGACATATAGTTACGTCTCATATATTACTATTTAGATATATAAGGAAGATCACAGAAAGGATAGTCCAGCAATCTATATCAGAGATTTATCTCAATAGACTAAACTAGTGAAGGGTCTCACAAATCTCCATTATACCAGTCTCATTCAATATGTCCTTGCATGGAAATGCTTTAAAGGAAGTTTCATTATTATACAGCTACTAGATATATACATAACTTCTCACATAGTATCTCTAGTGCTTTTGAGATTATAATTTGGTAAGCTTATTTTCAGAATGTTTTCCAAATTGCACCATTTGAGAGCCTTTCTCAGAAACCCATTGACTCCGACATTTGATAAGCCTCCTTTCAACTTAATCATGTTGTTCATACCTTCAAAATGCAGAGCTGAGGCATTTAGGTCATCGCACATGAACTACGCCAGAGTTTCATTAGACACCGTCTCTCGGCACTTGAGGAATAGGTGTTGACTCACTTCATCTGCACATAGTAGTAGGGTTTTCGCAATTGTAGTCTCGGTAATGGTTAGTCCTTCTGTGGCAATAGCCTCATTTACAGACCTGATGCACTCGAGCTTGTACATCATTGCAAGTTGAGAATACTCATGGTTTGCTTGTGGTCGATGCTCGCGAAGTGCAAGATTACGACACGAGGATAGGAATATACCAGCTAACAAGCCACTGTCTGTGACTACAAAGGGAAGCCAATACAGTCTTACACCTTCAATAAACAGGGGTTCCTCATCGCCATGGTGGCACCAAAGGTGAGCATCTGGGATGACTGATGCTGCATCTATAGCGAGTTAGTGGTATACGGTAAGAAGACTCTCAAAATTATTCATCCGGTGGCCACTTACAGTAATCGAGCAGAAAATGTTCAAACTTTGTCATTGGCCGTGCAAAGCAATGAAGTAAGCCGCTGTAAACAGGAACCATTAGGTGCACTGGCCAATCTATACTCAAAAGAGAGTTCTCATTAGTATCCATCTGCGGTCTTCTCCCCTTCCCACTGCCCTTCGGCTGGGAAGCCGACGCGCGATGTGACGCATGGATATTTCGTGCCGCGTGTGATCGAATGCTAGAAATGGCAGTTGATGAGGTGGCATCATGAGGATGCGCTGTGTTGATAAATTCCAACCCGATTCTCTTTCTCACTCGTCTATTTGATTGCCCAGATGATGTTGTTTCAGCCACCGAATCGTTACCACATTCAAGATTTGTCGGCGGTTGATACCGTCTCCAACGGCGGATTCGCGTCTTAAGCTGTGGCTCCTTTGCAGTTCTGCTGCTTCCTGCTTTCATGATTATGTATTGGAGGTTATTACTTAAAAGTTCTTAAGTTTCCTAGAAAGATGTTCATGAGGGTATCTAGTAGACGGCAGCGGTGACCATCTGCCGTGAAGTTCAATCGAAGATTCTGACTAATGTCGATATATGTAATCAGCACAGACGGACGGCGTCTCCACCTACACATTCCGAAATAGGGAATTTCGGAAATGAGTCCTAAATCCGCGTACAGAGTACAGTATGATCAATGCGTGGATGGGAATGAGTTGACCGCATAGGGGTAACCACGGTATAAAGTCTCTATAGCAAGTCTACTTATTCTAAATCGAATAAGAGAAATTGATTGTTACACAACGAAAACGGAGCTATAATATTCCGCACGACAACCTCGCGATTTTTGATAGGCAAGACGCTCGCAGTCTTTTACCTGAATAATACCCTATTCTGAGGTTTCGGATTAAGATCTTACTTCTCATATAGATTCCACGGTAAAATATTCAGACGTTGCTGCCCTTAATTAACCATTTTCTTGTTTAAAGCTACGTGAAGAGCCTTCGGATCCGATCGATTCTTTCCCATCATATCAATGCGCAGCCTCGTTACCCTGATCAATAGCTTTTTCGCTCTCTACTACTGACGTAATAGCCCCAAGTTGCCCATCCTCGTTAATGAAATGGATGGCGTACTTGTATTGTTGAACGATTTGACCCGGCGAATAGTCTTTGAAGGGCTTGGTGACTCGTCCAGTGACAAAGTAAGCGGAGCCAACTCGCTGGTGCTCTTCATCAACCACTAGCCCGTCAAATTCCACTTTCAAGTCTGTAAGTGCGTCTTGTATGGTCAAGTTTTGTTGAACTATCTCTTCCCTTGTAATATTCTGTGTGCCATTAAATAGAACACTGGAAGCGCAATATTTGGCGACGGATTCTTTCACATTTCCCTTAGTTATGCCTTCAATGAAAGATGTAAATTTCTCTTTCAGACCAGTTGTCTCTTCAGGGAGCCCATAGCCGTATCCTGTATCAAATGGTGTCCGGGGAAGGCTCTCAACCTGATTCTTTATTGACTCTTTGTCCGTAGCCGTGAGAATTCGAAAAACTTTACCATCTCTATACTCGTAAATTGTGAGTTCTGAGAATTCAAATGGTCTTCCAGAGGGCTTGATTCCCATAAACTCTTGTTTGAGAGTGCCGCGCACGATCAATCGACCAAACACAAAGTTGTTGCTTTTATCGGCGAAAGCCTGGTCTAGGGTGACTTCCAAGTCGGGTATCGCCTTGAACCCCTCCTTCGCTTGATTAACATACTGCTCGGCGGTGAGAGCAATGTGATTTCGAGTAAGGTTGGGATGGAGCCTGGCCGTAATTGTGGCCCAATCTTGCCTGGCAAGAGCCGCTGTGTGGATGCGGAATAGGGAGATAACATCATCGGCGTCGCTGCTCATGGTGACCAGGGCGTTCTCGAACCGTTACACAGAATGCCCAAGAGATTGTTCGTGGCAAAGTAGTTGATTCAAATAGATACACGAGGCTACCTACCAAAGTATACTTCAGTGCATTCGTAAAGCTTCATCTGAGGGATCTTGGGTGTCTTATATCTGGAGAAAGATGAGCACTAAAGCGAGTATCCAGTGGGGCCAGTAAGCAGAGCTATTACTCTTTCGATCAGATTCCAAATATTCCGTCTGTAGTCGTCATATTTGCACCTTTGAGAAGCACGCCTCATGGCAGCTGTGAGTTGTACGGCAAAGAAAGCGGTTTGTGATAAATGCAGTGATACGTCCAAGTTTTAACATATTTACGGCCAATGCTCGGGTACATGTACGAGCGTTTACTACTCGTCAGGTAAATGTACTTTTGGATACGGCACTAGCAGGCCGGATAGCGGGGGCATCCTGCGAGAGCCACGCATGGCGGGGTGAGAGCCAAGTACATGTACATGCGCTACGGCTAGCGGCAAGCTCCTCTACACAGCAAAGAGCTTTGTGACTCCGGTTACACCATGATCTCAGATGAGAAACATAGGAAACTTACGAAGTTTGATCACCTTATTCATACACGGTATAGTTACCTTTGTAAATTTTTAATCATTTATTAAGCGTGCATAATAATTGAGGGGCTTATCACAGAGGCGCCTTAGGAAGCCTTCGTTTCTCGGAATCTTTTCTCGATTTCTAGTTAACCTATAACACTATGTCAAGGCGAGGCATTAAACTCGCTACTCACTCAGGTAAGCGATCTGAACATTGTCTTCAATATGTATAATAGCTAAGTGTCTCTTCATTGAAGGGACTTTATGGGCAGTTATATTGCTACAGATCCTCTGGTTAAGGCCTTAGCTGGCTCTAAACAGTCCTGGTATTCTAGAATTACCGGTGGCAACGGAGTACATATATTTTCTATGCAGAAGGTTAGACCAAACGCCAAAGTCTTGACGGGCATCTGTTTTTCTAGATTCATTAGCTCGTCGAAACCGGAGTCTTCCAAGTTGTAGCTCCGATTCGCCGAGCGTATGTCGATTTTTTATGTCGCGTTCACTCAACGAACAGGAGTCCTCTAATGGCGGACCAGTGACTCTCCTAATACTTTGGCACAATTACAAACTCCGTCCAGTATTAGTCTTAACTTGCTCTTTGTGTGTAACCGAATGATGTAAGATTGCTTCAATAGGCTAGAATGTGTCTTCAGTAGAGATGCATCTTCTAATCCTCTCCCCTCTTCGTATTATGATCGATGTGGGGTTGGAGGCAAGGAGGTGCCCGATGTCTCAAACACGCATGCTTTGTGTAACTTCTCCCTCTCCCTCTCATCTGTTCTAGTATTTGATGTCATCAAATAGAGGAGTTTAAAACTACATTGATTGCCTAGAGTTAATATGATATAGCTAAAATATTTTACGTCTTTTCAGTGCTGCAGAGCATATCTGACGAAATGATCAAGCAAAATATTGGGATAGCACTGAAGCCAATGTCCAAATTCAGCCAATGCGTGTCACGGTGAACACAATCCGATCTGAAACACACGGAAATGAAAGTCTCATACCCCTGCAGAATTTCTCGTAATGTGTTTTGTAGTACTCTTTGTGTTCCTAGTACTCTTTTTGTGGATGAGGCTTCGTTCAAATGATCCATTACCCTCACCGCAACTTGCCATGTTAAAATCGTATATAAATAACTATTCAATACTCTTCAAAGAGGAACCATTTTAGCAATCTTCAATATCGAGTCCATCTCTTTCTTAAAAATTTAGATCTACAATAGCATTTTCGCAATCATGCAATTATCAGCCCTGCTACCGTTCACCTTCGCTTTTCTGGCATCTGCTGTAAAGGGTACTGGTCCAGCACCAGACCCATTTGTGAGTCGAGTTCAGACTATCAAGCGGCATTGATTCAATGCTGATCAAAGTCAATCGAAATAGGCCCTTGTCTTCTCCCATGAGAACTATAAAGGCAGCCGCACCTTGATCGACAACCAGTGTACTACCCTCGATTCTCTTTACATGTGAGTTCAATCATCGTTTAAGAAGGAGATCGTAAACTAAATCATTAGCAGCGGTTCTATATTCATTCCAACAATCAAGGATCGCACTATTAAGTGCTTCCTTTATAGGTATGTCAAACACTCTGCCGTGTTTCGAGTTGGTGTTGACTGATATCATGCAGTGACGAAGATTGCACTCATGACTCGGTAGTGATCTCTTATGCTATCTCCGAAACGAGTATCCCCACCAAGATCTCAGACCAGATAATGGCGGCCGAGTGCCTTTATTTCTAAATATTTACTTGGATACACACGATCCGTGGGCTACTATCAGTATGAATTTGAAAGTAGATCCAAACTTCATTTTTAAGGCTGTTGTTTTCTGAGTTGGTTGAAGACATGCACATGACGAAAATGACCTGTGGACGAGATTGATATACCAATTCTAACGCCTGGTTGTATGTGCTATATATATAGGTATTCAATAAATCTGAGATTAGCTCTTAGCCCGCATTAGATTCTAGGTATTTGCCAGTCATTACCTCCTACTTTTCTTTCTTTTGTTCTTAACATTCGGCATTCTGTAGCTTTATTTACTGGGCGTAATGTAGCTCTGTCAATACGGATTTGCCGTTGATCGCACCCGAGTGGCGACGTCCTATCGGATATGAGCCTCGCATTAAGCCTCATGTCACTTCAATTTGCACAGGATAAGCATAGAGCGAGCAGCTACCAATGAAAACACCATTTCTCCATTGACGTGCGTTGTGTGAAGGCGGTGTTGGGGCCTCGGAATCTGATTGGCCGTGTTGTTGTCCCGCATAGCCACCAGTTGCCTGTACGTAGGCTGACGCCTGAACAAAGATAGGTACGCGGTATTAGGCTTCCATTTGGGCTGAGAAGGAGTAGATCGGCATCCATGGCTCAATGAAGAGGCTTCGGATTTTCTAAAACTCTCTTAATCTGACCCCGCATTGTTTCTCATATACAATTTTAAGAAAAAGAATTGACACGATTTACTACATTACCGCCATGAAATAAGCCATTGTAAATATGGACACTTCACGCCATCGAATGCCTAACAACCTATATTCACTGCCTGCGGCATCAAGTGCAGCCATTTCATCTAAAGAACCTGGCTTTTTCCGTTTAATTGATCTATGTCCAGGTCAATGGGACGATGAAATCCATTGTGCACTCAAGTATTATAATCGACTTCACGATCGATATCCTCCATATAAGGCCCTTTCGTATGTTTGGGGGCGTGCGAGACGAAATCCCCCAGAGATCCTGGTCAATGGTTACAAGATCAAGGTGACGGCCAACCTTGAAACTGCTCTGAAACATTTGAGAGAACAAGAAAACAGAGTCACTCTATGGATTGATGCATTGGTGATTATGCTCTTGCCAAACCAAGCAGATTATCATCCTCTAACCGATGAATAGTGCATTGACCAGAGCAACACTGAGGAGCGATCATCGCAGGTTGCCCAGATGCGTGAGATCTATAGCAATGCTAGTGAGGTGATAATATTTCTCGGTAATGGGCTGGACTACAGCAAGCAACATTCCAAATCATCTGGAGATTTACGTCCGCTCATGAGATTTGAAGTTGGCACCCTGGATGCGTCCGCTGCAATCGATGCTTGGAAGGCATCGCCATTGAAGACCCCGGTTCAGGCCCATGAAATATTTTCTTTTCTGACCGTGGTGGCTCAGTGCCTAAGCTGTTCGGATTTATTCGAATTCCTGGCAGATTTTCCGCAAGATCATTTAACACAACTTTCTGAAGCATTGCGACGCACATTACTTGTATCCTGGTGGGATCGGATATGGGTAGTTCAAGAAGCAGTCGTCGCTAAACAGCTCACCGTGAGATATGGTAATGCGGAAATCTCATGGGAGTTACTAGTTGAAGTTGCAACTGTCCTACATGATTGGGAATCTTCATACGCAGGCTATTCTAGCTATATTCCGACCAGCGACTTGAAAGTTTTCAACCTTTTCTCGCGTGTCTCCAACTTGGATCATTTCCGGGAGAATTGGAGGAGGTCTCAAGAAACTGATCTCCTATCGCTCATGCGTTATTTTGGACACCGCAAGGCTTCCGATGATCGAGACAGAGTCTATGCTCTTCTAGGGCTGTGCAACCAAACAACCGCTATTCGGCCTAATTACCGGTTAGATGTGAAGGAAGTCTTCATGGCGCCAATAATTGAGACAATAAGAAATACCAAGTCCCTTTCCGTTCTGTACGGAGATCATAGTCGCAAAACGAGACGAGACATACCATCTTGGGTCCCAGATTGGAGCACAGAGCTTGACGAGAACCAACGCCAACGAGCTACTCTTTCTTCTCTTTTCAATGCCAGTAAGGGAGTGACACCAATATTTATAACGGACACAAGCAAAACCTTCAAACATGAATCCATTAAACGGGAGATGGTTTTACTGCTTGACTCGCTGAAAGCCGAAGTTGACACCCGAGCTCTTCTACGCGAGGAAATTGCACAGAAGCTACGATGCTTGAATACCAAATCTACTTCGCCCGAGATAGAAGAGATTAAGCACCTCTGCGAAGCTTTGGCAGATTACTGCCATAAAGACGGTCAGAGAAATCTGCCAAAGTATGGCCTTATTCATCATTCTGGACATTCTCTAGCAGTTCACGGCATCAAGATTGCAAAAGTGACCAAAATCGCAGAGCCACTGTATGCATCATCTGATCGAAATTCAACAGTCGAGGTACTTAAAAGATGGCGGGAGATGGCTATGACTACGCCAGGAGCATATTTTCGTAAAAACTCTGCAAAAGAAAACTTTCTGAAAACCATATTGTCCGATGCCGCATATTTTAAATTTGCATCGCTGAAACGACTCGACACTAAGAATACGAAGGCCCTCCTGTGGTGGCTTGACCGAACGATCTCACCAAATTCTCGAGAGCAAGATGAAGATCGGTACCGGTCACATATCAACACTAGATTTGGGCATTTCGGTCATTTTACAGATATTATGAGACTCTCAGCAACCAATCGAACACTTTTCTCGAATAAACCGGACCATACCAATTGGAATCTGGCGAAGTTTGAGTCTGTTGGTTTGGGCCCAATGCTGATAAAGGAGGGCGATGAGATTCATATTCTACCAGGCAGCAACTTACCACTTGTTCTACGACCCGTAGACTTCTGCGATTCTCATGGCCATTCTAGACTCGTCCGGAAATATCAGCTGGTCGGAGATTGTTTTCTACAGGGTGTAATGGATGGGGAGCTAGGTTCTCCTGGCGGAACTATCCTGGATTATTTGGACTACTTGACTAAACTGTCCTATGGATATTGGAAGGGTTTTGGACACACGCGTTCTATTCTGGATCGGCAGTTTTCTAAATTCATGTCGTCCTCTGGATCCGACATACCCTCTACAGAATGGAGATTTTCTGAAAAAGGAATGTCCTTTGAAGCTGGTCGATATTTTGCTTCTCCTGGAGATTACCACAGCGCTTTATTTGGTTATGTTGAAACACAGCCGGGAGACCTAGTTGCTTTAGAAATAGTATAAAATATAGTAATTGTCTTGAGTTACACTGACTCGTCCTATAATAATCCAAGACATCTTCTTGACTAGCCACAGAGCCCCTTAGTGTATCTTTACTAAATTTCTCGTACCTACTTCCTACTCCATGTTCAACAGCCGTCAATATACTCGGACTTCCCCGCCCAAATTGAGGAATGAATTCAGCCGTTGCCACTTGTCATATCAGCGATCATGGGAAACTAAGTATGACCAACGATGTTCTTTGGCACATAAGGCTCCTCCAAATACTTGATATCGTCAGCTGTCAACTCTTTTCCACGCAGATCGCATGCGTCTTCAAGTCTCGGCAATGAGTTCAGACCAACAACTGGCACAGCCCCCTTGCTTCGAAGCCAGGCAAGGGCGACTTGGCTCATCTTCCACTCTTTCTTGGAGGCCAATTCCTCTACCCGCTGGATAATCGCTTCGTCTGCCTTGGTAAGTCCGTTGCCAGTTGGTGAAGGCATCTGTGCTCTCACAGATGCTGCGTCTCCGAGTGGTTTTGCCAATTTACCACCGAAGTTGGGCGACCATGGCATGATTCCCACACCAGTTTCATTGCAGTATCTGTTCATCTCTCGCTCTTCTTCGCGATAGCACAGGTTATAGTAGTTTTGCATGCTGATGAACTTGGTCCAGCCGTTCTGCTCAGCCACGGATTGCATTCGCGCAAATTGGGTGGCCCACATCGAGGAGGCACCGATGTATCTTATTTTCCCAGACACAACTAGATCGTGTAAAGCTCTCATCGTCTCTTCAATCGGCGTGGAGGGGTCGAATCGGTGTATCATAAAGAGATCGATGTAATCGGTTCCAAGGCGTTGAAGAGATGCGTCGACAGCCCTGAATATGGCGTTGCGAGAGAGGCCTACGCCAACACACGATTAGCTTCTTGTATCTAGCCTCCTAATTCACCAACGAGGTCATATAGCTAGTGATAACGTACCTGATTGGTTCACGTAGTCCTTCATTTTTGACATCTCTTGCTGCCACGGACCCGTAAAAATATCCGGCTCATCGGTTATGGCGAGAAAGCACTTGGTCATGATGACAACTCTCTCGCGTGGAATGTTATGCTTCTTCAGCGCCTTTCCGATGACTTCCTCACTAATGCCATTTGAGTAAAGGTCTGCCGTGTCCCAGGTGTTTAAACCTCGATCATAGGCCACCTTGAGAATCTCGATGGATTCATCTTCGTCGAGCACCCACGGCATCCACTTAGATGAGCCCAAGGACATTGCGCCGAGGATTGGTACAGAGACACGGAGGCCTGATGTGCCGAGCCTCACATACTCAACCCGACTTTCGTCAAGGCTCTTCTGGAGCGCTGGAGGCAGTGAGAAAGCCATTGGTTCTGCGGGGAAAGAATGAACTAGATAGGCTGCAATTTGCTGCTTTTAAACAGGTTGTATCTTAAGATGAGAGATGTTCGAAATAGACGTTGCTGTCTTGTAAAAACTTTGGAAGCCATCACGTCGTCCAGCCCTTTTATACATATTCCGACTATCTGTCTCCTGAGGTTTAGAGACTTTAACATCCGATAAGTCCGTAACATACATTTCAGTCCATACTCTGTAGCACGAAGTCAGAGATGTAGTTGCTTGGTCATTTTCCACTCTTACTTCCATTTCTTCTTCATTTCGCTCATGTCGAACTTCTTTTACTAATTCATGTTCCAGATAGCTGAACTGACAAAGAACCAAGCATGGATGGAGACCTCGCGCGTTTATCCAGAAACGGTTTAGCTCCTATCCAAGAGCATGGCTAGCAAAATCCCAGAGGAATCGAGTAGATCACGCTAACCTGAAAGGTTGTGACGATACCCGCAACTAGGTTGGGACCTGAAAATCGGACCATAATCCTCCGCAGCCTTGCAATTGAAGCTTACAAATCTGTGTTCTCAGTGTCCTATATGAGAACAGCTACAAACACGATAATGCAGTATTGTAGCACATATATAAAGCTTAAGCCCGATACTCCCGCCATCTCCGTAACTTGGAGCAGATCTCTCGTATGAAAGGTGAGCATCCGATTGCTGGAGGTATTGGTCCTGAGAGCGATCTACGATCGGGGCTTCAGCTAAGTTCGTGAATCTGAGCTATGTCGGGGGCTAAGAGAGAAATTAGAAAATACTGGTGATTTAATCATGTACAGATGATGCAATTGTGAATGATGATGCCAACTTAATCACTTAGCAGTGAAGTCATGTTCTAGGAGGTAAATATTGTAGTAATGTCTACCTAAAGAGTCTATGCAGTGGGGAATATTCTCGGTCTCTAATCTTATCATAATTACCATTAGTATTCTGAATAATTGTCCAAAACTTCGAAATGCTAACGTAGTTGTCCTAGCAAAGGTCAAAATTTGAACTCTCCATGGTCACTGACGGATTCAAGTAGCGTGTGCCCCAAAGATCGCGCAACGGCCTTCAAGGCACCCTTCATCCAAGTCTTTTCTGGAGGCTCGACAGCATCAACGCTCACGGCCACAGTTAATGGCCATGCTAGTAGCGCAGCTACACTCGGGTGAGGCTCGTCAACAAATGTGATAGCCTTGGCACCTCTAGCAGGGGCCCGGGAAGTGAGAGAGAACTCCACACCACATCGCAGATCGACAGCAAGATCGTTGATGTTAATCTGGCATCTCTGCATATTCGTATCCGCAAAGGAACTGTCAGATAGCGACTTGAGCGCAAAGAAGGCTCGTTTCTGAATGCTATTTGTGATTAGACGAAGAGCGCGGTATCGATTCCATATTGCTGCATGGCCAACTGAAGAGTAAGTATGTGAGGGTGCGTTTGCACGGGAATCCACTGCGTTCAAACTCGGCTGTGAGCGGGTGCGGCTGATTTGGAACCTCCAGTCTTGAGCAAGCCCAAATGGCCATAAAGCGAGATCATAATCGAGTGCGTATGCTTCCATTGCGATCGACTTGACTTTTTCAATGATTCTTGAGTCTGCTTCGTCCATATTTCTCAGGAAAGATATCGATTTATTCCTCAAAGTCAAAACACGGATTATGAGCGAGTCCAGCTCCAACTCATGCCCTTTTTCGCCCCAGTCCGCGCCATCTTCTAACCAAGCTGGCATTGCACCTCCACGAAGTATGATGATACGAAGCTGCATGGGCTGCATGTCAGCGTACAACGTCCATAAAACCTCGTGATGTCAATTGTTCGGTTCACTTACACATTTCTGTCGAATGGCCTTATCCAACTCTGTATCTGCTACGAAGCCTCTCTCGCGACGTGCACTGAGAAGGCTCGCTGCACCCTTCTCATGGCAGACGCTCTTCCAGAAACGGGAACCGACAGCGTCAGGAGGTGGTGCCGCATATTCTCTGGCAAAGTACATGATGTTCTCATAGCCGCCCATTAGCATCATGGCCAGCATCACCTGATATATCGTATCGCTCGATATTGTACTCATGGCGTTCTGGATCTCCTCCACGGCCTTTGCGTATACTCTTTGGGAAAAGCAAAGGGCTGGTCTCACGTCCCTTTTCCGTCCTATCAAGGCATGCGAATAAGCCTCTAATGCGAGACGGAGACAAGAGTGCGGCTTAGCCAATTTCCAATGGTGAAGCACGTGTGGACTGTATTCAGGACCGCCATTCCCTAGTATATGCCTCTCCGTAGAAACGCTATCTGCAAAATAATAGAGGGCGTGCATCTCTAATGGCAGCGACAGCGCTGGCTGTATTCCGCCGCCATTTGATACCAGTGGAAAGGTAGAGCCTGAGCCGATAAGTCGCGCTGCTTGGTTGCCACTTGTCTTGGGTGGACGTCGCTGAAGACCCATAGCGAACGCGTTTTCACTCCTAAAGTGCAAACCTGTCTGCTCGTCCGAGTCCCAGGTGCACATCCTATCGCCGGTCCGACATCTTTGGCACAGAGGTCTCGTACAATCACACTATTTTTTATCATCAATTGCCCATTTTTAGTTTTCCATGACAGAGATGATTTTAATTCATGAATTACCTTGACTTTGCGTTTTCGGCATGTTTGGCACCCGGGGCTCGGGAAGACCATTTTTACTCGATCAGGACGGACGCGCTCTGGAGTGATAGAGATGTACAATAAGCAGGCATAAGATCACATTAACAAAAGCAATGAAGCATGATATCAAAATTTAATAGGCAGCTAGAGTCTAACGTGGTGCAAACCCGGATGGTAGTCATTCTAACAAGGAGATACGCCGGCGTTAAGGGAATTAGGCGTGGCTGATCCTTCGTCCGTAACTAAAGTCGGACAACCCTGAGCCTACGGAGTACAGCCCACCAAAATGCCCAGAGAATTAATACGACGGTGAAGTGTGGGATAAGTTGTCAATATGAGGCCTCAAATAAGAAAATAAACCAGTTTGTCAATTGCATCTCGAATCCGGGGGGGTTCGGTTATAGTCTTCGTTATATTGAATTGATACGACTAGTTGTAATAGCGACAAATAACATTCAAGGTGATTGCAGGATTTCTCTGGCTTCGAGTATCTCTATGTAGACACCTATTTCAACTCTTGTCAGATAGGCGGTGGCATATTCACGGGACACTATGCTTACCAGCTGCTTGCCAACGACGCTCGAGGCGTCTAAGTGCTTTCACAAGCACACCTCTTGTCTCGGCGGCGGTCTGCGTCTCGGATTGGCCCAGAATGGCAACCATATAAATGCAGTGCACGAAGAAGGGCGAGATGCTCTCCAAACTGCTTGTTTGGTCGGAAAGGAGATTTCTGCACCGTCTGATGACCGTCGCCCTTGTTGCGTCGACAGCAGCTAATGTCTGCTCGTCCCACTGTGTATGATCGCCTTTGCAGCTCTCGTTGTGGTTATAGAGGACAAAGAGAGAACTAAACGTATGTGAGTCGACGACGATAAGAATATCTACGCATGCTTACCTGTAGCAAATCATAAGCTGTTCCTCGATAGGAACTTCCCACTTCCTAGCTTCAGTCTCTGCGGCATCGATAAGTGAGGCTATCGTGCGGCCAAGTTGTGAGGATTCTTTTTCTTGCCGTTGGCGCAACGATAATCCGAGTTCGAGATACTGGGCTTCTGAACCCATTTCAAGGCCCATTTCAGAGCCATAGTTATGGGATGTGTGCCACAGCACTTTTCCTAGTAGTCTAGTAGCCTGTGCGATCAAGGCAGGACAGCCTTGATCACGCCGCCCGAGCTTGCCGGATCCAAAGCTGTTGGCGGTGGCCGTTTCCTGAGACTTCACAAAGATTAGCGTCGACTTCAAAGCTGTGGGTCAGATATTTCACCGTACATCATCATAAACGACCATACTACCATCATCTGGTGGGTCATGGACGGAGGCGAGTCGACTTGGAGAACCGAGATTAAGATATCTACATAGCTGTTAGGCTGGAGACAAGCAAGATGGCATAGAGTCTTTTGGGAAGAAAATCCAAGAATACAGCTACCGGGATTGAGGTGTGGAGGAGTTGAGAGGGAGTGGAAAGGGAGTGGAAAGGGCACACACCTGTCTAGGAGAACAACGGCCCACCATAATCGCCTACTCTCTTCAAGTTCGCTACGATTATATGGAGGGCGCAGCCTTAAAGCGTTTAGTCCGCCGAAACCCATAGCCTGACCATAACGCGTACAGGCGCCTACTGATAGAAATGCAGATGGGTAGATAGCATGGTTAATCTCATAGAGAGAGATGAGCAGGCCAGCTTCCAAGCATTCAACAGACAAGACACCTGCCATCTCCAAGTTTAGAAATCCCTGCTTGGCTGCCAGATGAAGGTCGGTGCGGGTTCCGTTTCGTGACGACTCGGAGGGTGCCGAGGTGATGAGTCTCATGCAGAGGAGAAGCAATGCTACATCCGCGGGCAACTCTGCGGGCGTTTTCCCCAATAACCTGCCGCGGAAACGCTCTTCATCCAGAACAGGCAGCCATCTGTGGACTCCATTGAAGAAGGCCGAGACGTACGAGTCTTGCTCCGCCAGGGTTGCTCCAATGAAGACAGTGGGAAACGCACTGGTCCCAGGACAGGCTGTCGGGACGTGGATACGATGCTGTCGGAAGACGTCTCGGTCAACAAAATAGACAGATGGGAACTCTACCCGCGGCGCCCATAATTCGTTGGCATTCTGGAGTTCACATGGATGGTCGGTATGGAGGAGGCCGGGAGTTGGGGGTAAGCCGTTATTATTATCAGCCACAGCATCACGATCAATCCGACTAGAAGAAATCTTTCGCGATACTTTGCCTGTCCGCCCCGGGTAGACACACTCGCAAGATCGGCTACGATGTTATTTTGGCGGTCAGTCATCTGAATGTAGGGGCCGGTCTCCCCGCCTTTGCGTGGTTCGGACGCCTTACATTGAACACTGTGAGCACTTTGGCGTCGCTTTGTCGCATTTCCGTTTCTGCACTTTGCAGGATACACACGCCGTTGCCATTGTTCAGATTGGGTTCTTCTCAGACTGTGATACGTTGCGAAATGTGAAGTCAGGGGAGGTAAAGTCTAGCTAGACAACAGCAGCGGCCGAGGACATGTGAGAGATGCCCGCGGGTGGATCCACAAATCTCCGCGGCCGCGGGAATCCGATGCTTCAACCAGAGTCTCCCAGAGTCTGACCCTTATTGTCATGTTATACTCTGCAAATACAGTCTTCTTGTATTAAAGATACAAACTATTTAAACATCAATTATCTTTCCAGATGAGGTTTCTGTCCAGCAAAGTCTGGCATCGCCACGATGCCTCCTGTAACCTGGAGGGAGTCCTTCCCACCCAAGCCAAGCTTTACTGAAAAGGATATCCCGGACCAGTTTGGCCGCGTCTTCATTATTACAGGTGGCTCGTCTGGGTGTGGCTTCGAGACCGCAAAGGCCGTGTACAATCTCAATGGCCGTGTCTACATTGCCGGCCGCTCCGCTGAGAAGGCAGAGGAAGCCATCCATAGGATCAAGTCCGAACCGGCTGCTCCTCACCCGACTGTCAAACGAGGCCGAGGCGAGATCTTCTTCCTCCGTCTTGATCTCAACGACCTAAGTACCATCAAGGCATCTGCCACCGAATTCCTATCCAAAGAGTCGAGGCTGGACGTGGTATGGCACAATGCTGGACTTGGTGGAGCGCCGTTCGGAAGCAAGACTGTTCAGGGCTTCGAGACGCATCTTGGCGTCAACGCGCTTGGCCCGTTCCTATTTCAGCACTTCTTAACACCCATCTGTCTTACGACAGCCGCACGCTCTGATGCTAAGCCTGGCCACTCAAGAGTTGTCTACGTTTCGTCTTCGGGTCATCGAGCGGCACCCAAGCCAGACGGTGTTAACTGGGATGACCTAAACATGCACCAGCTGGGCGGCTTCAAGGGAGCTATGACCAAATACCCGCAGAGCAAAGCCATGCTGGTCATGTTTGCGCATGAGTTCGCCCGGCGTTTCGCAGCGCAAGGCCTTTTGTCACTTTCCCTCCACCCAGGATCCGTCAAATCCGAATTCCAACGCAACCAGCCCGGACTCGTCAAGTGGTTGACATCTCCGCTGCTTTATGAACAACATTACGGCGGCCTCACCCTACTGTTCGCAGGATTCGCTGATGTCGACGATACAAAGATGCTCGAGCAGGGCGGGCAAAACGGATCTTATGTCGAGCCATGGGGTCATTGGGGAACTGGGGCCGACTATATTTTTGACGGACTTGTAAATCGTGGTACAGGAGATCGATTGTGGAAATTGTGCGAGGAGCTCTTGAAGGATTGGATGTAAGGTATGGGCAGAGGCTCTAGAAAGTAAAAGGTGTCATGGACAAATAATATCCGACCAACATCTATCAAGCCTAACCTAGCTTGAGCTTTAAAGAATACCCGCGTTCTTGTATTTCTCAAAGATCAAGAATAGAGCTAGCCAGGGAACGGAATCAGCTATAGTAGAATATGACTAGCGACATTCAAGTGACCTAGCAGTAGCGCAGTGCCGTCTAAAACAGGTAAGCCATGTTGCATAGAGATGAAAGGAAACAATGGGTGACTTACAAATGGCAGACTCAAGTTTCTAACTTAGCTTGGTACAACTAAAAATATGTCCACTCATCGTTACTAAAAGTAAAGACATTCCCTATATCCAGTGGTGATGGCTCTTCAGTAGGTTCATCTGGGTCATCACAGCTCTTATCGTCAGTTACATGATCCGAGGTGTTACTATCCTTTAATATAACATTAGTAGGTCTTTGCTGTCGCTCCCATAGCAAGTGACGACGCAGGGACTCGGTAAGCTCAGTCTCGAGCATATTGCGACGCGTTGTGCGCGGCGAGAGAGCAGCTTGGCCCTGCATATCGCTAGCATTGTCAACGATGGGGATCCCATGTGTCAGCGTGGGGGTACTGCCTATGGATACCTCTGTCGCGAGGGTAGTGTTTATGGATCCCTCCATCGCGAAAGGATTATCATAAGAGTCTTTTGGTGAGCCTTGTAGCGAGAGGTCATTGGAGGCGATGTTCAATGGAGGAATGGCCAAGTTCGATTGCGAGGCACGATCACCTGGACTTTGCAAACGCTTATTCTGTTCCATCATCAAGGTAAGGAGAGATCCTCGCGGGGTCGGACTGCGCACAAGGCTGGCTCGCTGGAATAACGCGCCATCAACGCTACGTTGGCGGTTGTCTTGTATTGGTATTCCCTGGTTAGATAAACCGTCATTGTCAACGGTACTCTCGTCAGTGGAATCATCATCAGAACCCATGGCAGTCTCCTCGTTCGTATCTCCAGTATCCGTGGTCAAGACTTCAAGAGCAGGCGCTTCAAGCTCGGCCAAGACCTCGCCCTGGCGAGGCACGTCGCCCCACTTCCCCAAGTCTTCAGACTCGGGAGGAATGACTTGTTGAAGACTATCATCATTTGATCTTCTAGTGCTACTATCTTGGTAGGATGGAATTGTTGAGGATGTGAGAGGGTCAGGTTCCACGCTCGTGTGATCGTTCAAGATACTCGAGGGCGGTAGATCCTCGTCGCGGGATGAAGAGAAGGCGTCATCACTATCCACAACATCGCTGCTTATCTCCATAGCGACAGATTGATCCGTTTGTCGGGAAGCTATCCGGATTGTAAGGGCCATCAGTGCTTGCAAGTGAGATGCAATATGCCGAGTCATAATCTTGGCCCCTTGCGAACTAGATTCAGTCGTAGAGTTGTCCGCATTTGCATGAAGCTTTGGGGAACTTCTGTCAATACTTGTTCGTGTACTTTTATTACTGTTCCCCTCCAATGGCTCTCCGGCTCGTTTCTGCGAGACTATTTTCGCCCTTTGATCTTGATCTTGAATCTGAAAACAACAGAGAGGACACTCATTCAGTGATCGGCATCTAGAAATCTTACTTCGCCTTGAGATGATCTGAATCTGTTCGGCAGAAAATTGGTCAATATGCGTCTCTTGCATATGTGAAAGGAGATTCTCCGGGTCTCCAAAGGTGTAGTGGTTGTCTTCACATATAGCACATATCCATGAAGGCATCAAATATACATCTTGATGCCACCGCTGACCGTGAGTCTGCATGTGATCAGACCAGTCTTCAAAGGTTGAGAATCCTGCGGAGGACTCAGCACACCCTTCTGAAAGACATATGTAAGGCTCCAAGTCACGATCCACGTGTCGCCTGCGTCTCAAGATTAGACATCCTGGCTAGAACAGGCTGTGTTTCTTCTTACCTCCATCTCATAGGGTCTAGATCCTCTTTGTTAAGTGGCTGCGAGCACCATTCGCAAACTACCATCTCACCCTCTGACTGATTTGGTGGCCGTGGATAATTTTCATATTTAATTTGCGTAGACGATGTCTTGCGAGTTTTGGAGTTTGGACGCCATATGTTGTTTAGTCTAGATCGGAAGAGACTCGTGTCCAGTGATGATAGGTCGGAGAATGCGTTACGCGGACCTATGGGCTGAGGCAACGAGTCTTGTGATATAAGAGTGGGTGGCGGATGGTGTGGAACATGTGCGGTAGGAGCTGTCTCCTCTTGCACTGCCTCATCTTCAGGAATACCAGCCATCTGCTGTGGCTGCTCGTTTCGCCGAGTTGCTAGAGCAAGTTGTCGAGACTTGAGAAAGACTATTCTTGCCAGCCTGTCTGTCATGGACCTTGCGAGACGACTCCGTAAGGACGGATGGGCGTTGGGGTAAAGGACTTGGACTATGTTTGCGAATAAGTGTTCATAATCTTTCACATTGACATTTTGAGCGAAGAGTTTCACTCGGTGATTGAGATTCAGTCTGGCTGACTGTCGGATCGCAACGCCCAGTCGATTGAGTCGATCAAGTGTCTCCTCAATCTCAGTCAAGCTCTCCACACCCGATTTCAGGGCTTCTTCTGTATCTTGAGTTTTTATCTTGGCATCATCAGTGGCGGTAATACCAGAAGGCTCTACTACAATCCTAGTCAGGAGATATTTACATGAAAGCGAGCTAGTTAATGCACAAACATAGCGATAGAGCTCTCTTCAACAATCCCAACAGACGTAAAACAATATCTCGAATATCATGTAAAGTCTGAAGCCTTCTGTCGAGACACTGACTGGGGCGTGCGAAAACACCCAAGTAGGCTGTCCATATTGAGAATCGTTGCTGGTATTCCGCTAGAAGTCTTGCGACTAGAGGCGAGTGTCCTTGAGAAAGATGTTTTTTAAACAACTCCTCACACTCACAAGCCAGATTGTATATGCGATCTTCGGCCTGCGGCGTTACCGACATGACGATGATGAGGAGGACAAAATTGGGCACCATGTTCAAGTCAACCTTCAGCTGATGACCAGCATATTGTCACATCATTGGCGAGTTCGTCCTGTCGGAATAATAATACCCCGCATCTCCAAGAAGACTTGGTCAGCATCATGCATGACGCTTCAGCCTAGTTGAGTCCTATTTGCTCACAATATGCATGGATACATGAGTCTCTTTTGGAAACTGAGTCAAGACTGTGGCGAGTGATTCGGTCTCGATTTTAATCATCACCTAGGCTTCTTGGCAAATGTAGGTTTGGACTTCCCGCATACAATGCCATACCTATCTGAGCTCCATGAGTGGGACCTGCTGCAACGATTAGGAGCCCTCTTGATAGACAAGAAAGCCTATTGCGATGGGCTGCCCGAGACATGGGATAGGGCTCCAGAGTACAGCGACCGTGCCTATTATGAGGTGATGGCGTTAGAAACTGAGCTGCGCCAAGTATTCCTTCCCCGGGAGTCTGACATCCAACTGTCTGATGATAACCTGCAGCCGTGCTGGTCTCAGCTTAGGAGCGTGTGCAGCTTGTTAAATAATCTCGTGGATATCGAATTTCGGGCAAACAATGACTTGCACAGCAACTCCTCGTACCCGCACCTCTGGGGGTTGATATATTTCCTTGATGGACTCGAACATGAAGAGGTATTTGACCTGGTTGGTGGCCCGAACCATACCCTGTTCCGTTATCGACCCGAAAGTCGGCGAGAAGATTTAAAAACAATCACTGGCTTCAACAAGTATATGGCCCAACTATTTGCCAATCAATTCAGACCAGTGGTTGGGTCCAGTCGAAATGTCAAGAGTACGCCTTGGAAGAACACACAATTCCGAAGTCGGGCGTCCGCTGTCTTTCACCTTCTTTTTGAACGATTTACTTGCGAAATCAGTCATGAGGTTTTGTTGAAGGTATCAGAGGAGATAGCAGAAGCGGATCGTCTACCCGAACTTCAATTACTCTTGTCATCTTGCTCTAACTCTGGAACCTGGCAAGAAACACTTTGTGCCCCAGTTGAGTGAGTGCACACTTCACTATTTCTCGGCTACGTTGTAAATCTTTGGTGTTAACTACCAATCAGAGATGACAAGGCTATCAAAGAACTGCGCGATGTTTGCCTGGAACTAAAGCAGTTTCAAGGTCGAGGCCAGGAGCTCCACCTTTCCATCCAAGAGCATCAGCTGTTTGGAGTTTGGGCCTGGCAGACAATGGGAAAGCCACCTCTAAAAACTATCCAAAAGCTTTCACTTGACGAACTTATAACAAATGGAAATTTCAAGCCCTTAAGCTGCCACTCACTCATCAGCAAACCGTCCCTCATCCGATATAATCTCAAGGAAAAGCGAACATTGGCTGTGAAGCTCGGATTTTGTCTCCTTGACTTTTTTGACTCCCAGTTGGACTCGAGAAGGATCCATTTTCTTGTTCCGAATGACGGTCGCCCCAACAAAGATCTCTTGTATCTGTCCTTCTCTTCAAAGTTACAAGACTCAGAAGAGTTTCGTGACTTCCGAATTGGGCATCCCGTCTTGCTTTCATTCGCTAAACTGTTGATTGAAATTGAAGAAGGAGACAACCTACCGCTTAATATTGACTCTCACTATGGGGAACAAAACACGCAAACCTGGGCAAAGCTTTTTGAGTGTGTCGAGCGCATGGAAGTCGAGCGAAACGACTCTTACATAGAGGCAGTCGTGGGATGTCTGAACGTACATCGCCAGATAGCCAAAAGCCTCCGAGATGAGACTCCCAGAGGGGAACACATAGATATGAAAATAAGAGAGGAGCTATACCAACACATAGTTCGAAAACTTGAACTCTCTCTGGTGGAATGCACGACTCGGAAGAGGGAACGATCAGAGTCCCCTGAGCCTCTTCCATCGAAATTACCCTTAGGAGTTGCGTCAACTCGACGTAATGGATTATTTGATGGTGATCTGGATGATCGGGGAAAGAGACGAGAATTCTGGCCAAGTTCGAAGCGGAGTCGTACCATCGCAATACCTGAAACAACAAACTTCTCAACAATAGTTTTCAGGTCAACGATTACAAAACCAACCGATCTTAGTACATTGAACAAACGGGATAATTTTCTCAGCCGTGGTAGCAAACTCTTTCGAAACACTGAGCCATTATCTGAAAATATCAGTGAGCAGATCGTCACAGTCCCTGGTCGTCCCTCGAGCCGTGACGAGTTTGAAGTGGCCATCATCTGCGCGCTACCCCTCGAATACGACGCTGTTACCCTCTTGTTTGACTGCTTCTGGGACGAGGATGGTCGTGACCTTTACGGCAAGGCAAAGGGGGATCTTAATACATATACAACTGGACGCATGGGAAGCATTGATGTCGTTTTCGTTCTTTTACCAGAAATGGGCAAGGCAAGTGCGGCAGGAGCTGCTGCTAGCCTACGTTCTAGTTACTCTGCCCTAAAACTTGTTCTTCTGGTGGGAGTATGCGGTGGCGTTCCCAATCCCAACGGGAAAGGTGAGATGCTTCTGGGAGATGTCATTATTAGCCGAACTATTGTACAATACGACTTGGGAAGGCAATATCCGGAAGGATTCAGGCCTAAAGAAGGGATTGAAGCCAGCCTAGGCCGACCAACGAAGGGTATTCGAAATATGATTTCCCGGCTAGAGACGTTACGTTGGCGGCAAACGCTAGAGCAGCGTGCAAAATATTTCTTGGAGCAAATCCAGAAGCTGCCCATGGAAAGGCGGCCTGACCGCGATTATAGATACCCTGGATCTCACAAGGACCGCTTGTTTCGAGCAGACTACCAGCATAAACACCACCTTGAACCCGAATGTCTCTGCTCTCATAGCC
The DNA here is from genome assembly GCF_028502605.1 of Trichoderma breve. Classification (NCBI taxonomy): domain Eukaryota; kingdom Fungi; phylum Ascomycota; class Sordariomycetes; order Hypocreales; family Hypocreaceae; genus Trichoderma; species Trichoderma breve. The sequence continues at coordinate 396,147 of NW_026611594.1, forward strand.
GCACTAACGTAGACCCTATCCGTGCCTCTTGTCATAACTCATCATGTGATGAACTTGGCTGTAATGATGAGTACCTCGTGAAACGAACTCGCCTAGAGAGGAAGAAACAGCTAGAGAGCGAAAACCGAGCAGAAGAAGCTCAAGCGCCATCCATATTTATCGGCCGCATTGGTTCCGGCGACACAGTCTACAAGTCAGCTGAACAGCGAGACATTATTGCAAGTCATTATAATATTCTTTCATTAGAGATGGAGGGGGCGGGAATTTGGGACGAGCTGCCCTGTATAGTGGTTAAGGGTGTGTGTGACTATGCGGATAGCCATAAAAATAAGATCTGGCAAAACTTTGCTGCAGCTACAGCTGCAGCTACAACGAAGGCATTGTTAGAACAGCACATCAAAACTGATAGTTTCTTCTAAAGAAGTAATGATGATAATAATAGAAAATACCTGACCAGAAGAGCAGAATTAATAAAGAAGTTAAATAATGAAGATGAAAAAGCCCACGCAGTCTATATAAGCAGAGAATTGCTAATGAGTATCCCTGCCCAGATATGTTGTATATATCAGTCTATGAACCCTTTCCGGCGCCTTTATGGTGCGAAAGTCCGCAGTGACTAACACATCTAGGGAAATACATTTTATACGCATGGCTGAGCTGCTTACGAGGAATGCTAAAGGCGCATAACAGAGTCTTGGAAGTCTTGGCGCTTGGGCTCAAGTCCACCCAAAACCGAGTCAAGCGACTTTAAACCTGGATGCCACAGCAGCCCCACACAAGAGAAAGAATAGCGACAAAAGCGTGAGGAGATTTCGTATCTGCTAATGGACATGGGCGTATGTGTTAGGAAGGCTACTCTATTCACCAGATGAAACTAGCTAGGAGTTATCTCATGTCTATGATCTGAATAGACAAAAGAGAGTATTCTGCAGCTGGTGTTCACTCGCAAGTTGTTGGCTAGTGGCTAACGTGAGACGGGACTTCTTAGAACGGGAACGATGGAAAAAGGATGCTCGCTCTCACCCATGTGAAATATAGGCATGCTTGGCATGTAGGCAAGTTGATCTACTAATTGTAAGCAACTCCTACCTAGTTGTAAGCAGCATCAAGGTTAATAGAGGCGACTCGCAAATCTCCCTCGCATCAAGCATTATTTAGATCTTTCCAAACATACAAAAGCTCTCTTGCTAGTCTTCTGTGCTATTTCTCTGCAGTTAGAGAGGTAGAAGACGAACGCGTAACACAATTCTATACAGTGGAGTGGATTTGCGTGTCATATTTTCGTTTCTCTTAGCCTTCAAAGCAATTGGTGGATTTGCCTGTCGCCTTTCATTACCCGCCTCATGGACCCGTCGCCCTACTCCATATAAGGGCTAATCAAATTCTGTTGGCTGCGGCGGATAGAACTCATACAACTTATGCCTGGAAAGAGGACTAGGGGCGCCCGCACACCGCCCATAGGTGGAGACGAATTCTATGAGACTTCGTAGTCTCGTTCTCGTTCACACGATTCTAAATATAGGAGAGGAAGCTGTAGTTGCACCTGAGTATATACAAATTATATAAAGACTACCCAGATGCCGCAGCCTTGATTTCGGCAGTAGCAATTGTATTCAATTCCTCTCACGTCAAACTTCTACAATGTTTCAACCCAGCGCCATTCTTCTAGGAGCAGTCGCTCTTCTCATTCCCAGCGCCTTGGCTGGAGAGTATGTTTGTCCAATCTTAAGTGACTGCATACGTGACTAATGGCGTTGTTCACCTACAGGGGAGTGCATCTTGCTAATTGTGGCCCTGACGTTGGGTCGGCATATGTTAGTGTTGTTGCCTACTACGCGGACGACTCTCAGTCAAACGTGGCACCATTTTCACAAAACATCGCCTTTGCTACCAACCCGGCACGTTTAGTTACTTGGGAAGGAAACTCTTATACTGCTAGCTTCGCAACTGGAAACACCTTCACAAGTCATATTCAACCTGGAAGCTTTAGCTTCGGTCAGTACGCAGGAAGTGGCAACAACCAACAGCGACAGTTTGCTTGCTTCAGGGATAACAACAGACAGCTCTGGCGATCAACACCTGCGTATGCTTGTTTCAGCATTTACTACTGCCTTGATGCCTAATTAAATTATACAATGACCATTTGATAATTGTATATGCTTACTCTTCATCTGTTTACAATTTTAAGTGATCTTTTCCATCTGTAGAATAGGATCGAGTCTTGCCCACCGATAAGGCTTTAGATTAAAAACATAAGCTTAATTCTAGCACAGCTAAGATCGACAATGGCATGCATCCTACATCAGCCTATACTGTTTCAGTCGGATTCTCAAGCGATTAAGGAAGGTTGCAATGGCAGCATGCATATAGAAAGACTGCTTTTGTATACTTTTACTATAGTTCAAGAGGATATATGCAGCGTGCAGTGAAGGCGAATCTGACAACAGCATCTTAGAGGGTTGAGGGACCTAACAAGGCTTCCTATGACTCACCTTGAATGCAACATAACTAGACGGCAACTAACTAAACTAACACCATTAAGATGGTATAACTACATGTATATAGCTTTACGATGAGTGTACACCTTCCTTTCAGTGCCAATGGCAAGGTCGACCGGAAAGAGCTTATGCGAAATCGGCACCACCGATCACTTTGACAGACACATCCTCCTATCTGCGAAGCTCGCCGCGTGTCAGCCGACAGGTCAATGCCCGCGGGCGGGAGAGGTTGAACTCGGAGGAAATTACGTACATATCGCCGCTACCACTCATAGGCAAAATTGTGAAGACTGGAGGGTAAAACGTATACTTGAGGATGTTTGCAAAAAGATTCAGGCTCTGACTTTGGCTTTCTGAGATACTATTCAGCTATTCACGAAGATGGATGTCGTTCTAGAACAGGGACAAGTTGTTCAATGGTTTCTAGAAGGATATGGCTGAAACATGTGCCATTTCCGGCTTGAACACTTACGCCTCTCTTCATGCTATTGCTCCGACGGACGGTTTCTTTTGCATACCTCGGCTAGTTAGTAAGTGTTCACAAAAGACACCAACGTTTCGATATTGACAGAGCCCCAATTTCTGATTGAACGAAAGCGTCCCTAAACAGCCACACACATGTACTAGCGCTCCATTTCCTTCCCGGAGGATTGCAGCCATATAAGATACATAAATGCCAAGCCAAAACATGTACCAAGATAAATTTTCTATACTTTTACTACATAGAATCCCATCTTTACGACTTTCTTCCCCTCAACGCCCGAGGGGTATGGGCGGTTTAGAATCAGCCAATGCCACTCCCGTTAAAATCTTTTACTACGTCACATCGTCATCATATAGCGAAGCCACCGGATTCTAATCTGTGTTCTTAACGCTATTCATGCCGATGACATCGGTATTTAAATCACTATGATAGTGCATCTGGGGATTATGCGAGACAGAAGTCAGAACGGGATTTCTATTTAATCTTCTCTTTTGCTCTACAATAAATTAAATCTCATCAGATTCGTTGTACTGTGCCTAGATACTCATCTTACACCGTATAGACACTATGGCAGCCTATCTTACGCAACGCATCTCTCACCCACACATCTGTCACCCTCACCACGGTATCACCGTTTCTCGCGCCGCTACTCCAGTCCCTGAGAAAAAGGCCAAATGCTCCATTCCAATCCATAATGTTGCTGCCAAAGACGCATCTTTCTTTACCCCCGAGCAAGACCCCGTTCCGGGGAGCGCTTCACAAATTCAGGCATCTGGGAAACCTGTGCCCAAGCTCTTTTCCCCTCTCAAAATTCGCGATATTGAGATGCCGAATCGCATTTGGGTGAGCCCAATGTGCCAATACAGCGCACATGAAGGGTTTCACACACCTTGGCACATCACCCACTATGGGGGGATGGCCCAGCGTGGCGTAAGACTGCCTCTTTGAACAGATATTTCTTCTCACCTTCGTCTCGTTAAATTGCCCTATCGAAAAGAAAAAGAAAAATAAACACTAAATAATTCACAGCCTGGCCTAATGATGATTGAAGCTACCGCCGTCCAGGCTAATGGCCGTATTACGCCAGAGGACTCGGGCATATGGCTGGACGCCCACGTCGATACTCTAAAGAAGCATGTCGATTTTGCGCACAGTCAAAATGGTCGCATTGGCATTCAATTAGGTCACGCAGGGCGTAAAGCTTCTACAGTCGCGCCTTGGCTCAGCTCTGGCGCAACAGCAACTGAAGAAGTCGGTGGCTGGCCTGACGATGTTGTAGGGCCTAGCAATGAGCCCTTCAACGAACATTATCCAAAACCACGCTCCATGAGTCTTGCAGAAATTGCGCGGTTCAAGCACGATTTCCTCTCCGCTGTTCGACGTGCCCTCCGTGCTGGCTTTGATGTCATTGAGTTGCACTTTGCGCACGGCTACCTTGTTTCAAGCTTTCTGTCGCCGGCTGTCAACAAGAGGACTGATCAGTATGGTGGAAGCTTTGAGAATCGTGCTCGTCTAGCACTAGAATTGGTCGAAGCAACGCGGCAAATCATTCCCAAGGGGATGCCTTTATTTGCGCGCATTAGCGCAACTGATTGGCTGGACACAAATCCAGATTGGAATGGAGGGCCAAGTTGGAATGTCGATGAGAGCATCAAACTGGCCAAGCTCTTCGCCCAACGAGGCGTTGACGTACTGGATGTATCGAGCGGTGGCAATCACGCTCTGCAAAAGGTTATTGGTGGGCCAGGATATCAGGCGCCGTTTGCAAAGAAGATTAAAGCAGCAGTAGGAGATACGATGTTAGTCAGCTCTGTGGGAAGCATCAAGACGGGGGAGGTCGCGCAGAAAATCATTGAAGGAAGTAATGAGGCCGATGATACGCCGCTAGACTTGATTGCTGCAGGTCGCATGTTCCAGAAGAATCCGGGGTTGGTATGGGCGTGGGCAGATGATTTGGAGGTGTCTATCACTATTGCGCATCAAATAGGATGGGGATTCGGAGGAAGGGCAAAGAAACCCGCTAAGTAGAGTATACTCTAGTTATACTGCAATAGCTTCTAGAGCTGATACCTAAGGTTGAGAAAAGTCCTAAAATCGTTTTCCTAGGTTCTTGTCTTCTTGCAAATTGTTCCGTAGAGTTGCCTAATTGATGAACTATTGACTGAGACTCGGGACCTATTTACTCTGTGACTCAAGGACGCTGTTTGCAGGGCCTACAGCTTGTCATGTCTCTTGTTTCAGCTCTAGACGGTGCATTTGTTTTGTCTAGTTCATTGGATAATAGTGTCTTTTTTTTTTTTAGCAAACCAGAGACAGAGAGCTCGGTCTGTTTCTAAGGCACCTGATTAGAACATATATCATTGTCTGACAGGTAGTTCTCTATTTGAATCTAGCCTTGAAACTTAGATCGCCTCCCGGATATACAAAGCTAAGTTGCGTGTTTTTATCTTACATATATATCACAATGCTCACAGCATGCATTCTTTCTGAACTCTGTAATACCTAAGTACTTACCAGTTATCATAAGACACAGAGTCCGTGTGGAGTGAGCTGCTGCTTGGTATACTAATCATAAATCCAGTGGTGGCGCCTTCATTTGTCAGCTCCGCAGCAGAGTCTCCCTTCCGCTGATCCAATGCTTGTCAAATACTATCGAATAAACAAACTTATTCATTGTTCACCATTACTTCCGAGTGATATTTCCGAAGATGACTGCGACTCATTCGCGGATCGCCTGTCATGCCTGTCGCCGTGGCAAAAGACGCTGCGATAGAGTCTTTCCAGCATGCCAGCTATGCATCCGCAAGGACATGCGCTGCAGCTACCCAAGACCCCCAGCAAAGCGCTCGTATACTCCTGAAATTGTCTGGGATGAAGAGCCATTGCGAGACGACTCACCTTTCTCCGATTACCATCAACCTCCACCGGTTGAGCAAACTCCATATCTGGACTCTGCGTTCGATACCGCAAGAGCTGTCCAATTTCTTGCGCCCAGGATATTTCGTGACATCCAGCTGGAAATCCCTCGCCTAGAACTTCCAGTGCCAAGTGATGTTGCGGCTTACGTCGGAGATCCTCAACAAATCCGCGACATAGCTGCCGTGCTGTTTTCTCAGAACGCCTCATGGCTGCCAATAGTTTGCCGGAAGCGCTTTTTCAGCTCTTTACTTAACCCACTGTCTCCCCGACAAGCAGATGGTGTCTTGTTAGCTCTGTGTGTCAAGCTCTACTGTACTACGACGGTTCATCGTGGAGACAGCCCAAAGACAGCTCTCTACAGAACGGCAAAAAGATACCACCATGAGATCGAGGCAGCGGGCATCATGTCCCTACAGGTTCTCCAAGCAACAATCTTCATTGCACTGTATGAGATGGGCCAGGCAATTTATCCCGCTGCCTATTGGACCGTCGGCACCTGTGCCAGATATGGCATTGCCCTTGGTCTGGATCAGCTAATGACCAACAACAACGGATTTGATGGACCCTGGATGGAAGTTGAAGAAAAGAGGAGAAGCTGGTGGGGAGTATTGGCTCTAGATCGGTGAGTTCACCTGGAACTCCGAATCAGCAATTATTTACATCAGTTCAGCCTTCATCATGATCTTTGCTAATTTTAAAACACAGCTTTTTGAACTTCGGAGACCCTTCCAGACATCTGGCCACAAATGATCCCGAGATCAATTACTATCTTCCGATTGATGACCAAGCTTTCATAGAAGGAGTATGGCTTTCTTGTTATCGCATATGTATTATAAGTCGAGGCTAACATCTTTATTCACAGAACACAGCGCACAAAGATGCTATTCCGATATCAGCCGCATTCCATCTCAAGACGGGTAGCTTTGCTCGGCTTGCTCAAGCCACCTACTTGACAAGCGAAGCCCTCCGACTGGCAGCATCTGCCGCTTCATCCAAAGCAAACAGTTCGACGTGCTTGAAGGAGGATACAGCACAATTGCGGCGTACTCTCGAAGCACAGGTCAATGCCGCGGAGCAGGAACATACGGCTCGAAGATTGTCATTCTGTTGCCAGACAATGTTTTCTTACTGGTAAGCAAAATTTGAGTGTATTATCTTGCAAAAATTGACCTTTGCAGCGGAATCTTTTTACTTCAAGATCAGCACTGGCAACAACTTCGTATCGGTTCTGCTATAGTTGCAGAAAGCTACACGTTTCCTGAGACCAAGCGGGCTCTTGAAGTCTTGGGACGTTCAGCATTAGTTCTCCGAAAGGACTTTGAGAGTGGCGGGCCTCTAGAAGAGGGCTTGCCCATTTTCTTCATGCAGACCGTATATCTAGCGGCCATGATGGCTATGGAAATTGGCCAGGGTAATCCGGACAACGAAACTCAGGAGAAAATTGACTCCTTTAGATGGCTTTTAGAGTATCTTCGATCGCGCTGGAAAGTGGCCGGTAAGTCATTTTGCGAAACGCGCGCGTTCAGAGATAACGGTTCTAACACTCGAGAAACCAGAGATATACATGGAGATTTTAGACGCAAAGAAAGCATTCCATGACTTCAATAGGATACCTGTAAGCAGGACTATTTGACGAAAGCCTCATCAGCTTGGCGTCTAGTGGATGACAGAATGCTTGTTCAATTGAGTACTAGATAATGCACTCTACCATGTCAGCGCATTGAGGCCATCTCTATGCTTGACAAACTATGTACGATCGCATGCACTCCAATCCAGTTTCTTAACATTGGCACCCACCTTATTTACCAACAAATCTCTTGCCGTGTGTGATGCCTCGTTTGACTGTATCTGGTGGTAGAATGTGCTAGTCAAGATGAGACGTGTTGCTCCCATGATCAGGGAAGAGAGAATTCGTCAGTCGGTCTAAGCCTGAGGAAATAAAATTTGGAATTGTATCCTAGTCGGTGCCACCGAAAGGCCAAGTGAAATGCTTCTTAACACGAACTTGGCAAGTAATAGGCCTAGATCAGGCCTCGTGGAGCACAGTCTAACGACGTAAATGTGAGAGACTCGCAGAGCCTGGTTTGGTATGACAAATCTTCCCTCCCCATAATACGCAGCGTAGAAGACTTCCCAGCAATTTGATGCCATTTGTAAAAGATTTATTTGAAATCAACATCTAAGACAGCTCTTGATTAGTGACCGAGCTACTTCAATAGTCGTGCTACACCAAAATATATCTATATCATCTTGGATATCCCTACAATAACAAGGGCATACGACTTCAGTTCACTAATAATTATTATAATCAACATCACAGACACCATTGAACTGATCATCTAGAGTCTGTAGATTAATAATTTTATCAAGGAAACGATATCCAGCTCGAATATAAAATGCCATCTGAAGAACCGCAAATCTCTAGATACAATCAGCACCGAACTCAATCAGTACTAAAATCAGCATTGCCCATCATGTCTTCCAATAGGTCTGTCGCCCTTCCAATCAAACAGAAAGATCTATCCTTGAATGCACACTGAACTCTCAGTTAGTCTTCTGCAAAGAATCATCGACGCCAATGGCGGCCTCGAATACTGGAACTCCATCCAATCTCTTTCCGCATGCTTCCAATTTTTAGGCCCAGCATTAGAAAGCAAGGGATTTCCCGGACCATATAAAGCGGAATTAACAATCGATACGAAATCTCAAAAGGTCATCTTCAAGAGATTCGGCGATTTCCACGGCTCGTGGTGCCCGACGCGGACTGAAGCCGGCAAAATCGGCCAAGATACGCTCGACGTCCGGGAGAATCCGAAAGAAGCCTTCAATAGTCATACCGCAGAATCGAAATGGGATATTCACCATCTCTTTTGGTTCGTGGGCTATGCGTTCTGGAATTACTTCAACTTTCCTTTCCACCTCCGGCAAAATCCAGACATCAAAATTCGTGAACTGGAGCCCTTGGTTCGCGAAAACGGCGAAGAGTGGCCGGTCTTGGAAGCCACATTCCCCGATGGATATCCCACTCACACTAAGATCCAAACCTACGACTTCGACGACCAGTATCGATTGCGGCGGATGCGCTACTCTGTGGATGTTTTAAAGAACAACAATGTCCCAGCGTGGCATAACTGTTTTAACCATGCTGTTGCTGGGAAACTAAGCTACCCAACCTTACGAGTTGTGACTATATCTGCTCCTGGAGTGGCATTCCTTGCTCCTTTTATGTTGATGGACATCAAGCTGGACGTCAATCACGAGTGATTCCAAGAGATATCCGATGTGGAACTTGTCAAGCACGGGGATGTATCTATTCTAGCCGATTAGTCTAGAATAAATATTGACAGAACTATTTATGCCGAAAAGCTGAAAGTAATACCTTCGTAGCGTATTGCAGCCCCAACACTCGAAATCATGTTCACTTGCCCGTGTGACGACAGTAAGAAACTGCCGCTCAACTACATAACATAGATTTCCATCTCTAAGCCCCATCTAGTAATTCCTAGAGACAGTTTATCATCGCAAAAATTTCCTTCCACATCCGTAGAATCCTCTCTCCACAATGGGAGGTGCCATCGCCCTCTCATCCATCTTCAGGGGTTCAGCCAAGGCGCTCAGCCTGGGAGACCAGGCTAAATTCCTGATTCAGTCGTCCAAGCTGATAACAGTCCTTGCAATGCCATTATTAATATGGTATTCCACCGAGTACCAGATGCAACTGCAGTGGGGCGAACGCACTCGTTAGGGGTCCGATGACACCGCAGGTAATCTACAACGATTGATCTTGATGCTGCGGAGTGCTGCGGACAGGAGCGGACGGCTGCGGAGGCCTGCGGAGGTGACTAAACGACGCTCAAAACTATACTCAAGAATTCCGAAGCTAAACCACAAGCTGATCGTAAGAATCACCACCAGTCCCCGAATCACTAATCAAGAATGGAGAGCCTCAACCTAATACGGTAACTAACCCTTGAACCGCTGGAGCAGAGAGCGCTTGCTTACACGAACATCTTTGCAACATGTCGAACCTCATTTTTTCGGAAGTTGGGTCCAAAGTGGAATCCTCGGGATCAAAGTTTCTTCTTTTGTCTCATCCCTTATCATGATCGTAGAATAAATACGATGTACAACATCCTACAGCAGAAAGTCAAGATCTCTCCAGAGCATGTCACAGCACGATATTGAGCAGACACTTCAAGCAACATGTCGAAAGCCTCCGAACTCGAATCCTTGGGGAATGACCCAAACGCCAGCCCAATGATGATGAACAGTGACACGGAGACCGCCGTCGTGGAAGAAAATGAGGTCAAGAAATCTCAGCCGACTCTCCGAGACAATATCTTCGCTTTCTGTATTGTTTTCTGTCAACTGGTTCAAGTATATCAACCTTTCCACATCTTGGCTTTCGAACCCAGAATCCAACTAACCGCCAAAAACAGGCTATACCATACGGCGCCGGTCTTGTAGCCGCCATTGGTATTCCAAAAGAACTGGGAGCACCCGAGAGCAAAAGCGTCTGGATCGCAGCATCATACCCGTACGCATCTTCACTCCTTATTCCAACAAAGAAAGCACATATACTAACAATCCTAGACTAACCCAAGGCGCATTCGTCCTCATAGGCGGCCGCATCGGCGCCGTCCACGGCCACAAAAACACCATGCTCGTCGGCGCCTGCATCTACGTCCTCTTCCACCTCATCACAGGCTTCATGCGCTCCGCAGACACCGTCATCGTCATGCGCGCCCTCAGCGGCGTTGGCGGCGGAATCATGGTCCCCAACCTAATTGCCATGCTAACGATTGCTTTCCCACCGGGTCTGATGCGAAATATCTGGGTTGGCATGTTTGGTGCCATGGGTCCGGTTGGTGCAGCTGGTGGGACTGTGTTTCCTGGCTTTTTTGGACAATTGACGGAGTGGTGGTGGCTATATTTCTTCTTGTAAGTCATTGTGGATGAAGATGAATTTACAAGAGAGTATATGCTGATATGCAGTTTACAGGGCCATCTTTGGAGCAGTCGTTTTTGGCGCAAGCTCGTTCGTCTTGCCTCCTGACGGCAGACCTATGGATGCAGATGGAACAGTTGACTATATCGGTGCCTATTTCGGAGTCGCTGGTCTCGTCTTATTCAATTTTTCCTGGACGTAAGTTGCTCTCTCAACAGTTCCTACAGCCCATCAAACTATCACTTACTAACAAGAAACATAGAGAAGCAGCTGTTGTCGGCTGGGAACAGCCCTACGTCTACGCCCTTCTCATAGTCTCCATCCTACACTTCGTCCTCTTCGTCATATGGGAAGGCAGATTCGCAAAAGAACCCATTCTCCCCCTCGATATCTGGGGCGCTCCCTCATTCGGACCAATGGTCTTATCCGCCTTCATGTCCTTCATGGGTGTCGGCATCTTCCTCTACTACGTCCAAATCTGGAACATTTCCATCCGCCACTATTCCAACCTCCTCACCGGAGCAGTCAACTCTGCCTTTGCCACCGTGGGAACTTGTGGCTGCTTCGTCAGCGCAATTGCCGTGCGATATCTCCCTGCGCAAGTAGTCATGGCAACAGGCGCAATAGCAGCGGTGGTTGCTACCATCATATTGGCCACAATGCCTGCACAGCAAACATACTGGGCTCAGTGCTTTCCGTCATTCATCATTATGGGGTTCAGCCCCGATTTCATCTTTACGGCGACACAGATCATCACTAGCAATAGTGTCCCACGGAAACATCAAGGAATTGCTGGGTCATTGATGGGTACCATCCAGATGTATGGTCTCAGCACTGGGCTGGGATTTGCTGGAACGGTTGAACGGTATACAAACGATGGTGGCCGTGACCAACTCGGAGGCATTCGGCATGCACTTTACCTTACGATTGGAATGGCGGGTGCTTCTGCACTGATATCTCTGTTCCTTATTCGAATCCCGAAGGATCAGCGTGATGGATGGGATAAGGAGGATGAAGCAGCAGCGTAGACTCAGCTTTTGACGCAGCCCTTTCCATTCCTAATGAGAAGAATCGCCATCACGTTTCGTCTGTTGATCATAGTTTCATCTATCGATCACGGTTTGATCTATTGTAACTAATCTCTGTACCAGGATAGAAGGCCTAGTAATAAATTCTATAGAACGCCGCAAGGTTGTTTCAACAGTCAGGCACACTAACGGGAATGTGAAGCGGAACACTAGTCGCCAAACCACTCAAGCTCGTCTCCTTGAACTCGTTTCTCATACCCTGAGCCGTCACGCGCATAGCCCGAATAGCATCGTCAAGGCTAACCTTTTGCGTGCCAGTTTCACCGCTGAGAGCGAGGTTGGCGCTTGAAATAGCTTTGATAGCACCCAGAGCATTACGCTCTATGCAAGGAGCTTGTACCAACCCACCAATTGGATCGCATGTCAAGCCCAGGTTATGCTCAATGCCAATCTCAGCTGCCTGCTCAATTGTTTGAGGGCTCGCTCCCATGCAGGCTGCGAATGCCCCGGCTGCCATGGAACACGCAACGCCCACTTCGGCCATGCATCCGCCCTCTGCTGCGGAGATGGTGGCACCGCGTTTATACAGCATACCAATGGCGGCAGCTGTCAGCAAAAAGGATAGAATGTCGCGCTCAGGGTCATCACTGACGAACTCGATGGTGTACTTGAGCACCGCAGGTATAATGCCCGCCGCGCCGTTGGTTGGGGCAGTGACAATGCGTCCGCCTGCTGCATTGGTCTCGTTGACTGCCATGGCGTATACGGTCAAGTAGTCCACTGCAGTTCTGTTAGTATCTTCTCCTCACAATGATACTATCAAGTCTGAACAATACTTACTTGCTGGGAATGTGGTACGTCGCCGAGGCGATGGCAGTACCGGATGAGTAAAGGAGCCATGCGTTCGTAGAGGCATGCTTCTTCTGGTAGCGAGGCTCTTTCGTCCTGATCCTGAAGATGCTGGTGCCGATGTCGTAGTCAAGGTTGAAGTCCCTGATGCATCTGAAGCTGATGGCAATGCTTGGCTTTCCGATGGAAGCTGAGCCTGGGTCGTCTCTGTGCCCTGGGTGGCGTGGGAAGGATACAGCCCTCTTGTGAGTCGTCTATACAACGCCGGTGCTCGTCTATGCAATTTGAGACTGCCAGGCAGTGTTGAATCCGGCGGTGCTTGGACACCTTCCAGGATACTGTTGTCCATGACCTCCCAGATGCGGAAAACCTTGTCGCGGATTTGTTCATCTGTGTAACCGTGGCTCTTTTCGTTTTCATACACCAATTGCGCAATCGTTAGGTTATGCTTATCGCACAAGGCCAGTAGGCTTTTTGCGTCTCTGAAAGGGTATCGAGGCTGATGACCGGGCGCACGATCTGATGCCGGGGCGTCTTCCGACGAAGAGGTGACAGGGGGTGGTGCTTGGCCACCCTCGGAGCCAGATGTGAGTAGACCCGACGACTCTCCTTCCAGGGGTTTGATCTCTTGTCCAGTTCGTCGGTCTCCTGCCGCATCCTCTCTCCTGATCTCCTTATAGTACATGTTCTCTGCCAGGTCAAGCGGGTGTCCACTGTTGCCTTCACTCTGTTGCTGATGGACCTCGGACAACCTTAGGCCAGCGTCTTCGGCTGATGATGGTGTTTCTGAATCCGGACGGTTAATTGACAAAGCGCCGTTGACAACAAATCCACCACCAACGCTGAACATGTCATTAGTCGCCAACATGTAGCCCTCCTTGTCAAACACCATGAGACGCATGCCATTGCTGTGCTGGGGGAGCTTTCTCGTCCACTCCCACTTGAAGTCGCGCTCATAGTCGAATGCAATTTCTTTGCCCTTGCCATCTTCGAGCTCGCGACCCAGAAAGAGCTTCTTGTCTGTCTTGATCTGTTCAAAGCGCTTAGGCACATAGTCTGTATCGACTGTCTCCACATCGGCGCTCTCAAGACCAAGCAGAAGAGCAGATGGTGTCATATGGCCCTCACCAGTGAGAGCCAGACTGCCGTAGAGTGCTACGCGTATTCTGTCGACCTTTTCAAGCAGACCAGCTGCATGTAAATCTGAGACAAAGATGTTGCCTGCCCGCATAGGTCCGACGGTGTGGGATGAAGAGGGGCCAATGCCAATGGAAAAGAGATCAAAGGTTGAGATGACGGCATGTTCATGGTCTGCCTCACTGTAGGTTCCGGTTTCATCATCGAATTGATTCCGTCGGAGTGCTGTGCTGCTAAAGCTCCGACATACTGAGAGTCGCGGTGCGCAGCTCAGCAGCTGGCTCTTGGCCTTGAGGGGATCGCAGGCTGTAGCTGTGCGGAGATGCCACCTGGACGACGCCAACGAAGGCCATAACGCCCGTCCGGCAGCGCTCCGTGAGAGCCCGAGCTGCTTAATCGCCGCCCGGTGGTGCATCCTGAGGTCCGATTTACTCAGCTGCTGAAGCGTGGTGTTGACAGAAGTCAGATCTGGGTCGCGTTTGTTGGAAAGCTTGATGTGTCGATCCAATGGCAAGCGACGCCGTTGTTGGGCCGGGGATTGCCGATAAAGGCCGCCTTATCATGTCAATTGAAGTATCAATTGAAACAGTTCACCGTCTACAGAATATGTGATGTGCTCTTTACGCTCTTTCTATGGCATTCAATTGAATATCTACGTGTACATGCATCCAATCCCAGGATTTGAGCCCTGAGACATGCCCAATTGAGAATATCCAAAAGGGTGCCTGTACCTTGTACATGCACGACGAGAATGGGTTGCAAATGGTAGGCGAAATCTCACGTGATTTCGTCTGTGACGCATTTACCTATTCAGATCTCGAAGCGGACAACATTAAGTTTAGAAGATTGTGTATACAGCGGAACAAGTCCATTGAACCAAATATGGCCGTCTACCTACTATATGCCAAAGAGTAAGGGAGGTTACTTGGATACTATTGAAATCGGCGCAATTCAAAGCCTCGTTCAGCTCATCGACAAGGGCCGCGGGCTAGTGTCCGCATTCAGTCCGCAGCCTATCACAAACCCCCCGATTACAATCCCACGACTCATCTCATGGCCCACACAGTTTACGGCATGCTATACTTTCTAAACACTGTGACCAACTCTCAAGATGTCTTCTCAACAAGAAAGCAACAGACCATGTCAAAGAGCGGCAGGCATACATTCTCTGGTGACTATATAGGCACATCGTAACTACTGAATATCTATGTTTTTGTAGGCACAGTAATGTGCGACGGTACAAGTGGGTTTTCCAACGGGTATACCCTGAGCCGAATTCTTATTGTCACGACATAGGGCGTAGTGGACCATCGTGTCACTTAGTACGTAATACCCAGTAGAACAGATCGATCTAGTGAATGTTTCAGAGCGACGACGGGTAATATTTATGCCGGGGAGTGTTTACGTATATTTATCACCCTCAGATATAATCAGGATCAGCATAATTACCTGTAATCTGCATCTAAGATATCCAATCATTCGGCAGAGTGACTTAAAAGGAGCACACACAATCGCGGAAAATATCATGCATGATATGAAATGCGTGCAGCGAAGATGCGCTAATCAACGACGAGAACGAACTACATGTACTTCGCCTCCCTCTCTCCTGGTTATTGGAACCAACTCTTGAGAATCCCCTATGTATATGTGTATATCCACCGTATCAAACTACATGTACTTTCACGCTCAAGCAGGGCAACTTCTGCCCTCTTTGGACCAGTGTTTTGTGTGATGGCGTACGTCTCACTGTAGAGTCCCACTTGTTCATAGTGCGAGGCATGTCGTTGAGCCTGGTCTCCCTTCAAGACGCCATTCGATGTGACATGTTGGTCAGAGACATATATTCCCACAGCACACTCAAAATGATAGCAAGGCTTACTTCATATAGGGTGGACAACATCCCTCCTGAATCTTCTATCGTCTGGGCCAAGGAGACGGCCCGCAGGGATTCAGAGCAACCAAGTGTGCTTAGAGGTTTTCCTCGACTGTCTCACAGAACCAAACGAGGCTGACTAGCAAAATGTCTTCTTCGGTGAGAAATTACGACAAGATCTTTATGCTTACGCCAAAACTATGATCATAATACGCTGCTGAGTTGTAAGGTATACGTAGGCTACCTTGAAGACGAGGATCCTTTGTGGTCGTGTTATTCAGATAACCATGTTCCATCAATTCCGTACCGATTTAACTAAATAGATTTTACTATTGACATATATTACACAACAGCTAGATCCGGAAGCATCGATTTGTGAACTAGATGATGCACATATATGAAAGATAGCACTATAGAGATGTTTCTTATTTATTAATACAAGCTCCTCTCAAGATATGCTATTTATTTATAACATTCCTGCCTAAATTCTCCAAGCTATACCCTCGTAGCTAGACTCATGGTGCAATGAATCTGTTGAGCACCTCCAATGGGATAGACTTACAAAACCCACTTAACGCTTCTAGAGTGCAGTAAAGTTGCGAAGCCAAGTACATGCATTATATAGCGGCCATTTCCTAATAGCTTATGTGAGTGACAAGGGGGGGCATAGCGAGGTTAAGATAAGAAGCGCATCTAAATATGAAAAAGAGGATGATCCAAAATGTTGTACCCATACATTTCTAGGGTTATATAATAGTAGTGAATCTAGTTCATTATTCACCCGTATATAGGACAATTATTCAATTGATACGTCTTTCATCAAATAACAATATGCCCCAGCCGTACAAAATCATATTTATTCTTTCTGATGACCGGCTCTTTCTCAACGTTGTCAAACAATGTGCAATTTTGCCCGCATCCTATTCCCCCTGTTCATCGTGCAGGCTAGGAATACGCCCACCGTCAACAGCGTAAAAGCAGCTGCGGAAAGCCCAAAGACCCAGAGATCTGGCGACACCGTCGTTGTACCGTCACCCTGTCCTCTCCATTGGAAGAATCCCATGGAGAAGAATGTCTGCACATTGATTGTCAGCAAATCAAGTTCTTAACTGTCTTTTGAATGACATACACAAACAAACGTTGCTGGCAGATAGATCATTCCGAGAATGGCAATGGATTTCATCAAACTTCCGTCTCGCTGGGCAGTCTCCGCCACTGCCAGACTGCTCCTAGATATATTTTCATTGAGCCTTGCGTCCTTTCGACCGATATGATTGAGGTCCTATTGCAGGTAAGCTTCGTCAAAGTAGTCAGATGAGGGGATATTAACCAATTGGGTTGCAAGCGACATTCCTGCCATAATGTGATCGCACTCTCTTATAAAATCGTCGTATTCGTCAACCAAATCACGAAGCCTTTCTCTGATTCGGCCACCACACTCTTTCAATCCGTCTCTTCTACAAGTCAAGACTTCGGTCGGAGTATCACGACTCATACCAAAGTCTATATCCTCAAGCTCTTGTGTATGATCAAACATCTTGCGTAGCTGTGTTTTCCAATTTTCCAGACCGTTCTTGAGATGGCTAATCTTAATCCAGAGCATTGCGCAAGTTTCATCATCCTCTTCATCCTCTTCATTGCTCTCAGGTCGCAATGTTTCCGTTCCCACTGAGCTATTAAATGTCGCTGATAACGTCAGAAAAGTTTTAGTTAAGTTTTATCAATATTAGGGCCTGTTTTCTCTTACATGATGTGGACATGGTTTTTCCTGAAAGAAAACTTCCAACTCTACCTTTCATGCCATTAAAGAACGAGCTTGTTCTTGACGGTGGGGACTCCTTCTCCATTGACCGCCGGATGTCTCTCTGGATCTGTTGTATTCCATAGAATGTATCATTTCGCGATTCAATATCGATCATTTTTTGTACAAACTGAGTATTGCTCTTGCGGACGAGGTTAATATGCCTGTCCCTCTCAAATTCCGCAAATATGGTAGGCAACATCATAGGATGAAACACCTCCCCATCGAATTCGCGCAATCTGCTCGTAATGATTACGGAATCTGTCAGATTATAGCCATTAATAGATCGTTCTTCAAAATTGCAACCAAACCAGATAGCGTTTGTAGTCAGCGTATCTGGAAAGAATGTCACAGACAAAGCCATGTCATCTTCCCAGCTTTCCGCCGTTCTACAAGTATAGGCTACTATTATGTGAGTAAATACGCATGTTCTAGTGATAAATGGAGCGTACCTATTGATCTGGGGCACGAGTCCTTATCATCCAAGGGCAACATAATGCTTGAAAATGTGCAGCTCGTGTTTCTATTGATTGCACGTACAATCGACCTGTGTATCTTTAATTTGCTCATCAGTTCTGAGAAGGTATTTTCTGAAAAGGGCATTTTAGACAGAGATGATGTCTTTCCACCCATTATCAAATTTATACTACTAGATGCCTCTGCCATTTGTTCTGTTGGGCCATCATCTTCAGCTGCTAGATATGGGGGTGTAACTGATGGATCTTCAAACCTATGGATCCATGCTCCCCATTCATCCTCATATCTCAGGTGCAATTCCTCGATGCAATGTTCTTCACCAACATGAAGACAGCCATCTCTATCCTCCTCATGCTTTCGAATTCTGAATACTTCATTTTTGATTTCGGAAAACCTCAGTAATTCTCTATCATGTTTGTCAAGCTCAGATTTCCGGCTAATCCAAGACATCTTAATGTTTGGTGCTGATCGTTTAAGATTTGTCTATGTCCAGCGGAGTGTAAAAAATGGGAAGCTGCAAGAACCATGAGAATGTGGGCACACGTATGATGCAGGAGCCGGTCACACTTTGGTAATCTTCTTATATGAAATGCGCCGAAGGTGGCTGAGCATGCTCATGTTTGCCTGAGGGAGTTTTTGACCGAGAGCGTTAGACAAAATCTGGCAACATGCATTAGCCTCCGCATGGCAGAGGGCCGGTGAGTCCCAGCCAATTAAACTGCGAACGGCCTGGGGTCAAATGGCATGTGCAGAAAGCCCTGCGAGTCTGCCCAACGCTATCTGACTTCCTATTGCATGACTATTGCGCATGTCTCATGTATTTACCCTTGGCTATGTATTCTTCCAACCAAACCGGGGGCGCCAACATATCGTGCATTTCTTAGGTTGAGAGAGGCGTGAGGCGGTGGGCCTTGATGGCAAACATGGCAGCAGAACAAACGTTTGTCGATGCGTATGCAGTGGGAGGCGGTCTATTATGTATAGCCCTTAGTCGTATCCATTGCCACCGCTTTCCGTAATCACCGGCAAAGGCCCGTATTAGAATGACACACATGTGAGCCGGAGCCTGATTTCCCTCTGCCCAAAGGATCAGCATTAAAGGCACACTTGGAAGAATCAGCCAGCCTTCTTGACACCATTCGACTTTCGCCTTGTTGCCTCGCTGCCTACTACTTATAAAACATGTTAACACAGGTTATTGCTATCGATTATGGCTCAAGGGAGAGGCTACAAGAAATCCTTGATAATATGCTTGGCGAAGAAAACTTCAAGCTGGTACAGGTATTTATTCGCTGTCCCTTTTGGCCATTCTTCCGGTTTTGTTTGCCCCCCAGTAAAAACAGAGTACTTACCTCATGAGTAGCGCATCTCGAATCAATGGCAAATCAAACTAGTAAGGCGATTAACGATCGTATGATACCACCATCGAGATTCTTCGTCTGAGAAAATATCCTGTCATTCTGACTATTATATAATAAAAAAGGAGGAGATTGACGAGATTCGGATAAATATGAGAATTCACTACCTTCCGACCTCATGACCGCAGCGGCCAAAATTACGAATCAATTCGCTCAGTGTGGCATCCTTTGGGATAACCAATCGACTCACCAATGGCCTGCGCGATGTGTCCACCTCCAATGGCCACCTACATACACTACGAAGAAATTGGATTGGTGTTCTGCATCCATATGACATCGACATAAATATATTGGTCAATTTTATTCTTCATTTCCACAAACTCAAATAATCTGTTTGCGCAAAAATTTGTCAAAGAACATTATGAATCAAGTTCATTGTAATGGGAGTAAAGCTGCTGAGACAAAGGCCAGCTTGTGCAGGTATAGGTATACATAAAAGAACCCAAAATAACGGCAAATTCGCTACCAAAACCCCTTGCAATACCAATGGGAATCCGAGATCGTAAGAACATAATAGCAGACCATCATACGGCACCGATCTAATAACCCGGGGAGTAACATGTCCGAATTTCGTTGTCACTGAGCTTACCCGGTGCTCGGATGCGATACTCATTCGATCGCATCTTTACGCTGTTAGTAATGCTTATTGATCACTCATATAAGTCCAAATTTGTAGTCTATTCACATAACATACTTCAACGGCATACTGATTTTGCCAATTTTTCTTGAGGGCAGCTTCTAGTCTTTCCGGAACAAGATAATCTCCAGGTATGCGTTGTGGTTCATTATTTCTCCATTCTTGTGTGGATTTAATGTTGTGTCGATCGTTTTGAAGCGGCCTTCGAAGAGCGGTCACGAATTTGGTCATTCCTGAAGATGTTCTGGATTCCATGGTGTTGGAGTATTTGTAAACGAATGTTGAACAATTGAGAGAGGCATGGGAGAAAGTAAAGGATCGCTACAGTCTTATATTTATGTGTATACTCTGTCTCATATCTCCTCACCTTGGACGTTACGCAGACGACAGCACACACCGCTGTCAGAGCCAACGGTAAGCAAGAGTCAGACTTACAAGTGCGCCTTCGGAATTCGCATTTGTATTGGAAGCCGATATTACCTTTGGGTGGCGCATTCGTACAGATTGGGAGCTGAAGGCTGCCTAATAAGTCGCCTAATGGTTGCCGGGAGACAACCCCCTTGGGCAGAATGGGGACTTATATGTAGAGGGCGATGTCGTGGCGATGCAGTATTTGCCTCTACAAAACACGACACATGGCATGAAATCATTGCGCGCACCGGCCAGTCAGGCCGCATGAGTGCCATCCATTATTTTAAAAACGGCCCGGTTATCACCGGTGCATGTTGTTGGATGCCTAATGGGCGACCTACCGCCTTAAAATTAACACCGACGAGGCTCGCACCCTTAACCACTCCTCCCTACCGAACAGACTCTGGGTTGGCTAGATAGCAGCCAATCTTGAGGCTTATTTCTTGATGTTCATTATGCATGTCGCAGAAAACGGATTTCAAAGGCTAATCATTGGAGAAAGTGGTGTTTCACATGAGGTACGAAATATGCCCTGGCAGGCTCTCAGGAACGATCGTGGGCACATGGCACGCACGAGG
The DNA here is from genome assembly GCF_028502605.1 of Trichoderma breve. Taxonomy (NCBI): domain Eukaryota; kingdom Fungi; phylum Ascomycota; class Sordariomycetes; order Hypocreales; family Hypocreaceae; genus Trichoderma; species Trichoderma breve. The sequence goes on from NW_026611594.1 coordinate 417,205, forward strand.
CGCCTTTTTCGTCAAAAGAAACTACAGAAAGGCCTCAAGGCTTCTTTTCTTGAACATTTTTGAAAAGCCTCGCGGTCGGTTCGATTATAAGACAGAGTGGTAGGTATGTTGATTGAGCCTCAAAATCTTCCAAGTTAGTAGGAGAACAAATGTCAACTTTGAGTCCGAACAATTCAAGGCATTGAGGGAGGGAAGTTGCCTTAAACTAAAGTGTGATGAAATAACGAGGCTGCAGGAAGCTATCACATCTAGAGGTGGGATAATATCTCCCACCATGCCTGTGTGTGTAAAGCGTGCCGCGCTTCTCACAGCAACTCAAAAAAAGGCGTCCAAATCCTCCCAACCCATATGAGAAAAGCGCCACAATTCAGTTCTTTGGAAATCAAGGAATCGGCTCACAAATGGTCAACAACAGAAGTATTTAAACCCGGCATCATTTAGGTAGTTGAGCCAGAATCCCCACGAGCAACCACTTTCAATTCGGCCACGACAAAACATACAAACCAAATTTTGTATCTCGCTCACCACTCTCTATTTTTCTTCCATATTTATATACTTATATACATATATATTATAACGCTATATCATGCCTGCCCCTGGGGGCCCTCAAACAAACGGCAAGGCGCACAAGAGTTTAAAAGTCCGCCTTAGGCAGGCCATTGTGACCAACCCATGCGACAACAGGCGTTTCATACCATGTCAGCAGCTGGAAAATATATGTCATGAGCAAACGGTAGCACAGGAATTGGCCAAGGCGTTTCCAGAGTCTGACGACAGCTTTCACCAAAGTCGCGCGTCGTTAATATGTCGCGGACAAACTCAGGACTCATCGATCACCTCGCAGCCATGTCTCAAAATATTTGCCATTCTTGTCCTACTAGGCAATACTAGCCTAATAGAATCATTCGTACAACATCGGTTGTGCGACAGAGACCTTCCGTTTTCAAGCAATCCAGATCTCACTAGACTATATTCACATCGACCTAATTCAGGATCCGGTCTGACCTTCCCTAATGAGGAAGATCAATATGAAGTTATAGAAGACTTCCTTGAGAAGCAATGGTCAGTGCTGGTACCATCTTTCGAGGCTCCCGAAGCTGGGAATAAGCGCTGCAACGTATATAAGCTTCATGATAAGACGATATTACCAATCCAAGAGGTTTCTAAAAAGAAATACCCGGGCGGCTTTGGACTGGTTGAAAAAGTCAAGATACACAAGGAGCATAATGGCTTTGTAAGTTCACTCTTATTGGCGCGAGTATACCCCAACTCCAGCCTTGCTAAACACAGCCGCAGAATCACGAATATTTTGCTCTTAAGACTATGCATCCGATGATACCCGACGAAAGAGACAGGTTCTTCCAGCAGGAGCTAGACGCCTTTCACAAAGCAAGACCCGGCGGTCATATCATTGAAATACGCGCCGCCTTCATGAAGGGAGAAAGCCGGGGTTTCCTTTTCCCTTGGGCAGATGGAGGTACCCTCAACCATTTATGGGCCAAAGATCCACACAAGATTGTTTCAGACGCAGGAGTACCATGGTCTGAATTTAGCCGATGGATATGCATTCAATGTCACGGTATTATCCGAGATCTCTGGGCCATTCACGAACCATTCGGCATACATGTGCCCGCAGGAACCAGCGCCGAGGATCTCTACGGAATCCACAGCGATATTAAGCCCGACAACATATTACACTTCACTGAAAAAAACGGCGCCCCATTAGGATTGCTCAAAGTCTCTGATTTAGGCCTCATGAAGTTTCACAGGCTCGTCTCTCGAACTGTGCAATCCAAGTCCATGGGTAACGCATATCAAACTTATCGAGCACCAGAGCACGACATGGGCAAAGTGAGATCCAGGAAGATTGATATATGGGCTTTTGGCTGTTTATTTGCCGAATTTGTGACGTGGGCGATCGGCGGCGAGAACGCAATTGAATTGTTCAAAACGGCGCGGATCGACGAGGACAAGCGTTTCCCTGATGAAAATAAGGGCGAGTGGTCGGAGGATAACTTCTTCATCATGAAAACGAGCCGTTTGACGCAAGTCAAAGCGCCAAAACGCAAGGGTACAGTCGATGAGGTACGTTGGGCGACACTTGAATGCTTTCTCAAAAGAGAAAAAAAAATCAAAGTGACTGATAGCTAATGCCTTCTTGAAGTGGTTCTCTGATCTTACTAAAGATTTGGGGCCGGATATGGCAAACACCTTCTTCCCACAGTTCCTTCGCTTCATCCAATCCGCGATGCTTGATCCTGATCGGAAACATCGAGCAGATTCCAAGCAAGTCGAGACTTTCTTAGGAAGACTTTTGCAACAAAATCCACCAGATAGCCCATATTGGCACTTTAACGGCACGGTAGAATACCCGAAAGCTTACAGTAGGAGCACAACAGGAACCGGTACCTGGTAGTGAATGAGGTTGTTTTCAATTGTGGATTACATGATACCCTGTTTATAAAGTAAGTAAATTGTATCTCAACGGCGCAAATAAAGCTAACAATGGGCCTGACTACAGTCCCTAGTAGATGTTTGGTACATACCAGGTTTCGTTTTTAATGATAACTATTATTTATAGATAATTCATCAATGATTCCCATATTCGTGGTGTTAGTATATGAACTTGATGCTTTCACTATTGTTGTTTATAGCACTCACTTTGTCTTTGATGTCATGCTATTTAACAAAAGCTTAATGAAATATATGAGGGGGGGAAGCAATCATAATTGTGTTGAGTACTAGATTCAACAGCGAAATGCTTCATCGTTTATGATACGAAAAGGGTAGAGGCAACATACAAAACTGAATCGTTGCTATAGGCTAACAATGGCCCATTTTCAAACCTGCATCTACGCCATTGGCATTTCCATTAGATGTCCATATTCGCTTTTTTAACATATCCATTAATGCAGGGGAACTTAAAACGTCGTTTATTGGTCATCGGGAAGGCTTCCTTTGTGCAAAATCTTGGTATATATGAGGCTCAGTCGTGGCAAACTAGCATTCGCCCTGGTGAATGTGACACATGGCACGAAATGATTGGAACATGAAATCGTCTATCAAATAAAGCATTGCGCCGCCCCCTATCTAATGGTACCAAACCGATATACTAAGCTGGCGACAGAGGCCTCGCCCAAGCTGTTTAGTGATTGTCGTCTATATGTTTAGCCCTGCATTAATATTTTTGTGTATCTCTCAGCCCGCCAGCCCAATTCATCACCCCAGAAAGCATCTGAACTGTCCGTAACTTCTTTTTTTGTTTTCCAGGGGCAGATTACGCTCTGACAAATTCTCGCATATTCCACGGCGCTTTCCAAACCACGGATTTTACGTCGCAGTAGTCTTAGCAATGCCGTCGATGAAGAACATCTCTGGCAGCAGGGCCGACAGCTTCCTCGATCCCTGGTGTAGACTCTGCTTTCTTTTTTTGGTGGACCAAATCCAAGTCCCAAGATGCCTCTTATTCTCTTTCGTCTTGTTTTCCACGCAAATTTGTTCTCACAAAAGATGTCGCAACCGATGAATGAGGCCAAGTCCAAATAGACTATATGCCAATACAGTTTCGTAGATCGTCAATTAGCTGGCAATGTTGTAGATGCTGTGGGATTGTCAGTAAACAGCTCAGCTTTGAGGTCATTAGGCCTTGACTCACTTGATGTCCTCCCGGTATGAAGGGCTCTTGACGCCATTTCTGGCATCACCCGCAGCCTGTTGGCCGGGCGCCACATTAACGACGCCACCATTCGCAATGATCATTGCTTCCGAGCAGTTGGGGGTCTTTCTCTTCTTGTTCTTGCCTCGGAGTTGGCTAATGTGCTCAAAGTAGCCATCAGGCACCTCGGTGATGTACTTTCCAGAGAAGACTCCCACTTCAAATTCCTTGACGTCGTTCGTGTCATCAGCTGCTTCGGTACAGGCGTCCTTGAGATCCTGCAGGCTCTGGAAGATGACTTTATCGGCTTGGATGTTCTCGGCCACCTCTTCGGTGGTTCTGTTGTATGCCACCAGCTCATCAGGGTCGGCAAGGTCAATGCCGTACTAAAATACCATTCAAGATTAGCAGGATTCCGGGTAGAGTGTAGACTTCAACTTACGATGTGCTGGTTCATAATCTCGGGAGAGCACGAGACGACATAAACACGGGTTGCTCCAGCTTCTCTGGCCATTTGAACCTAGAGCCAAAGTCAGTCACAGAATACAACAGTAATGAAGTATTTACATACAATCTCTCTCGACGTGTTTCCTCGGACAATTGAGTCGTCAACGATGCAAATGGCCTTTCCGTTGAACTCGGACTCGATGGGAGAGAGCTTTCGACGGATGCCTTTCTTTCTCGCCTCTTGGCCAGGCAGGATGAATGTGCGGAAGACTAAATAGAGGTCAGCTCGTAATTCCCATATTGCCAAGATTCAGGCGACTTACCATAACGGTTCTTTACGAAGGCGTTTGAGTAGGGTCGGTCCAGGCAGCTTGCAAGAGTAGCTGCGGCAGTGTTACTAGTCTGGGTATTCGGTTAGCAGATGGTTCCGAGTGTAGCTTGAGTTTGTAAGCTTTACCTCTGGAACCGGGATAACTAAAGAGAGGTCCGATTAGCATGGTTCTTACAACTTCCCAATGGAGTTGGCTACATACCAACATCAATCTCTTCAATCTCCTTTGCGGTCAACACCTCCCTCATCTTCTTGGCCAGCTTGACGCCCATGTTTTGTCGGCTGCGGTGAACAGAAATGCCGTCGATGCAGCTATCAGGTCGGGCCAGGTAGACGTACTCGAATACGTCGGGAGTATACGATCTTGGCTCTACGATTTGGCGGAAATGAACAGTGCCGTTCTTCTGGCAGAAGACTGCCTGGCCAGGCTTAATGTCGACGATGTCGGTAAATCCAAGCTGTCGGAGAGCAACAGATTCCGATGCAAGGAAGTAATCCTTGGCTCCGGGCAGAGTTTGAGAGGGCCGAGAGCCAAAGCAAAGAGGGCGAATGCCGTTTGCGTCTCTATAACGGACGTTGGTCAAATTTCCAACATGGGCATCAAGAAAGTTTCAATCAGCCTACCTGAAACCCAGGATACCAAAGCCAGTAACCATAGCAGTGCAAGCATAAGCTCCGGTGCACTTGGCATAGACTTCACGCAGAGAGGTGAAGATGTCGTCGACGTTTACTCGAGCCTTGCCAAGCTCGTTAAGCGCGTGTGCGAAAACATTGAGTCTGTGGTTGGAGAATCAGTAAACAGCCTCATACGGCATCCCTTATCAGTTTCTTATCAAAGAGACGTAGATACGCACAATAGCTCAGAGTCCGAGTCCGAGTTGACATGTCGACGAGCTTCCACATCCAAGAACTCGCGAAGGTAGTCGGGGTTGATAAGGTTTCCGTTGACGCTGATGGAGAGACCAAACGGAGAGTTTACGTAGAGGGGCTGTGCCTCAGATCTACGATTCCATCGTGTTAGCATATACTCGAAGCATCGAGTCGTTGGAACAGCACATACGCAGACGAAGTGCCGGCGGTGGGATATCGGACGTGGGCAATGCCGAAAGCACCAGGCAGCTGCTCCAAGAGAGCAAGTCCGTCGAATTCGGAGAAGACCTTTTGCGCCATTCCGAGGCCCTTTCTCTGATAGACTCGACCCCCGTTGCAAACCGAGATGCCGGCAGCATCCTGACCTCGCTATTTTCCCTATTAGTCCAAGCAACGAGCGTTTCCAAAGCCAAGATTCAACTTGCGTGTTGGAGATAAAAGAGACTCTCGTGGAGTTCGATGGCAGCCGTAGTGGCCTCCGGGTCTCCGAGCTGGATTCAGGAGTTGCCGTTAGCAAAGACCCATGCAGCGTTGCAGCGAGATTCCATCATAGAACGAACCATCAAACCAGTGACGCCACACATTTTGACTGCGGTGACGGCGGGTTCAGGGGACAAATACAATCGAAAAAAACCAAATCAGAAGGACCAACTGCAACGCAACGATGCGCTACAGAAGAGCAATGGAAGCCGGTCGTGACGATGTTTCGGCTCAAAAACGTCTCGAATAGGGACAAGTTTTGGCGCAGGAGACGAAATTCGCGATTTCGGAAGCTTTCCCAAAGTTTTTTTTTTTTTTTTAAACCCCGCAGGATCTGCCAGACTAGTCCATCACGGCCTGCAAGGCAACGTGGGGTTCACTTTGAAAATATCCCACCAAAAAGTTAGTGAGAGTTTGGCCCGTGCATTTGTGAGATTTGTCAAAGAGCGGAATGAATTGATGGGAATTTAATTTATTTAGGCCCTTGCCATGGCTTTTCTAGTGCTTTCTGACGCTATTCTTGCCGCTGTAGCCCATTACCAAGAATTCCATGGCGGAGAAGATGCGCAAAGTCGGCCTGTTCGGCAAAGTGGCAAAAAAATTGCCTCCGATATCACCCTCAGAGTGAACAGTGGGGACACGGCAAGATAGCAGCTGTGTGAACCAATGCCGGAGAAAGAAGTAGAAAGCCGCATGGAAGGGGGAAAAGAATACACCTGCATATGATGAAAGTGATATCTTACATGTGCAGGTGAGACGATTAGATGCAGCACGCTTATAAGATGCAATCATGTAAGCGCACAGGGCATCTCCGTGATACAAGGTAGATGCAACAGAGCAACAACTACATCGTCAACGATATAGGTAGTAGCTGTTCTAAACCAAAACTTGGTCTTGCAGTTTCAATATAATCAATCGCCTAGTCTATATCTGATCTATATAGCAAATGCGACAAGAAACAGCATGTGAGGTTGCCATCACCGACCTTGCCTCGATCCCCGCTATAGAAGATCTGTAATGGCAGCTATAGCATTGTATTGTTCATCCAGTTGAACAGTTTTTCTCTTGTCATTGTACGCTTTGTGCAGGAATAATCCCAATTGCCTTTGAAGGATCTTGGCAAGCAACAAGCCACGCATCACTTGCTCATTTGTTGGCCACAGCATCACTTCTGAGGGGCTTATTGGCGCTGGTCAAAGTGTGAAAACGTCACGTCCAGTTTCTATATAACACAAGATATTCATACTATCCTCTCGTAAAGCTATACGGCCAACTCTTACAGCTACCTGTAAGCAGCTACAATAAAATACCTGCAGACTGGCCATCTTGGCTTCAAATCAGCTCAGCCCCACCACCTGAAATCTGATAGCCGTATATTTTCTGCCCCACCTTCAAACAAAGCTGCAGTTTATTCCGCGCCCTTTCGAATTGATCAACCTTTGAGCTCTTTTCGAAATCAATCACTAGATTCGTTCGTTTCATTCATCGCGAAAAGATGATCAACGGCAAGGTCCTGATTATTGCCGGGTCAGACCCTTCCGGGGGAGCGTACGTACTTCCCCATCTCACTTTAATCTGCACATGCCACTCTCCCCGGTTGGTTGGAGCTGCAATAGTCATGCAATAACAGCTCCTCTCTGAGCTCCAAAACTATACCTCCACAAGAAAATACAATTCATCTAGCTTAAAAGAATAAATCAATGTATTTTGCTAATACTTTATATCTCACCGCAGTGGCTTGGAGGCAGATCAAAAAGTCCTCGCTGCGCATGGTTGCTACGCAATGGCATCGACCACGGCGCTAACCATCCAAAACACAAAAGGCGTCACAGGAGTCCATGTCATTCCATCAGACTTCGTTGGAAAACAGATCGAAGCCTGTCTCGAGGATGTAGGCGCTGACGTCATCAAAACGGGTGAGTTTTCATCTCATATCCATCATGAAGCTGAGACTTGTCAAGCAACCCACTGACAAAGTCAAACAGGAATGCTCGCATCTGCGGAAACAATCGAGGTCATTGCCAAACTAGTCACCAAGTACAAAATCCCAGCTCTAGTTGTGGACCCAGTAAGGCTTCCAAGACATCCTTTGTCCAATGCAAAGCTGATAAAGACAACTCTTCATCCATAGGTCATGGTCTCAACATCAGGAGCCCAGCTCCTCCCCCATGAAGCCATCGCCCAGCTATCCCAGCATCTTCTCCCTCACACCACCCTCCTCACCCCCAACATCCCAGAAGCAACTCTCCTCTTGACGCAGAATGGCCATGAAGTCGGCGAGATACAGTCCGTCGCCGACGTCGAAGTCATGGGACGCAAGATCCAAGAGCTAGGACCGAAATGGGTCCTCGTCAAGGGCGGCCATATGCCATTTCGACGAGACTTTTCAGTAGCAAAGACAAAAGAAGAGCGAGAGATCATTGTCGATGTCTTGATTGGGCCAGGAGGCAGCGTATTCCGCGTGGAGAGCCCGTATCAAGAGAGCACGAGCACTCATGGAACGGGCTGCTCGCTAGCTTGTGAGTACATCTCGGCGATGACTACCGGCATTTAGAGATGATGCTGACTGTTTTGTAGCTGCTATTTCAGCCCGTCTTGCTCAAGGCGCCGATGTCCCCACGGCTGTCCGCGGAGCTTGTCGATACATCGAAGCAGGCATCAAGACGGCACCCCAGATTGGAGGCGGAAACGGACCGCTTGATCACTTTCACTCGACATACACACTTCCTTTCTCTCCGTTAGTATTCACCACCAGCTTAATCGTTATCAAATGATGGGCTCGTATCAGCTAACTCGGGCGCTAAAACAGAGGATACTTTGTCGAATATCTGCTCGAGCATCCGGCTGTTCGCGACGTGTGGAAGGAGTTTGTCTATCATCCCTTTGTCATGGCCCTAGGCAACGGCACACTGCCGCTTGAGTCGTTCAAAGGCTACATCATCCAAGATTACCTCTATCTAGTAAGCACTCTCCTCTAAACCTAAACCTATATTTGAGAAGGTTCATCCAGAACTACAACTAATGTCCATTCATAGGTTCACTTTTCTCGAGCAAACGCCCTAGCAGCATACAAAGCAAAGAGCATCGGCGACATCTCAAGGGTCCGTTCACCACACAACCCCCAAATCCCCCCAAATCCTAACAATCATCACAGTCCAACGAAATCGTCACCCACATCCTCCACGAAATGAAACTACACATCAACTACTGCAACTCCTTCGGCATCTCCGAGCCCGAAATCCAAGCCACCGAAGAACTCCAAGGCAAGCCAGCCCCCCAAACCCTCCTCCAAAAAGAAAGTTACACTTCCTAACATGTCATCGTGGTTATTAAGCTTGCACCGCATACACCCGCTACGTCCTCGACGTCGGCCAAAGCGAAGACTGGCTCGCCCTCCAAATGGCCCTCGCGCCATGCCTCCTCGGCTACGGCGCCGTTGCAAAGATGCTGCACACCCACGCTGCGACTGTTCGCGAAGGGAACACTTACTGGGCGTGGATCGAAAACTACAATGCCGATGACTATGTCGAGGCGGTGAGACTAGGGAGCGGTGCGTGTTTCCTCCCTTGGTTCGTTTCAAACTTGATGTGAGGCTGACTCTGATTGTGGTGGTAGAACTCATCGAGAAGAACATCCGGTTACAGTCGCCGAGCCGGATAGAAGAGCTCGTTAAGATCTTTGTGCATGCGACAAAGGTAAGCTTCTGAGCAGTCGTGAACCTTGGAGTTTGATGTTTTACTAATGAATACGGCAGATGGAGATTGGCTTTTGGGAAATGTTTCCATACAAATAGACGGATACAATACGCTCAGGGCTATTAGTGTGATGTTGTGAAAACATAGAGGCGACAATGAAGAGATACATCTTTAGAGACGGGATAAACTATATATGATTATGTTGAAAAGGTTTATATTTTCTCCCCTTTCTATTGTTTTCTCACCTCCATTCCCCTAATCTACACAGCACCGCCCTACGTCTTCCACATCGAAGACTCAACTCTCCTCGGCTCCTGCCCATCAGGCATCATCATATCAAACCCCTGCTCCGGCGGCACATCTGGCACATCAGGAACCCCATCCTCATTCTTATTCGCCGCGGCCCGCCTCACCCGCCGCGACTGCTGGCCGACCCACGACGAAATGGACCGGAAGCGAGGTCGCCCGTCCTCAGACGACGAGTTTGTCCCGACCGTGTCTCCGCGGGAGATTCGGTTGCTGAATCGGTCGCTAAAGTGCTTCCTCTCAGGGCTACTTCTGACGGCAATGACGTTAACATGTGAGTCAGTGTAGGCTGTCTTGGTAGCAGTAGCAGCGTTTGGGGGCTCAATAATTACAATGTCCCCGTCGCCAAACCCAGATGATAAGGAGGATACGTCGCTCATGCGCATATTCTGGCGCAAAGGCGTCCTCGGTGTCCGCGGCATGTTCCGTATACCCGCGTTCACACTCTTCCTCGCATTCTCCAAATGTGCCGCCGCCGCCATCTGCGTATTAGGCCGCACAATTGGTATCCTGATCCCCTCCGGAGAAGGAGGCACCTCTGGAGAGGGAGGTATAGAAGGGGGCCACGTCCTCTGCTGCCCCCTAGGCTGAAAGATGTCCGACAATCTCGAGTCGCGCTTCGGTTTGCGGAATATCATCCCATATGAATTCACCGTAACACGCTGAGGCGGCGTCATAGTTCCCAATCTCCTTTCCAGCAGTCCACCAGCATTCGCCGCCACCGGAGCCGCGGATTTCTCATTCGGAGTGTCGTCGTCGTCATCGTTAATGCTACACCATCCGAAGGAGCCCGACCGGATATGAGCCTTCATAGACGTAAAATTTTCGCCCACTTTGTTGGAGACGCGACGAGGGCCTTCCAATATCTCATGGGCCTTCATAGACGTAAACTTCTCGCCCAACTTGGTGGAAACGCGCCGAGGGCCGGCGAAGATCTCGCGGGAGGGCGAATTGGAATTGGTCGGCCAAGTACTGTTTCGTCCAGCAGATTTACGCTTGGATGCTCGGCGCCAGAAGAACAAAGCCAGGACCAGAAGAAGAAAGAATCCACCTACATTGGGAACAGTAAGTTTTATGCGTTATCCAAGAAATGATTCTGCCTAATAGATATGTACGCACCAATGGTTACAGACGCAATAACGGCTTTTTCGGCGCCTGGGCTTAGCCTGGAAGTGCGTGCGGCCTCTTGTCCCTGTCCTATAGCTGCCGTTCCATTTGGACTTGGAATACCCGTCATTGCCGTCTCTACTCTCGTCGCTGTTTCTGGAGTCTGTGCTGGCGCAGTGGTGGATGTGGTCGGGGAGCGAGTTGCGCTCTCGGTGCTGCGTATGCTGGATCTTTGCACACCATCTTCAGTTGTGTATGTCTCATAAGGCGAGATGGCGGCTGTAAGAGAGAGGACGGATCGAGTCGATTTAGAGAAAGTAGATCGGGTGGGCGATGGAGCACCACTGGTAGTGCTTCCGTCATCGTCGTCGTCATCGTCGTCACTATCATCACCACCAGACGTACTCTTTGGCAGAGCTGCACTGAGGGTTGTTCTGCGAGGGTTGGCGGAGGGCGAAGCAGATCCAAAATTTCCAGTGACTCCTGTGGGAGATACTTGAGGGGGAATAGAAGATGAGGGCGGGGGAGGCTGTTGGGGAGGCGGAGCTGCGCCTGGGGGATTTGAATTGGGTGGAGGACTTGACTTGGGCGGAGGGAATAGACCAGAGAGTGGATTTGATGGTAGTGGTGGTAGAGGAGGAGGAGGAGGAAAAGAAGGAAGAGAAGGATGGGGAATGGGGTTGGTGAGAGGAAGTCCAATATTGGAGCGGTCGTCCCCATGTCCATGCTCATCCTCGTCCTCGCTCTCGTCTTCACTCTCGTCTTCATCCTTGTCTCCATCCCGGCCCAATAGTTGCAAAAGCGCCCTTCTCCATAATTTTCCCTCCAAGTTGATATCGCCTACTGATTCCTTGGCGTTTGCGGTGTTGTCGTCGAACTGGTCTTTAATGTCGCCCTGGGGATTCCATCGTCTCCTGTCTGTCCTTGAGGTCGGCGCCATGATTCACTGCCCTAAACTGTTTCCCCTTCTCTCCTCTGTCCTTGTGCAGCGTTGTTATAGACCAGCTTCAATCAACGTGCCAATGTTCATGACGGTATGCAGAATATTCGGTTGCGGAAAAGGAAAAGAGAGTGAGTGAGAGACGAAAATATACAACCCAAACCATTCACCAACCCGTGCAAGAATCCAGTTCTGCACTTTTAACCAAAAACAGATCAACAGAAAGAAACCATCCCCATAACAAAAAATAAAAGAAAGACAAAGAAACGCCGAAAGAAGAAAAACCTCTCTCAAAGAGGAAGCATGAAAGAGGAAGAAAAAAAAACGTGGGGATGAGCTAATAAGATATTATCGCTTGGCCTCCCGGATCTTCAAAGAATAAAATGGGGAAACGCTCGGGACGCAGCAACCGTCAGGAAACACCGCATAGAGAAAAGAAACTTGAAGCCAATGAGCTTTCACTTCGAATCTGTTACAGGTTGTCGATCCATCTCTTGCGCCTCCTCCTCGGGCACGTTCTGGGGAAAGAACTGCAATTACTAGCCCTCGCCAAAGAAGCATAAAGAGCCGGTGTCGAACCCAGCCAAATTGCGGGAACCCGTCAGTAACAGGAAAGAGACGGGCTTGTTAGTGGGATTATCCACCCAATCTGAATCTCGACTGGAGACAAGGGGCAAGGACACGGACGTTCAAATCTGGCCGGCACTAAGTACGCGTACAAGGAGAGCCGAGCTTGACACACTCCCTCATACAATTTTGCAGGGCGATATTGCCCGCGATTGCCTCAGAACAGAGTCCAAGCGCCGTACTTCATTCATACTGATATGCGATTTTCCGTCTCAAGAGCCTGATATAGCCAGGATACGACGCCACAGTGGCCTATTTTGACGATTTCCGTTTTGGGCATATTTACATGGTGGCAGCTCCGAACAATGGAAACATCAGGGAAATACGGAGTCCAAGGAAATAAGGGAAGCCAAAGGATATGAAGTTCAAAAAGGGAATGCTTGCGAAAAGGAGGCCTCAAAATGCAACGCGCACAGGCAATTGCTGCTATAATGGGAGCACCAAGTGTATCGTCGAGTGTTTCAGGTGTAAGGGAGCGCTAGGACATGAAACTGAACAAGTCTTGACTCGTCGAGCTGCCATAGAGAGAACGGGGGGACGATACTGTTGAGCCCCCTTCATCTGGCAGGGCCAACTGCGGTAAAACAAATGCGTAGATGCGCATCGGGATGCATTGAATTTGTCACGAGCTTCTATATTGCTGGTAGATACTAAAAGTTGGGATGACACGATCTACTGTAGATGCGAGTTCCGGCGGTGTGGCTAGTGACAACCCGGCCCGGGCTGAAATGAGGCGGGGCAGTGGTGGCGCAACCATTGAGCTGATGGACACATGCAGGGAGCAAGATCAGACAAGAGTGAAAAGGTTGAAACAACAGGACAACGACTGTGCGGTGCTTGATCAATTCAGCTGCTTGACATGAATGATTTGAAATTCTGAATTGCCTCGGTTTACAAGAGCAGCACACCCTCAACTCAGTTCCGAGAGATCCTTCAGTGACGGCATGCACGTCGTTGAATCTCCAGCGTCAGTGCATGTGATTGGGCGCGTCTCAACGGCCGGCTTCTAACACACGTGAGAATGCACTTGGAAACTTCCATGCAACTGAGGATGGGAAGTTCCGCCGGTTATGAGTCTTATGACTCTATCCTGTGATACATCTCCGGATGGTTCGCGGTAAATGATTCAGCATTGAGATGCATCAAGCTCACCTGCTTCTGATTATAGAGCAACCGCACCGCGGATAGTTCAACTTGCAATGTCATCCAGCGATACCGGACCAATGGCGTGCTGAAGTCGTGGTTAATCATCTAGCCGCGTTCATTTTATCCATCGCGGCAAGACGCCCCTCGTACATAATAGCGTGCGCTTAGCTTTCCAAGGTTACTCTGCTCTCCTCCTTTTCCCTGCCATGGACCCTCCGAAAGATCCCGAGATGAGCCTCGAACTCTCCGTCCGTCTGCGCCGCTGGCCGGAGCAGCTTCGGGATCCCGGGGCCTCGATGGGGCTGTCCGTCATTGCGACGACGCACGGATCAAACCGGTGAGATGATGGATGAGAGACTCTGGAAGACGAATTATTCAAAGAGATGGAAGAGTTCAACGGGAGGAGACACGAGGAGATTAGAGAAGAAGACCAAAGGAAACGAGATACTGCTGGTGTCACCGGCTAGAGAACGCCGTCTGCCCTAGCCAGCTTCCAGTATACCGGAGCACAAAAGTCCGTACGTCCTTCACAGGGCTCGGCTTTCCGGAAAGAGATTACATGTTGCGTTCGTAGCTCGTACTAAGGACCGGCAGTGGACGGAGGCTTGCGCTGGCACATGTCTTCAGCGAGTCCCGGTCCGGGAAGTATAATACTAGTATAATAGTCGTGATCAATTGGTTGACTCCAATCTCTCTATCGTTCTGGCATGCCTTATCGCCTTTCCCTCCGTGCTAGGGGCAACACCGTTGAAGTGGGTGCCAGACCCAATCATTTTCTGCGTTATTAATTCTCCAGCGGGAAGGCGGATGGATTAGAGAAAAAAAATAGAGAAAAAAAATTCAACGATCCGCTAAAGCTCTCGGGCGTCATCAACTTTTTTTTTTTAGGCCTTCTGCCCTGGTCGAGTCACTGGACAGCTCGAGCTCCATCCTCTAGCGCACGCTTTGCCTGCTTTTCCTACAATCGACTTGAAATATCGTCTTGACAATATCCTTTTGTCGTCCTTGTCTTCCCTGCTATTGTCATTGTTATTGTTATTCCCCTGTGGTGGTGTTGATCCCGGTTCCGGAGCCCGAAGCAGATGGCTTCACAACAGTCAATGAGAGCCCTCGCCAGGGCTGGCCCAATCGGCCCCAATGGCGTCGCATCACGAGCCTTTTCCACGGCTACCAAGGCCATGATGATGCGATCTGCCGCCCGGCCCTCTGTCGCCATGAAGCTGGCCAACTCGGGTCGCATCGCCTTCCGCAGAGCCTACGCCGACGAAGCCCCCAAGCCCAAGCCGGGCAAGCTGCGTAAGACGTTCAGATGGGCCTGGAGACTGACCTATCTGTCTGCCATTGGCCTCGTTGGATTCACTGCCTACAACATCTACGACGATCGCCACCCCGACGAGCAGTACGAGCCTGATCCCAACAAGAAGACGCTGGTCATTCTGGGTGAGTCAATGCCTCTACGATGCGCTCACGTGTGAGACAATGTTAAGCTGACCGGAGAATCCGAAACCAGGCACTGGCTGGGGATCTGTTGCTCTCCTCAAGAAGCTCGACACCGAAAACTACAACGTCGTCGTTGTCTCTCCCCGCAATTACTTCCTCTTCACCCCCCTGCTGCCCTCATGTACCACCGGCACCATCGAGCACCGCTCCATCATGGAGCCTGTCCGCGCCATTCTCCGTGGCAAGAAGGCAGCCGCCAAGTTCTACGAAGCCGAGGCCACCTCCATTGACCCTGATCGCAAGGTTGTGCGCATTGCCGATAACTCTGAGATCAAGGGCGCCACCTCCGAGACGGAGATCCCCTACGACATGCTTGTCGTAGGCGTCGGCGCCGAGAACGCAACCTTTGGCATCCCCGGCGTCAGGGAGCACAGCTGCTTCCTCAAGGAGATTGGCGATGCCCAGCAGATCCGCAAGAAGATCATGGACTGCGTTGAGACTGCCGCCTTCAAGGGCCAGACTCCCGAGGAGATTGACCGTCTCATGCACATGGTCGTCGTCGGCGGTGGCCCCACTGGTGTTGAGTTCGCTGGCGAGCTCCAGGACTTTTTCGAGGAGGACATCAAGAAGCTGGTCCCCGACATCAGCCCTCGCTTCAAGGTGACCCTGATTGAGGCCCTGCCCAACGTTCTCCCCATGTTCTCCAAGACTCTCATCGACTACACCGAAAACACCCTCCGCGAGGAGAAGATTGACATCAAGACCAAGACCATGGTCAAGAGAGTCACCGACAAGGCTGTCGAGGCCGAGGTGTCCCGCCCTGACGGTACCAAGGAACGTGTCGAGATCCCCTACGGCCTGCTTGTCTGGGCCACCGGAAACGCCGTCCGCCCCATCATCAAGGACCTTACCACCAAGATTGCTGCGCAGAAGGACTCCCGCCGTGGTCTTGCCGTGAACGAGTACCTCGTTGTCCAGGGAACCCGTGACATCTGGGCCGTTGGTGACTGTGCCGTTGCTGGCTACGCCCCTACTGCCCAGGTCGCCTCGCAGGAGGGAACCTTCCTTGGAAAGCTGTTCAACAACATGGCCAAGACTGAGAACCACGAGGCCCGTATCCAGGAGCTGAGCAGCAAGCTGAACATTGAGAGCGGCAACTCTGCCGAGGCTGATCAGGAGATTGAGCTTCTGGAGAGACAGCTCAAGAAGATTCGCGATGTCAAGCCCTTCAAGTACAGCCACCAGGGAAGCTTGGCCTACATTGGCAGCGAGAAGGCCGTTGCCGACGTCAGCTGGTGGAACGGCAACCTGGCCACCGGTGGTAGCCTGACCTATCTCTTCTGGAGAAGTGCCTATCTCTCCATGTGCTTCAGCAGTAAGTCTTCTTTTACACAAAATTTCCCCTTCTTTTAGTACATCTAGCTAATGCAATCTGCAGCACGCAACCGTGTTCTGGTCATCGTGGACTGGCTCAAGTCCAAGGCTTTCGGCCGTGACGTCTCCCGAGAGTAGACTCTTTAGACGAAGAAAAGAAAAAGAGATGATGAGAGCATAGAGAGAAGGAAGAACCAAAATTGGCGCAGGAAGAGCGGCTGGTTGACCGCAGCTTTTGAAGCAACCACTACCTATTCTATCATGGGGCACATGAATCTCGCATATGCATGATTGCTCGCGGGCGTCTGTTCTGTGTGTTGAGCGGAGACTTGTTTTATCGTTTCTTTTTTATGACATAGAGAAGGCGTCTTTAACCGCCTGGGCTGGAGACTAATAAAAAGCCGGATTGGGTGTGAGGTTAGGATACCTCCTTTGTTTTGTAACTATTACCTGTATTCTTGTTTTCATACATATCACGGGGTTGAGGGGGACTATGAAGTAGGTTGTTGTGAGAATTGCAAAGGGTGATTACATGACGATTTTGTCCCTTAGTCGAATTACTGTGTCTATCTTCTAAATTGTGTCTATATAAACACGCCGTTTAATTGTCTTGGGACCTGAACGATCCCATGAAGGGTTCTTTATTTGAAGTGAATTCATACCTTACATATCGAGGGAGATGGAGAACTTTTTGGTGAATTTTTCGCAGCACGAGCTATACCATGCGAGTTCCCATCTCATGCCAACATCACTTTCGCTCAGCACAACATCATCAATCTTATTGACCAGATACCCAATCCAACTTACCTACCCTCATATCCCATATCTGCATTGAAAAAGCCACATCACAACTCAAATTGGCCAATTTCTTCGTCCCAAAAAATCTCGATTCGCTCCAGGGTAGCCAATGACGCGTGATTACATCAGCAAGTTGCCACCTTGGCTTGGGTACGTACCGGCAGGCGCCATCGAGATTTTCTTAGCGCTAAAAAAAAAAAAACTGCAGGCAAGAAAAAAAACTTAGGCGCAGACCGAATCCCCCCTGCTTTCCGAATTCCTTCTCTTCCAACAAACATTCTTCAGACGCCAACCTCTGGCTTCTTCTTCTCTCTTTCATTCAATCTCCTCTCATCGCACAGCAGAGGCAAACCATCAGAACCGCTGGTTCTCGGTCTTTCTGACGCGTTCTTTCTTTTCCCCCTTGTGCCAGATTCTAGTCACTTGAACCCTCGAGTTGACCTGACAACCGCGTTTCCATCCAACTTCACAGAAACCCTTTGCGAATCAACTCAAAACTCGACAGAATGTCTGGCTACGGCGGCGGTCGATCCAACGGCGGCGGCTACGGAGGCGGCGGTGGTGGTTACGGTCGTGATCGTGGTGATCGCGGTGATCGTGGCGGCGACCGCAACGGCTTCGGAGGCGGTGGCTACGGCGGAGGGTAAGTTGTTTCAGCCTCTCCTTCTCCTTGATCTGCGCAGGCCCAAGAGTTGAGATTCTCATCCCTTGGCGATGCCTGCGTGCCAGCTGGAAACACTCGTTTCACCGGCTTGATCGATGGACTTTGCACATTCATTTCGCATCTGCAGCGAACCTTTGGCTAACGAAAATTTCTTTTAGTCGTGGCGGATTCGGTAACGGCCATGGCGGTGGCTACGGCGGTGGTGGTGGTGGTGGTTATGGAGGCGGTTATGGAGGCGGCGGCGGTGACCGAATGGGCCACCTCGGCGCTGGCCTGCAGAAGCAAGATTGGGGTATGTCTTTACTCGGTGTTTTCACCGTACTTTGGATCCGTTCCTTCTTTTTTTTTCATCATCATTTTTACTAACTCTGGACAATTCAGATCTCTCCACCCTTCCCAAGTTCGAAAAGGACTTTTACAAGGAGGCTCCTGATGTCAGCTCCCGCTCCTCTGCCGAAGTCGACGAGTTCCGTCGCAAACATCAGATGACCATCGCTGGTCGTGAGGTCCCCAAGCCCGTCGAGACTTTCGACGAGGCCGGTTTCCCTCGCTACGTCATGGACGAAGTCAAGGCCCAGGGCTTCCCTGCCCCTACCGCCATTCAATCCCAAGGATGGCCCATGGCTCTCTCTGGACGTGACGTCGTCGGTATTGCCGAGACGGGTTCCGGAAAGACTCTTACCTACTGTCTTCCCGCCATCGTTCACATCAACGCACAGCCCCTGCTCGCCCCTGGTGACGGCCCCATCGTCCTGATCCTTGCCCCCACTCGTGAGCTTGCCGTCCAGATCCAGCAGGAAATCTCAAAGTTTGGCCGCTCATCGCGCATCCGCAACACCTGTGTCTACGGTGGTGTCCCCAAGGGCCCTCAGATCCGTGACCTCTCCCGAGGTGTCGAGGTCTGCATTGCCACCCCCGGTCGTCTCATCGACATGCTCGAGGCCGGCAAGACCAACCTGCGCCGTGTGACTTACTTGGTCCTCGACGAGGCTGATCGCATGCTGGACATGGGTTTCGAGCCCCAGATTCGCAAGATTATCGAGCAGATTCGACCTGACCGACAGACTCTCATGTGGTCCGCCACCTGGCCCAAGGAGGTCCGCGCCCTTGCCGCCGACTTTTTGCAAGACTTTATCCAGGTCAACATTGGATCCATGGAGCTGGCTGCCAACCACAGAATTACCCAGATTGTGGAGGTTGTCACCGAAATGGAGAAGCGCGACCGCATGATCAAGCACCTCGAGAAGGTCATGGAGAACAAGGAGAACAAGATCCTCATCTTTGTTGGCACCAAGCGTATCGCCGACGACATTACTCGATTCCTCCGCCAGGACGGCTGGCCCGCTCTCTGTAAGACAAGCCCTCTTAGAAGTTTTGAAGTCAAAAAACTAACACTTTTCAGCAATCCACGGAGACAAGCAGCAAAACGAGCGAGACTGGGTCCTCGACCAGTTCAAGACCGGAAAGAGCCCTATCATGGTTGCTACCGACGTGGCGTCTCGTGGTATCGGTAAGTATCAGCCCTCTTTGTCCCCCTTCTCTAGCAACTTCCAGCAAAAGCACTTGCTGCATACTTTACTCTCGCGTTTAGGGGCTATCTTTTCTGTGCGCAACTGCCTGACCAAACCGTGTCGGTTATGGTTCTCATTATGTGGTGGAGTCTTGATCCGTTGTGTAGCGTTCCCATCTGCTATACTCGTATTTCCATTCTTGTACCTTGCTCACTCCCGTGGTACAAAGGTGGAGGTTGGCATCTCTTGACCCCGATCAAGCTGTCTCCCCAAGGCTCTTAGTCTCCCCTGAAGACCCCCGTGATCACATAATATGTCCCCCTGCAAAGAGGATGGATTGGCATTTTGAAAAAACGCACTTGGATTGGCCCTGGTTTACCAAGGAGTGAAGTACAGATGGATGATATATAATTATCACCGTCTCTTCACGTTCCGCGCTGGAGGTTGCTATACATACCCGTATTTCGTTTGCTAACCCTTTCTTTTTCTGTAATCCAAAGATGTTCGCAACATCACCCATGTGTTGAACTACGATTACCCTAACAACTCGGAGGACTACATCCACCGTATTGGTCGTACCGGCCGTGCTGGCCAGCACGGAACTGCCATTACGCTCTTTACCACTGACAGTAAGTTGGATTCTTTATCTTGTATGTTGATAAACAGGCACTAATCGTGATTGCAAAATAGACCAGAAGCAGGCCCGTGATCTTGTCAATGTCCTCCAGGAGGCCAAGCAGCAGATCGACCCTCGCCTTGCTGAGATGGTTCGCTACGGTGGCGGCGGCGGTGGTCGCGGCTACGGTGGTTACCGTGGCCGTGGCGGCGGCAGAGGTGGGTATCGTCGATGGTAGAGCAACAAGGGCAGGGTCGGGAGCTGACCACGGTCTATCAGCCAACTCCAACAACCTTCCACTCGGCAACCGACGATGGTAAGAAGGAAGAGATTCGTCATGTGTTACTTGCATCACTGTGACCCGGACAAGGCTCAAGTCAATGATGACTGGCCGTACCCGGAACGCATGACAGACGTGAAAGGCCCTATGCACTCAAACGGCGTTTGATAGAGGACAGGATTGGTTTCAACTAGACATTGACTCGCATCCCTGCGAAGTCATCGGTTATTTGGTTTTTTGCTGTTGACGGATATTTTGTCGTTTTGCTTTTGCCTCTTTTCTATTTTTCTTTTCTAATGGTTTGAACGTATATCACATAAGGACACGGGAGAAGGTGATCCATTGTTATCAGTCACTTACTAGCCACCATGACGATGCATCCATCGACATTGGCACAGGCTGCTCTGCCTCGAGGGTTAACATGTATGTTGATAGAGAAAAAAATAACGAGGTCTGGAATATCACGCATTTGGCATGACTTGTGACAACGAATGAAGGTGTAGAGTGAAAGAATGTCGTCTAATGTGTCGTCATTAAAAAACAATGTTTGTGAGACAGATGGTTTATATCGTAGGACGTAGACATGGAGTCTCTTGTTTGGTTGATGAAGCCCTGAACTCAGCATGTAGATATGATTGGATGTTTCCATATCAGCCAGTACAATTGAAAGTCGTAACAAAATAGGCTTTTAGGCTCAAGTCGACCGAATGCCAATACCCTCTTCAGGTAGTTGTATCGAGAATCCTACGAAAGCTGTCACATCACATGCAATTAAAAACTGCACGAAAAGACGGCAAATCAGATCTCGCGGTGACGACACGTCGGCTGATTTAATTGCCCCTGCTTGGTGACGAAATCTTGCGGTCCTATCGCCCGTCACCCTCAACTTTTTCTTTTAATTGTTTTCGAATTTTAATATATGGGAGAGAGGTATTGGAGTGGAAGTACAGCTGGATGGTGAGGTGATGGAGGGACGCGTCTGTGCGGGAACGCGGTGACGCGAAAAACAATAGAATGCTTTTGGAGGGTTGAGCTGGTGGTTTTCTTTGCTGCGTTTATTGTTCCTAGGCAGTTTCTTCTTTTTACTACCTAGAACTATTGGATAACATACTTCGCTGTTCAGTAGTTCTTTTCGCTTTACATCGAGGTCTGTACGATATCATTTTTGCTACTTCTTTCAGTAATGCAAGGGACGTGAACAAAGTCCACATAATGGCATCATCTAGAATGCAAGAACAAATAGTTCCAAGCAAGGGGTGCTCATCGTTCATTATTATACACCAGGATCGAGATCATCTCTCTTTTCTCTTTGCTTTTGCGAGGATCGCTGGATGCATATCCTAATACTTAGGCAGCATCTATAGAGTATCATTTTCTTTAATCCCTACCTACCGTCTTTGCATATACACGTTTTACTATAATCTCTTCCTTCATAGTTTTACTTTTTACATTTGGATTTCTGCCTTGCCTTTTTTTCCTCTGCTTTTTCTTGTTTTGTAACTTCGCTTCATGGGACACGGGGCTTCTCTTTCTGCAGAGCTGAACGAAGCTGAGCTGAGCTGAAATCCAAAAAGTCCAAGCTCTATATACCCTCCCCTTTCATTTCCTCTTCCCATCCTCTCTTCTCATCCTTACGAAAAGTAACATATTATTCATTACCAGCATCACTCCAAACAAGAAGAAGAAAAAAAAAACGCCTCGCCGTCTCAAAAAGTCAAAACAAGTTTTCATCATAAATGATACACATCCATCCCATCCCATTCATGCAACCCCCTCACTCTTCCCGTTCCCCCAATACAGACATAACATATTACATTCGCCGACCTAAATCTGAATCCGTCTATGCTTTTACAAGGGGCAACATAAAACTCAGTGTAGAAGCAATAAAGTAAGGTGTACGTATACGTATACGTATCCTATAAACGCGAACCCCGAACCAAAGTATCACGTAAAGCAAAGGGGAAAAAAAGCACATCCGTTAAAAAAGGTTGCCTAAACACCGCATGAAAAGGATACATCAATCCATCCATTCACACAAGACGAAAGACAATAGACCTGAACGGTACCTATCAGGCTACCATTTTCCTGCTTCAGTACATCTACTCAACAAGTTCAAAAAAACGTGAAAAGATAAAAACGGTGAAATAAAAAAGGAAAGGTATCAAAACCGCACGCCCTCCCGCGCAAAACTGTTGGTCAGACGACAGACAAGCCATGACATGTCTGAAACTTGATTCCGCGCCTTGAACCAAAAAAAAAAAATATGATATGCTATATTACAAGTATCTTCACAATAGCAAGCAAGCAAATTAATTAATAAAAGCATCCAAGAATAGAAACACTCACACTCACACACTCCCATCACCATCACGCATAAGAAAAAGAGACAAGAGTGAGAGGTGGAAAGCAAGATATCGTCTATTCTGTACAGGCTCTACATTACCAACCCATCAGCCAGCCAGCCAGACAAAATCGGCAACAAGCAAACCCCAAAAACAAGCAAAGATAAAGGTGTCAGTGCTGGGTGCAACACCCAAAAAAACGCCCGCTCAACCCGCGCCCCTGCCCACCCCCGCGGCTCTTCAATGACACCGAAAGAAGCACTCCCAAATCCAAGACATCGGCGAACTGATTCACAAGAGACAACAAGAGCAAGGCCTGTGTCACACAATACCGACAACTTTGGTTGGCTGGAGTGGCACCCCCAGCAAAGCTGACGAGGGAAAAAAGCAGTGTCCACCAACAACAAAGCCCAAAGGATGATAAATTACCCTAAACAGAGTGTACTCTTACATTCCAATTAGGAGTATTTCGTAAAAGCAAGCTGAAAACGGCAAAAGAATAGGCATTTTCACAAATAGTCTTTCGGAATTCACGGCATGAGCTGATCATCTTCCAGAGGCGAGAAGATAAATCAATAGTAAAAGCCATCTTTCGCAAACATCTCAGCTCAATGTTTCAATCAGTATATCAAAATCAAATGACTCGCGAGACGAAAGAAAGTAGTACCCATAGGCTACATAGCCAAAAAGAAGGCTGCATCTCCGGACGGAGTGGTTAGTAGCTCCCTCTACTAGCAAAGTGTGTATGTACTCCGGAGATGGGCACAAAATCGCGAGCTGAAGCTAGCCCCAACATCTTTTGCTTCTTTAGGCAAGGCATCTGTTCACACCAGAGGCGTATCGCTTCAAGCCATCTGATTCTAGTTCCCAAGATTCTGGGATCAGCAACGTTTTACGGAGTACACAGTCGTCGCAACTTGCTACTAACTAACTACTACTACCAAGATAAGAAAATGGGTAGACGACAGTAAAAACCGGGGAGTTTAGCCCACAGTCTCCTGCAACAGCCGAAACGGCCATGACAAGTCGGCAGCAACATCATTTCGTCGTGGCCTACGGGTCATCACATCATAGCCGGAGACCGCCTTTGCTCAAAAACCCTCTCAGCACAAGGTAGATGACGCAGAGGTGACCTTTCTCGGAGAAACGGGAGGGGGGTGTAAAGATGCAATACAATACACACACACTCTGTTGAACAAAAAAAGAAAAGAAAAAGGCGAAGGCACGAGAAAGTGACGAGGAGGGGCGGCAGAGGACATCTGCTGAGATCCAACCAGAATCCATTCCTTCGGACTGGGGACCTGGTTGGACGTCTTCGCTCCCCCATTCCATACTGTACGGGAATCCTGACCTGACCGATAACAAAAACGCCTGCAAAAAAAGCAGGCACAGTGGGCGTGGCTGAAAAAGAGTCGGGGTTCAACAAAAACGACACACGAGAGGCCAGAAAAGATCTCCTCGCCGGCGTGAACCTTTCAGGAAGTGCCCGTGTACATATCAACGAATAGCATGCCTTCACACCGAATAGGAAAAAGAGATGTTGGATAGAAAGAAAAAAAATATTCAGGCCCCATTGTCATGCACGTCTTTGCCCCCCCTCCTCTGAAGGGAACCAGAGAGAAGACAGAGAAAAAATGGGGGAGCCACATTTTTGCAACCTTGCCCACAGTGCATTCATCATTGACATCCCAGTCGAAAAAGCGATCAGTCAACTCCTGAGGCTGAGAACGAGGGGAAATGGGAAAGAGAAACCTTGCCTGGTCGCCGAACTGACAAAGCTGAATGCAAAGAAAAGAAAAAATCGACCAGGGGTCACAGGGACGAGACCCAAGAGACCCAGCAAAATCTCTCCGCTCGCAATGGTTCACTGCCTCCTCTTTCTGCTCCTCTACGGAGTCCATCTCCGCCTGCGTGAATCAACCATGCCGGGATAGGCGTAGTAAGCACGTGGGTGAAGGTGGCGTTATGCTACTGTACAGGAAGGAAAACAAGTTGGTGAGAGTTGTGAGAAGAGGGGGGGAAGCGAGAGGTACAGAGTACGGCCAGTTACTCAATACAGTATCTCGTAAACAGTACTGCCGTGCTCTTATTTCAGTGTTGGCTACTGTAAAAGAAATGAAAGTTTGAAAGAGGCAGCAGGACTTTGGCCGTGAGAAGCGTGATCTTCATGCTGAGACGAGACGCGTTTTCGAAAAGCGCACCTCTCACTCGAACCAGGGGGACGGTCAGGCTAGCAAAAAGCCAAGACACGGAAGACAGTTGCCAGGTTCAGACAGGGGGGTGTAGTGACCTGGACCAAGCATCGTGATAGCCATGGGTCAGATGCCTCTCATCAACCTTATATCCAATTGCCAAACTGTCTCAAGCGAGGCCATCCAGTTGATTCCCCCTCCTCATGCCACTCCAACGAACGAGCGAGACCGCTCCATGAGAGAATAAACAGGATAGACGAAGGGGTGTGTGTGACGGGGGTTCAATGCAGGCAAGGGAAAGAAATGGCACGCGTGATTCGGCGGCCGCAGCAACAAGAAAAGACGGTGATTTGATTTGAGGTTTGAGAGCTGTCCATGTAGGCAGGATCAGATGCCTTGCTCCAGCACAGTCGCATCCCCCAGCTGTACCAGGACTGTATCGAGTACACGGCGAACCATGTGCATCGTAGCATTAGACAACTTGACCGTCTTTTCGCTTCCCGCCTCTAGGCTCATGGGCTGAACGACTAGCCCACAAAAAAAAAAGCAGAGAATAAGAGGGTAACCACAAAAAAAAAAAAAAAGGCGCGAACACTGGGCGGAACTGAGAAAGAAAAAAAGGGAAAAAGGCATGCGAGAAGCCAATCAGGGCCAGGGCAAGTCCCAGCCAAGGGGGGCCCAGAATTCGGGGGAGCCGAGATGACTCAACAAGAATGGGGTTTAGCAAGATGTTCGCCGACGACATGCTTGCAAGTACCAGTACAGTACGCAGATTCCCCACTCTATTTCAGACAACGAGAAGGAAAAAAAGATCGGATAAGGACGTCAGGAAACATATTCCTTCTCCGTAATGCTGCAGCTGCAGCTGTAGAGGGATGGAGGGAGGAGGGGGGGATATTGGCATGTCACAGTTATCCTGTGGATGGAACCCTCGTCTGGGGGGGGTCAGATATAACTCGTACAGTTACTGTACAGTACTCATAGACAAGACGGGGCCCATGAACGCAGCAACGAACAGAATGTGAAGCCAAGGCAAATTCTCCCATTGGC
The DNA here is from genome assembly GCF_028502605.1 of Trichoderma breve. Lineage (NCBI taxonomy): Eukaryota > Fungi > Ascomycota > Sordariomycetes > Hypocreales > Hypocreaceae > Trichoderma > Trichoderma breve. The sequence continues at coordinate 443,076 of NW_026611594.1, forward strand.
GGCGGGGCGGTGGATGGATGCCGGCATGGGCAAATAGAAAGGCATGCGCAAAGGGGGGCGTCTGCAGAGAGAAGCAATCGTGGAGGCGAGCCATGGGTCTTTTCTGCTGGCCCCCTGGTTGTTGGGTCTCTTAGTCATGGGAGAGGGGAGCCACAGAAGAGAGAGAAAGCGCGCGAGGCCTGCTTCGGCAAAATGAGCCCTTGAAACGTCAAAGAATCCATGACAACAGCCGCACGGCAGGGATGAGCCAGACGCAGAATCGTGAGGTTGGCAGCTCGAGAGCTCAGCGTGTCCACCGGCAGACGTCATCGCACTTCGTAAAAAGCACCAGCCAATATTCTGAATGCGACCCCGTCGAGGTGGCTGAAACAGCATCAAATGTCCAAGGACCGAGGCTTTTTTCTTCTTCTTGCTGTTCCTTTATTCGGATCTCTCTTTTCGTCGTGTCAGTCCGTGTGTCTCCAGCTCGGGTCGAGTCTCGAGCATGTGCCTCTCTGGTTCTGGTCCTTGTTCTGGCCCGACCCCTCCCTCTCCCTTCAATCCTGCACGAGTACAGTCAGTACCGGTACTGCACTGCAGGCCGTACATCCATAGGGTTACGGATATGCATTTACTGCTCTCGGACGAGCTGCGATGCGACGGCGGTGGGAGGGTCGAAAAAAGTGGAGGGCAAGGGTGGCCGTTTATTGCACAGCGACCAGAAGCAGGCATTGCCTCGATGTGCGCGCGCCCTGCTGAGCTGATTTGCTTTGATTTGATTTGCCCGTGAGGCCGTGCGGATAGCAGACAGACACCCGGCGTGATTGATGGACAGAAAAAGGAAAAAAGAAATCGCCAGCGAAACGGGTGTTGCGTGTTGCGTGCTGCATCTCCGTCTTCGCTCTGCCCAGCTGGCCCAAGTGGATAACGAGGCGAGATGGCGACGTGAGAATTGGCTTGGAGGCGACAAGCTGTCAGCGGTCGGCTGTCAATTGTCGCCCACGTACCGGTACTCGCGCTTCGCTCACAGAAGGCCAAGGTACTCGTACAAGTCTGTCCAACGTGCAAGTACGCAGTACCTCGCGCTATCGTCCCAGCGACCCCTCGGTACCTTGCCTCAGGGCGTCTGTCCGCAGTCCCACGCCGGTACCTCAGTGGGCTGCTATGGATCCGGCCAATGTACCAGCTACCTTATAACGTGACGAGCCGCCCAAGCATGTCATCCGCTAGGCCCGAGACCCAGGTGGACGTTCTTGTCTCCCTTGAGCCCTTCGCGCTCTCCCTACCTAACAAGTGTGCCATTCTGTGCGACTCGCGCTCCCGTATTCCTGGTACCAGCGATGGCGCCCGCTAGCCTGTCGCTGGGCCAAAAACCCGCCGTTGGTGTGTTGCACAACAGCCGCCCGACGGGGGTGGTCGCAAGTACCTGTACAGTACTGGTTCGTATAGACGCAATCACGATCAAATGCTCGAGGTGAGCTGCGCACTTGGCCAGGTGCGGGTGCATGTGCATGGAGGTCTGCTGTAGAGGATGGGATGGGATGCGGTGCTAAACTAGCCCAACACCCAAGCAGCACCTTGAACTCATGGGCCCTACAGTAAAGCTGCTCCGTAATAGCGCACCCACTCCAGTAAACTTGCGGCGCTAGGGCCTCCTTGGGCCTCCCCTCAGCGCTCAACGCTGCTAGCTGCTAGTACAGATGGCTGCTAGCATCAACCTCCCCAGATCGCCATGCGCTCAGACTGATCCCTGGGACCAGACCAAAAAGTCCCTGGGCTAGCCTTGGACTCCACGGAGCCTCTTTCACTAGCACTTACCGGCCACTGGGTTCCTGGTAAGCATTCAATGGAACTGAGATCTGAGATGCCAGCCCAGCCCAGTGCTAGCAGGCTCCAGGTACCTCGCGGCTAGCAACCCCTCCGTATTGCTTTAGTCCTGTACCTGCGCTACGATACACGTTGGGTCGCGGCAAGGCTATTGCTATTCCTGTCAGCAGTGGACAAGGCATCGTATCATCAATCAGTCAGCAAGATAATGTACTCGACAATAGACAAGCTCACGCCCGTTGATGCCCAGTCGCCGTCTCGTCTGCATACGACACGTCTGGTATCAATTATAGTACCTGCACATGTACATACTCCTTGCTTTGATTGACATTGGTGCCTACAAGGTAGCAGTAGCAGCAGGCATCAACAGAATAGGAGTGTTGCAGTTGCAGCGCATTGATGCGACATGTGCGGACCAAGCACAGCACACGGTCTAGAGCGACACCATCACATGCCCGGCCGTCAATCATTGATCTCGTCAATAGGCACGACGGCGAGTACGGGCTGTATTGTTCTCGTACTGCAAATCAACGACACTCCCCCCGCTATGCCCTATCCAGTATGGAGTGCGTAAAAGACAGAGCAAGCATTTGCCAGCTTCGGAGCAAGTCTGGGCGATTTGCGCTGCCATGGATGATTCCGAGAGCCCTTCGTATCCAAGGAGAAATGAGATTTCTTTCCTCTTACCGTAGGCGACCATCGCCCATCCGGGGGTCCTTGTCAGCCTGCTCCGGCTCTCGTCCTTACCTTATTCATCACATCTCCTTTTTTTTTTTTTTCTTCTTCTTCCCCAGCACACCATGCAGGTCCCAGCTTTTTGCAGAATTTAGACTTGTCCGACAAGCCTAGATATCAAAATGCGCCCTAGGGGAGCCCAAATCTCCCCTTGTTTAGTCTGCTCCATCGATTCGGGTTTTAAAATTAGGCGGACACTTGTAGCATAACCGCCTCAACGGCCTCGTCGCCAGTCCAGTTGATCTCGTCCTGCTAATGGGATAGTGCTGGCTTGATGCGTGGGTAGATAGAATCATCGTGCGGCTGTCGCATCTCGGTTATCGGAGCGTATACGAACAAATGACGAGGCTGCAGTAATCGCCTTGCCTTGTATCGTATATCGCGAGTAGATACGAGATACGTCCCTATTTTCCGCTAGGAGCAACATCTTACCCTACACTCATGTCAAGAAGAAGAACACGCTCATCAATTGATGCCTGTCTCCTTCGAGGTCCTGGAAATAGTATCCTTCAATGTGGATAGCTTATCAAAGCGTCCAAGTCGGCTCTCTCCTGAGCTGAACAGCTTTCCAGGATATATCCCACAAGCATGGCAAGGACCATCTGAATCCCCTCGCCGCGCACAGGGTGAGCTCGGGATAAGACGAAATAGCGAAAGCCACAGCAAAGTCGCCTGCCAAGGACGAAACCCCGTTACTGGTTCTCGCCTATACTCCTCCTGACAGCTGACGCTAGCTAGCCCAGCGCCGGTCGAGGGCCGTTTTCGCAGATCGGATTAGCATGAAGTAATCGCTCTCCGTTCTGCTCCGTAGAGATCTCAGAGTCCTCAAGTGGGGGGAGCTGCTTTTCCCGAAGAGCCATTTTCCAAGAATCCGGATATGGGTACTCGTACGGCCTCATCTGACCCCCTTTTGTCCCAGAGAGCAAGAATGTGTCTTGATCATCCCAAATCAAGAGAAACATGCAGTATTAGCACCTCGACGTCCGTCGCTTAACTGGAAACCCCCCTCTCTCTGCCTCACAGCTCAGCTGCCACGCCCCCCTTGGCTGGATGCCGTGGTCTGACCCTCTCTGCTCATCCATCCTCATCTCACTGCTTCGCCGTCTCGTTACGGGGGGATATTAAAGGGCCTCCATCACGATTAAGAAAATGACGGTGGCTTGAGAGTAAAGGGCCATCCTCACTAGCATTGTCAGCCACAGTGAGCTTGGTGTGCCAGACTAAGTGTATCCGATTACCGCATTGGCTACGCCATGCAGGAAGCTGAACGAGGGAGGGGAGAAAACCGCGTCTACTTGGTAAACGTCCATTTGCGGCTGTCTCAGATGCCCCACCGGAACCATAGCGCCTATGCGATGAATCGTTTTATCGTAATTTGTCAATTTTAGGCACCTTGGCTTGATTGGATAAAAATACGACACGTTCCTTCTCGTGAGCATCGCTGTCCCGGCAGTCATGGAGGAGCGAAGCGGGTTGATTGGAAAGAAAGGGAGGCAGCCAGAGCGGGTGACCTTTTGTGTCGATTTCGGGTCCAGGTCCTGATAACGGCCGTTCTAGCAATAGCAACACAAAGATGAGCTTACGAGCGCTGGGACTGGCACCGCGGCCAGACCAAGGAAGGCTGACGGAGCGCGGCAGCGAAATTAGAATGGCCGTTTTTGTTTTTCCCCAGTCAAGGCCCCTGCGAATGGGGGACGTGCGAGCAAATGCGGCTGACTTGGTCTGTAGCCAACAACTAACTAGCAGAGCGACAAGATGCTACCATGTTAGCCAGGTTTCATTCGTAAGGGGGTTTGATTTTTTAGACCCTTTTGGCTTTGGGGGAGGTCGAGCGGCCCATGTCCTTGTCTAGCTGCTAGCACTCAATGCTAGTCCTTCCCGTGATAGTCTAGCGGTCAGTAGTAGCACCTCGTTGGAAGCTGCCTTGCCGTCCAAACGAGTCCCAAGACCGCATTTGATGCACGATTCGTGAGAGATATTGAGAAGCAGCCAGATGCCAATTTGAGTGAGCACTTCTCATGGATACGTGTCCTTGCTGGGAGTATCACTCGTGAGCCTTCATTCAGGTCATGTCTCTTGCCCTGGTTTTGGTAACCATTCGTTTGAAAATCTCTTTATAATAGATGGAACTCGTGCAAGTGAGACGAAGCTAGACACAAGCTTGACATTGTTCCCGGCCGAGAGACTGTGTTAGCATAGCTAGCTAGTGTTGCTGAGCCCGAAATTCAACGTTGGAGCTTCCTTTGGCCATCCTCGCTTGAGTTACATCCCCCCAGCAAAGACCATGGGGATAGATCCCTTGGCAATGTTGCTGCCGTGGACTATGAACCATGACGATACAGTAATATGAATTCATCACATCTGCAGTCCAGACACAGTATAAGCGAGGAGGTGGATTTGAAATTATCAATGCCTCGGATACTTGTTTCTGCACGTCATTTTGCAAAGGCGTGGACAGGAATGCCAAGATAGATACCAGCCGATATCTGGCTTGGGGCATATCTCTCCAATATTCGAAGAGATGTGATAAAACTGTAGTCAACACGTCAAGTGGCGAAAACCTGCCACGCACTCGGCACGTCTTCTCCAGACTGCCGGTTGCCTGGCTTGGCCTGGTATGTAATGCCTGGGTCAATTGGGCGTGGTATCACAGTCGCCGGGATCCAAACAACGTCGCTCCGTACTCATTGAGATCTTGTTGGAGCGCCACCTTGTCTGGATCGACGCTAACCTTGCTTGATGTCGATGCCAACTCAGCAAAGAGGACGGATTTCCGGCTGTGTACAGTATCACTTTCTTTTTCCTTCGTAGGTCAGTGGAAGGGAGTCAGGGAGGAAACGCATTGTGGCTCGGTTGCCATCATTCTCGCCTCTTGCTGTTGATTGGGCGATTGGTTCTCAAGTGGCTGTACGGAATAAAGTGGCTGCAACCAAAGTGTCGACCAATTGATGCTCCAGAAGGGTGCCGAAGGGGGTACGTGCTGCTGCGGAGAGGGTAGGTCAGACCATGCAGGCCGCATGCAGAATTTCCCAGCTGCTTCTCCTTTTGCCCGCTTCTTTTGCCCTGCTTGTTTCTCGTCTGTCTGTCTGTGCCGTCCGTCTCATCTTGCGATGCGCTGATGGTTATCGGGAGAGCTCACGATAGAGGGCGTCGCTCAGCTCCCTTGCCTTGCAATCAGGTGATGATGAATTTGACTCCCCCGGAAAAGTTGATAGCTAGGCGAAGGGCGGTGGAGTTGTGCGGCTGTGGTAGGGCGGTAGGGATTGAATGACAAGGTATCTTTTCTAGATTGGTCGGCATGCACACAGGATGTCAGAAATGAGCAGCGCCGGAAGGAGTGCAATTTGCCGTCCAAGGATCGCAGTCTACCTGTAACTGAAGAGCTGAAATGCCGTGGCATGTCTCTGTCCAGATACCATGACTCGATCCTCCGGCACGGAGCACACGTCGCACAAGCACGAGCGCGGCGCTGTTGTGACGTGACGCTTGCAACAGAACCATCTATACACGTCTCCAAGGCCAGAGAGCGTCGTACAGCACTGAATCAGACATTCATCATCATCGACATACCCTGCCAATCAGTGGATCTACCACGTGAGGCTACGCCCTTGTCGCATTGCAGGTTCGAGGGGAACACAAAGCTCAGCCATCACACGTGGACCCTCAAGAGGGGCTTCAGTTCAGCCGTGTGTGACAAGAGCTGCCTCGAAAGGGAGGGGGAACGTCGCAGTTCGAGAAGCCAACGACAACACAAGTGATATTGCGGTGAGCCCAGAGTCGACCACAGAGCTGCGTCTCCAGGTTCACCTCGGCAACTGAGTCGGTGAATTGAAAGAGCTGCCAAGTCCGAGCTAACACGCGGTTGGACACAGTGCACAGAGTAGCATTGACGAGAATCTGCAAGCAGTCGGAGAAGGCCTGTTTGATATGTTGCCCCCCCTCTCCAAATGCGGTTGTACATGGCGTCTTTTGGATTGCACTCGCTTAGATAACCACCGCTGCCTTGTAAAATTTTATAAAAAAAAATTCAAATAAAAATAAGATAAAATACTCTCCCTGATGGGCGGGGGTCATTGCGTCTGCGGCACCTACAAGCATATTTATGCTTTGTGGACAAAGCCCCGAGGCCACTGTTTTTGCTCTGCTTCTTTTCTTTCACTAGGACAAACTCAGAGAAGCATGGACGTTAGCTGGAGCATCGTTCTGACGCCGGCAGACAGGCCATGATTTGGCCCTTGGAAGCTTGACCAACGAAACAGCGCGACCGTGCCGATTCGGGGTATAGATGGCCTGAGGGGCCATTTTAGTCTCTCCCGAGGATTCGGGTCGATTTGATCTGTTAACGCCTCCCAAGGCTGAGGACGGCGTTAGTTAGGCAAACAAGACATGGCAGCGATGGTCATGGTTGGGGAAAAAAAGAGACAAATCGACACCAAGCAACGCTGACACAACTTTGTGCTCTGCGGCTGAGATGCGATGCAAGCAGCAAGAAACATGAGTCAGCGGCTGAAGGGATTGTGCATGATGGCAGCCCAACAAGCGACCTCGACATGGTGGTGTGCGCCGTGGCTTGAACATTGAAATGCAATGGTATGCAGAGAATGCCTGTTGCCTCCGAATCATACGAGACAGACAGGAGACGCGGGAGGGAGATGAAGGGGGGAGCAAGAGAGAGAACAAGATAGAACAGCCAAGAGGAAGATGGATTCGAAAGATACAACATGATACATGCCTGCCTGCCTGCCTCTGGATACCTTGGTATTTCTGCATGTATGTCTCAGGTTGGGCAATACACAGCACGGCACAGTGGCACAGGCTGCACCGAACCTTCAAGACGCCCAGCTCGGACACAGAAGCAGACACAGAGAACATGTCCAGGCTTCGTATTCTTCGGTTCTGCCATGGCATGCTCATGCTCATGCTCGGTCGCCCGTGCCCCCCCGGGAAATGCGGGCGGCTGAAAGAACGGTGTCGCATATCAATCAGCAGATAGATGGTGGTTGGCACTCGCTTCTTGTGTCCATGACATCCATCACATCACAGCGCAGGACAGCAGGATTCGACCGGCACGGCGTACAGCTAGTAATACGGAGCAGTAGCCCGGAGTGGCACATCTGCTCCGGGGGCTGTTTCTTGTTTGCTTGTATCTGTACCGACGACCCTGGCGAGAGAGCATGATTCAAGGTTGGATGGCTGTCATGGAGCGGAGACCAATAGCCATTTATCCGCATGTAGAACGCAGGAGTGGAGAAGGCGATGCAATCCTCATGCAACTGCAGTCCAGGCCCTGCAACCCATCGCATCATAACGTTGCCGTCGAGGACCTCAATTTTATGCGTGGGTGGAAGTGGGAAGCTGCGGGCAAGGAAGAGAGAAGAGAGAGACGAGAGTTGGATCTGCGCACCGACAACGGAGGGGGATAATTGAGCACCCGGAAATGTACATGTACCTCGTGCAGCACAGAGTATCGCATGTCTGCACATGTACACGTGCACCGCCTTTGCTCGGAGCGCACTCCGTAGGAAGCACCTGCTCTTACTTCCATGTTCTGTACAGGTACATTGCAAATCCAACATGCCTGCGATCCTTGACCTCTGTAACATTTGATGTGCATGATGTGTGATGTGTGGTATTTTCAAAATAAAACCCTCAGCCCCGTCATTTATGCACCTCTCCTTGGCCGCAAAGTGGCACGCATCACTCTTTACCATTGCTGGTGCTCTTACTGTACTCGTCCATGATGTTTATTATTAGAGGGCGTCGACTACGAGTACCTTGATTAAGAGTCGTGAGCGGTGCCTGCATTTAGCGACCTATCATAACAGCTGACAGGCTCTGGACTCTTTTACAATATGAACGAATGACATGACTTGGCAACAGGTGGCTACGTAATGGATCAGGCAGGACAAAGGCATTGGCTCGGTCATCGGGATCGTTCATTACTCGCACATGCAATTCCCACTCCCCTCTTTGCCATCTGAGGTGCACATGGCCATGGAAAATGACAGAAAGCTGGAGATGGGCCATGGACAGTTGACAGTCTATCAGCCCAGTAACAGGGCCCTGGGTTCCATGTTGTTGGCCCGGGTACTAGCTATTCCGAGTAGAGTCACGCTGTAAGTAGAAGCTCGAGATAGCATCTCCTGCTAGTGCCAGGGCATCTCCTCTCCCCCCTAGGCCCTAGGATGGCGCTCCATGCATCAATATAGCTGTCGCCTGCTGCGGCAGAGATTGCTGGGACCCCTGGCAGCGCCCAGAACGGCCGTCGACAGTGCTGACCCTGACCGGTCCAGAGCCGATGCCAGCCTCAGTTGAGACGGTCGAGCACTAGGAGCGGTTCACGGCTTGTGGGAGTAGCGCTTTGCAAAACTAGCGGACGATCCAGGGCAGACGCTGGGGCCACGGGCTGATCTCCAAGCATTGAATCTATCTCTACAGGACAGGCATGTACGGAGCTGGGGGGAGACAGGCTGGCTTGACGATATGACGACGATGATGATGGTGACGATGTGCAGGCATCAAGAGCGTCGAGGGTGCCGTGCCGCAACGACCATCAAGGGGCCATGGAGGCGCAGATGCCGTGCCGTCTCTACTATACCTTGATATTCTCATCCTGACTCTTGTATGTACTCATACGGCATATACCGCTTCGCTGCCGTCGACAGAGCGAGCTTGTACCGGGTACAGCTGCCTTTGGTTGCTCGTACCGGTACAGCACCGACCTGCCCGTAGACCCGGAACCTGCTAGTAGGCAATATTCGCGAGTTGACAAGATCAGAATGCCATCAAACGAACATCCACATGGTCGGCCGCAACAGCAGGCCCAGCCCAGCTTTGCAGATACTTGGTGCCGACTCCAGACCAGATGGCCCGGCTATCGAACGCCCTTAGCACTGTTACACAAGCGGCTGCGTGGGACGAAAGATGGACTGTTTCTGCGGAGAATATCGTGCCCATACCGTCTCGTACATGTACTTGTGCTGCGGACTGGCCAGCGTGGGCCGCGGCTCGCGTGCGACATTCTCGCTAGCGCCACACTGGAACCATTGCTCTGGGCTGCTTAGCCGCTGGGGCCTTGATTACGGTACTCGGGGCTCTCGACTCTTGTCTTGTCTCCTCTGGGTCTGGGGCCACAGGTCAGTCAGATTTGATGGAACAGACAGACAGACAGACAGACAGACACTGATGTGCGGAAACGCATTGGGAACAAGCCAAGCCATTCTTTTTATTTTGCTCTTTTTCCCTCTCGGCGGCCGCGATGGATGGCCGCCCATCAAACGCAATTATCTCCGTTTGCGGCCCTTTGGCCCGTGCTATGTCGGTTCTGTATCTGTACGGTGCGCCGCCTCTTCGTCTGCCCGTTCTTGTACATACATACGCGGTGCTGTCAGGCAATCAAGCGTTGGCCGTTAATGGCACTACCTCCGGCCTGACATGGGGATGGGCCCTTGAAGCCCCCTTCAGCCCACCCCCCCCAACGACAGCAGAAGCTCCATTGGTGACATCCTGGACCAGCCAATGCTAAGTCTCCATTGGTCGGGGGCCTGTGATTGGCCATTATTGCTCTGAGAGGAGGAGAGGGCAAAAGGAAGAAAAAACAAGAGAGGGAAAAACGATCCATTGATGGGAAAAAGGCGCAGATCTGTTGCGCTCCGCGAGTGCGAGGACCACAAGATGCTCGTATGTGCAAGTATACCCGTTGCTTGAGTACTCTCTGCGTGCGGTCACGGAAACGCGCACTGTGCTCGTACGTACGGCTTGTACGAGACCGCCCACTTTGTCGGGGCAAGGGTACGCGCGCATTCCACTGCGGCTGGCTTCGAATCATCTCCAGGCTTTCAGCTGTCCCGCTTGCTGGGAGCGTGCTTGTACAAACACAGAGTAGCAGTATCTGGGCACCCACCGAAACGACCCCGGTAGCTGGGAATCGCGTTTGGTTTGCTTGGTATCTCGACTAGTACGAGGCACGGGCGACGTCGCACACTGGAGAGGGGCGAAGTTATGGTGCTGAAGACTCGAACGTTGACTCGACTCGACTCGACGACATCCGGGACGCGATACCGTATGATACGATTCGATTCGACGATTTGATTTGGATTACTCAGTGTACGAGTACACGTTGCAGGACTTCAGCTTTGCCACATCTGTCGTGTCCGATAGAGCGCCTCCTCTGCCGCCACAGTTTCCGCAGGCATTTGACTGAGCCCAGCTGGGGTTGAACTTGAACTGGGAGGGGAAAAGCCGACGCAATAGGTTCGCCCTCTGCAAGGACAGGGAGGGTATTTGGAACCTCATTCGCTGCGTACAGGTACGAGGACATGTGTTTTTCTTTTTTGCCTTTGAGTTGGCGTCCACTCTGGGGGTACGGAGTACATGCACTGAGTGTCACCCGCCCACCCCCATCGAATTTTTTTTTTATTAATTTTCTTTTTTCTCTCTCTTCCTATGCACTCCTCACCGTGATCCTGCACCAACAAACGCCGGACCCCCCCAGTCGTCAGGCAAGGGAATTGATTGATTGATTGACTGATTGAGTGCCTGCAACGCGCCTCTCAAGCTCCAGGAACGCGCAGGCAATTGGCACCACAACAAGAGCCCGTCTCTCGTCCAGACTTTGAAGTGCCGGAATCTCTCCTCCAAGCGCAGAACTCGCTCGCGCTACGACGGAAATAACCCGATTGCCACACCCCCTCCCCCTCAGCGTCACTGGCACTGGCACTGGGTCAGACTCTACAGTACTGTACTCTCCTTGCTATCGGATCGTACCTCCGCTGGAACGATACTGTGCTGCCTCTGCATTCTGTCTGGCTCCCACAGCGCTGGGTTTCTCGCTTTGGTCGCGCTCCAAAATAAAATAAACCCTGACGCTCTCGTGAGTCCCACTCTTTCCTCCCCAGCCATTGCGCCAATGTACCTGTACCTGTGCCCGTACCTGTACCTGTACCTCCACCCGTGCTGTACCCTCTGCAAGGCCTGCTCATCTTTCCCCAGCCAGCAGGCACCCCAATGCATTTCATTTTTTTTTTCTCTCTCTCGTGCGTGGTCCCGTATAAAATTCTTCGTCCCGCACCAACTTGCCCTGCAAAAAACTCGTCGCCGTCATAAACTGACAAGAGAGTTTCTTCCCCTCCCAGAAAGCCAGACACCAAACCTCGCCCCGCCACATCTCTTGTTTCTAGAACTAAGCGCCTCAATATTCAGCCAGTCAAGCCCAGCCCAGTCCAGCTTCTGCGTCGCGCCCCGTGTCTCTCTATCAACTCAAACGACGGAGCGATTCTCAGCCAGAAAACCACACGCCCCATGGTCCTTGCTCGAGTCAGACGCTAGACTCTCTTGGAACCTTGGTACTCACCCATCCCCGGCCTACGTTCAACACTATATTAGTAGTTGGGTCCCCAATCTGTGCGACCGGACGCCTAGCTTTACTTTAGCCCCCCTTCGAAACTTTGCCTGATCGCGGGCAAGCAAGACATCCCTGACCCAGCAAGATCCGCGCTTCCAAGGACCAAGACTCCTGGACTTCTGGAGCTAGTGCGCATCACGCACCCCAAATAACTCCATCAACCGAGCATTTTTTAAACAGCAACTTAGCAACTTGTCGCTACGGTATACGCCGCTCGCCCCAGTCCGCGCTACTATTGCCGCCGCCGGCGATATTACATATACTAGCCATTGCTGCTTGCGCCGCCACCGCGACACCAAGTGTCCCCCCCGGAGAGGAGCCTACTCATCACTCTGCCTCCGGCTGCTACTATTTCTTCCTTCCCCCTGCACCATCTTGGAGACGCGAGTGCTTGGAAACTAGTTCTTGTCTGGACGCCGTCTCTTTTTCATTCCACGCCAACCTTGTGTGGAGTTCGGTAGCACGTTCCTGGGCAAAGCCAGCGCAAACCATCAACATCGCGACTTGGAAGTTTTGGTCATCTTGACAACTTCCACATCACGTCGCTTGATAACCATCGCAAAAACACCACCAGAAGAAGGAAAAGAGAACTTGTAAAGAGTTCTCTACTCGTCTTTGGGCTTCGCCATCGTCGATTGCTTCGAGTGTTTTTATGGACCGCGGTGCCACCCAGTTCTCGCAGTCAGGTTTGCCCTCGCCCTACTCCAGCAGTTTCGGCGACCATCATTCTGAAGGCTCGTCCGCAGAACACGCGTCTGCTGCTCAATACCCCGGGAAACAAGACTATCCCACCTCTGTGACTCCCACCTCGGAGTACAGCGTCTATCCTCCCTCGGCGCGATCAGGGTCTTTCTCGGCGGATCATATCCAGCGTTCATACCATCCTTCCAGCAGCGCGAGCAGCGGAGGTATGGCGCAACAACAGAACAGTCCGTCTATGCCCCAGCACAATGGGCCTAGCCATCAAGCCCACCCCGTCAATTCTGACAACGATGTGCCTATAGATCCGTCTATTGCGGCTCCGAGTCCAACCTACCCTTATGGGCAGCACTCGCCGTATGCGCCGAATCCAGACATGTCTCATGGCTACTCCCATCAGAGCGGAGGCATGTATGCGCAGCCCCGACCCGACTGGGCCGGCTACAGCCAGCATGGAGCTCCTCCTTTGACTCCCGGCCACCCCGTCTACGCTCAATCCCCAGCGTCTGCTCCTCAGCAGAGACCTAGCCAGGTACGTGTGTGTGCAATGTAGTGTTGGAGGTGTTTGAACTGGGACGAGAGAAAAAAAAGTGAAAATTGGGTGGAAAAAGTGGTCATTTTCGTCGAGAGAGGGAAGAGTCAACTATCCATCTTGGCGCGCATCTGCAATTGAGTGGGCGCGTACGCGAGAGAGAGAAAAGATGAATCATTCCACTCGAGACAGAAACAACCTTGTCTGCCCGAGAACCCCTCTCGTTCAACTAGCCTTGTTACTGGCACAAAGTACACATACTGACGTGAATTCTACTCTAAACAGGTTTACTCGTTTGTTCCCATCCCCGGCGCTCAGCAGCACAAACGCCCCCGTAGACGCTATGAGGAAATCGAGCGCATGTACAAGTGCGGCTGGAATGGATGCGAGAAGGCCTACGGCACTCTGAACCATCTCAACGCGCACGTCACCATGCAGTCTCACGGCCAAAAGCGAACTCCCGAAGGTAGGTTGCGATTTTCGCACCTTTTTTCGCCTTTGCCTCCCCCCCACTCTCAAATCTCTAGTTGCAACTATTCAACTGTCAAACTTGAAAGCTCAGCCACGTGGCCGCGAGAGAAAATTGACACAAACCAATCGTTTGCGAAACACGCCCCTGGGAATATACAACGGCTAACAGATGATGCAATATAGAGTTCAAGGAGATCCGCAAAGAGTGGAAGCAGAGAAAGAAGGAGGAGGAGGCTCAGCGCAAGGCTGAGGAGGAGCGACAGAGAGCAGCAGCGGTTAATGTCGCGCAAAACGGTGGTGGTGACCCCCAGGCTCCCGATGGCGCGTCTTCCGCTGGATACCCCACGAGACCTGTCCAGCTTCCTCCGATAGGATACCAGCCCAACCAGTATCCTGCTCCCCCTTCTGGCAACGTTGGACAACAGCCCATGCCGGAATATGGAGCCAGCCACATGTACTCCAACTACCAGCCTCACTCTCCCTATGCTCAGCCCAGCCAGCAGAACATGTATAGCCAATGTACGTCGTCGACCAGAGTTGCAACATGAATGAAAATCCACCCCTCATGCTAATTATCACGCAGCAAATGGAGCACCTCCCCCTAGCCACTAGAATAATGACTTGGGTGAGCTGTGGTGCCACCATTGATCTGGGCACATATTGACTTTTGCTGGTCGCAAATACCCCTCCCCTCTTCACGCGTTGGACATAATGATTTTTCTTTTTTCTGTTTCACCCCGGCGGCAGGATGAAAGAGGCTGGATTGTAAAAAACTCAGCCTCTGGAGGAAATAATATCTCTGTGGGATGTTGCCCGAATTTCAGGGTGTACCTCTCGGGGTTTGGGTACTTTGCCGGCCAGCATTTTAATTAAGGCGGCACCCGTGTTTGATTTGCGCTGTTTGAGGTGGTTTTCTTTTCTTTTTCTTTTTTGTTCCCTTTTCTACCCATGTTCGAACAAATTTCCTTTTTTGTGTGTTTTCAATATTTTCTTCGGCTCTTTCGCACTCCCGCATTTGGGAGGGCATTGGTCTACGGTTACTGGGGGGGTTGCATTGGCAGAGGCACTCCGGGGATGGTCGGCTCTTTCATGGCGTGATGCAATTTTCAGGGGCGGTTCGGCGCAGAGGATACGGAGTACTGAAACCACGGCGGGTGAAGCACCAGGGGGTTTTCCCGGTGGCTGGTTCTTGAGGAAAAGAAGCTGCTTCTGTATCGCCGCAAGGCGAAAAACGCGATACGACTTTTGTCAAGTGAAGGGAACGCTCAGAGCGCTGGAAATGGGGCTGTGTGTCGTAAAAGACGCGAACTGGCTGTGACTCTTGGGCCCTGCGGCGGCAGACTTGATGCAAGCAAGCAAGCAAGCAACCCAGGGGGTGGAGGGCTTTGGAAAACATTTGGAAGGAAAATGAAGGAGAAAAAAAAAACGGAATCCGGAAAGAATGGAAACTATTTTACGCCCTTTTTCGTAAAGACATTGCGGCGAAAGAACGATTTGTGTAACGCTTTTTTTGTAACGTCTTTTCTTTTCTTTACTCATTTTTTTTTGTCCGTCGAGAGAGAAGTGTATACGATAGCAGCAACCACCTAAACAGTCATTACTGGTATAATATGTGTGTCGAGAGTTGAGGATAACGATACGATACGATGCTTGTTATATATATATAGGTATCATATCATATATATATTCTGTGTGTATAAACAAGATGCAATCTTGGCGATTGATATCATGATGCATGTGTAAGTGACAACACCAAAGCAAACTACATATCCAAGCAACCCTCCACCCGCCATGACGGCGCCTCTTGGACCCTACGCACGTTGCAAGCCTTATTTAGTCTCGCATCAAGAAATCGACACTAAACCAGCGTGCCATGCGGTTGGGACTGACGCGGCGCCAAGAGCAAAAAAGCTAGTTAGTGTCGAAATTTAAAAAAGAATTTAAAGAAAAAAGGCCCCGTCAGGCTGGGCTTGGGTGTGACAAGCACGGTACGGCTACGGCGTGTGATGTGGTTACACAAAGACATGGGTTCGGATTTTATGTATTTATTTATTGATTTTTTTTGGTGGTGGGATGGGCGTAGCGGTACTAGGTATAGTGCTTGCGTGTGAGACTGTGGGATTTTATGTGTGTGGGTTGGGTTGGGACTTTGTGAGGTTTAGGCGATTTGGTCTTATTTTTATTTATTTATTTATTTATTTATTTTGTAATTGGTTTGCGTTGCATTATGTTGGTAGGATTCATGATGCTCGACAAGAGGCGTAACGAGGCTGTGACGTGACCCGTGGGGGGGATCACGGGCAAACGCCGAGCTTCAAAGGCGAAGAAAAAAAAAGGGAGGAGGCAGAATAAAAATAGCAAGCCACGTGAGAGTGAGACAAGTTTCAAATTTTGTTTTGATGGACGAACATTTTTCTTCTTGTGCTACACATCGGGATGCTGCATGCTTGGGGGTTCTAATTATATACCGGATCTCTCTTTTTTTTTTACGTTCCCAGTGTGAAGAGGGGAAGAGCGCTAGAATATTCGATGCTGGCTTCTGCGGATTTGTTAGTGTAACGCGAGGGAATATGGGCAGCTGATGTAGAAGATGCTAGACATTTTTTTTTGCAGGAATGAAAGAAATTCGATCGATGAGACAAATCGTCGAAAGAAAAAGATTCAGATACGCAGCAGGAATGTACTAGATAAGATCAAAAAGAGCCCATCGGCTTCTAGAAAAGTCTTGGCGAGATCTACCGCGGGAAGGGCTTGCGGGACGACGCGAAGATGGGAACCTCGTTCGTCCCTCTATATCTGCTTCTAGGTACCAAAAGGGACGAAAAAACAAAGCTTCACACTAAAAGGGGGCGTGTGCAGACCAAGAGACCAAAAAATAGGGGAAACGCAAGGCCCTGTTTTTAACGTTTTGTTCGGGGCGCGGCATAAGTTTCGTCTTTTATTTTGGTTGGACTTATGGACGATGTATTTAATTTAGTCTTGGGCGATTTTTTTTCTGGTCTAAATTGGTTCGGTTTTTGTGTACCTGTGACGTGACGAAAGGGTGTGTGTGTGTGGGCGGGTTTTGGCGGGAGGACCGGTTGAAGGGCCCGGCTTGTTGGTGAGATGGATAGTGGCACTAATGAAGATGGAGGTTTTTCTTTTTTGTGCTGTGTTTGTAGAAGATGGTTTTTGTACTGAGTACGGTGTGATGAAGTAATGAGGCTGGGGTTTTCGTTCTTATATCAGGTGGGTTTGGTGAGATTGGCGTTGAAGAGCGCTTACGGCTTGATTTATACTTGCGTAGATGTATGTGATATAGATTACAATAGGACCAAGTCTCAATGATGTAGATGGATTAGTAACACCGTTGAAGATAGCTAGCAGAATCAAGCAAAGCGGCCGTTGGTCAAGACGACTTGCATAAGGCTGGGCCCGTGGTTTAGAGTGCTTTAGGACGGGTTTTGGACGGCTTTGTTGGATCGCCTGGGTTGGGTTGCATGGTTTGCTTTTAGTGGGTGTATGATTTCGAAAAATAAAAAAAACAACTAAAAGGATGGTTTCTAGAAAAGGGCTACAAGTATTCTAAAGAACTGGAGGGAGGGGCGAAGCGTGATGATAAGAAGGGCGATGATGTAAACTGCCGGATGCTATTTGTATAAGCCGTAAGTTGGAGTATAAGCCTCTTCATGGAGGGCTGATCTCGGCTTGGTAATTAGATGATGCTCATAATGAACAGAGCAACTGAGTCCTCTTTCTACGTGCCAGTTACACAGAGATTGAATACGAATTCACGTCTTCCCTCTGAATAAGAGTGGCATCGCAGCCAAAACCCAAGACGCACACACCCTCCCTCCTCTCGATAGCCTCACCTCACCAACAAGAGCCTAGCATTAGCACAAAATCCACCCACGCCTACAACCCAGCCAAGGGGGCAAAAAAAGGGAAAAGAAAAAAACAAGAAATGGATGTGACAGCGGGTTCGGCACGCAAAAGGCGGCGGCCGCGGTGGGAACACACCAGCACAAACCGCCCCCCCTCCCTTGCCAGGAAAGACTAAAGCATTAGAGCATAGATTTCGCCTTGCGCTTTTCTTCCCATCGTTCCCTTTTTACTTGTCGTGCGACTACGCTTTTTTTTTTTCTGCGCACCCCTTGCTTAGCGCCTTGCACTGTGTTGCTGTGAGGACCAGGGCGGAAGTTTTTAGGGGGGGAACATCGTGGGTGTTTTGTTGTTTTTTAGTGCGATCTGGGGAAACATGGTGGTTTATACGAGTTTATGTTGGATGTCATGCTGCGGGGCGTTTTTGGTAGGGCTGTGATGGACGAGGGGGAGGATGGTACACGTAGTTTCCGATGTGTTGAATGTGAGTTTGTAAAAAGCAGTGTCACTCTAATAAATAGAATAGACGTAAATCCACGGCACTTTTTGATTTTCATATCAAGTTTTCAGCTTGATTGGCTGCAAGCGCAACGATCCCGAGACTGCCGCCTGTTCTCTCAACCAAACGGGGCATAAAAAGCTGACCGGTACCGAAAACCCGTCCGTAAGCACTGCCCGGCTCCCCGAAGCAGGCCACGAAGCTGATGCGAGATATCCGATGTGCGTATTCTGTTAGTTGTTGCGCGGGTTTCCCATGTTTGTGAAAGGGAGGCCCCTTCAGACGGGTTTATGCCGGTCTATCCGGATGCTCTCATGATGGCATGGGCCCTGGAAGGCTCGCTGCGGAAATCAGGAGACGCTTGTTGGGCTTTGTGGGAGAGTGCTGACATGGTGGGCGAAAATGTTACTCTTTGCGTTTTTGGTTTTGCTGGCCTTGGTGAACCACCACTTGTTGCTTCTCAAGTAGACTTTTTTGTAGGGGAGAAGAAGGATGATTTCTCTTTCATTTTCTTATTATCCTAATGAATTATGACATATTATTTTGATATTTCCACAAGTGATGAAACAAGGAGAGCGAGCGGACAGATGATGTTGTTGGGTAGATGGATGGTGCCTGTGGTGAAGCTACTCCAAGGTGTATCATGTAGATGTCATGTTCCAATACATGCGCATGTATAGCTACACTCGTGTCAAACTCCCAAAGACCCTTAAACATCCCCATCTACCCCTGTCTAAATGGTACACATCACATCATCTCTTATTCCAAAACAAAACGTGGAAAACAGATGGCCTAGCCAAAAGGCTAAATTTAGTCGAACCACCACGCGCTCCTTATTTAGCTGCTGGATGGACCGACACCCCCAACACTAACGATGTCTCTTGGGAGGTTTTTTTTGTGGAAAAAGATACCAACCGTCTGGCGTGCTAGAGGCGCGTAGTGCGAGCTTGGCTCCAGGGCCTGAGTGAAACTAGTGGCAGTGACAGACTTTGCCTCTGTGCCTTGCCAGAACGGCAGCTAAAAGAGCTGGTTTGAGGGACTAGCAGTGACGGGCTTGATTTGACGTTTTGTCGTCGTTTCTTGGTGTTGCTGGTGTATTTCGCACCCTCTGAAGCTGGTCCCTATTTAGCGCCTTTGCCTTCTATGCTTGAAGAGGTAGATATTAGTAGATATGACATGTTGCAGATCAAATAATACCGGCATCCTCCAAATACCATTTCACATGGAATTAAATTAATTCGTTAATTCTTCCTACGCAGCTTATATGTGCCACAATAACTTGTCCTAAATGTGTCCAGTAGACGAGCTGTTGTGCGGCTTCCTTCTGGGTTTGTGCTGCCTTCCAGATAGCTAAAGCGGGTATAGAGCGGATAACGCCACCAAACAATTTGCACGTCAACCTCACACCTTCCACCACGACAATCCAGAGCTTCAACATCGTCTTCTTCATATCAACCACATCTCATACTTGATCATACTGGTTTCGGGATATCGTAATAAAATCGCATTATCAAGTTTTGTTTACGATAAGAGCTTGCGGAGACACGCACACCCACGTCTTTGCCCCGCATCGAGCTCCAGCATCACCATCCATCAATACCTTACCAGCAGAACAAACAAAGCTCATATCACAGCCGCCATCACACAACAACAAGTATCGCATTTGTACAAGCATGGCTGGCGAGAGGCCGTTCCCGGCATCGCCTCTGCCTATAGGCGGGCCGAGAAAATCCAGCTCGGGTGCTCGAACAATGTCCCCCAACTCGGTTTCTGTGCTCGGTGCCCATCCTTATGGATCTCTTCATGTTGTCCAGCCCGACGAGCCCATGGATATAGAAGAACGCCAAGATAGTCTGCCACCTCCTCTAGACCCCCCTGAGAACCTGAATAGCCAAAAACAAGTTCAGTTTAGCGATGCTCGGACAGAGATCCGAGACGACTCGTCGAGTCTATCAAACAGTGTGTCCATGAGCCACTCCATGGGCGGAGGAGACGTTCTCCTCATTTTGGACCTGCCAGAAGTCTATCTCGTGGGATACGACACCACCTCATTCACTGCCAGGCACTTTGGAGGCATCAGAGATATCCCGCCCGGCCCTCATTTCTTCTGGGTAACTCATCCCGACAGCGGCGCCGTCAGGACTGGTTTCTGGATTGTATCCTCTGGCACACACCAAGTTCATGTTTTGCAATGGGACAAGTTCAACGAGACCGTGCTTGAACCTTCGCGAGCAGAGGCCCGAATTCAAGCTGAAAACCTCGACAGTTTTCATGACAAGCTGGTCCCTTATAATGACCCCTCGTCCGTCAATCCAGAGGGAGAAAAGCTTGATACAACCGTCCAAAAGGCAGCGAATGAGAAATGGAAGATATGGAAACAGTTATCTGGGCACGTCATCGAACAGGTGCTCAGCCGCGTTACCGGGCAGCACGCCAGCAGTTGGCATGTCGATACAACGGATCGTGTCAAGGGAGCTGTCCTTTTAGGCGCAGAGATGGAGCTTGAAATAAGATTCGCAAACCACGTGCTCCAATCGAGAGAACTCAACTTCAGCTTCTCGCAGCACTCAAAGACATATTCTGCTAATACTCTGGGAGCCGCTCGAAGCTTGGCTGCTACAGATGCAACGTCCTACATGATGTCTGTCATGAGTGAACCCAACAACGAGCTAGCCGAAGTTGACGTTGTTGGGGAACTGCAGTTTGCCTTTATTGTCGGCGTGCATCTTGGAAATGATGCCTGTATCCAGCAGTGGTGGCATATGGTGCTCAAGCTCATCCTCAAGGCATATCTTTTGCCGGAGTACCGCCCAGTTCTCGCTGCTAAGCTACTACAGACCATTGCCGCGCAGCTTCAATATAGCTCCGAGTGGCTGGATGAGTCCATCATGGACTATAGCGGCTCCAACAGCCAAGAGCTGAGGCTTGCCCTCATCATCTACAAACGCCGGCTGGAAGAGGTCCTCAGAAGCCTCGGCACTGACGCCACACCCGAACAGACCAAAGTCGGCACCGCGTTCGCCAGAGTGGAAGCCGAAGTCGTGGCCCTCGGGTGGGATCTGCATGCCGACTACCTGAGAAAGGGTAAAGTGATGATGGAAGACGGCGAGGAAGTCGAGGTGGAAATGGCGGAGCTGCAGGCTGAAGACGAGCGTGGCGAGTGGGCGCCCGAAGTTGTCGAGCTTGACGAGCATGGACGCCAGCGGGACTTGGTGTCGTGGAACGATTAGGGGTTTACGGCCAGGGACGGGCGTGAACGGGACGAGAGGCAGGATGCCAGGCAGTCTGTGGAGGAGCCGCGTGAGAAGCATGCTGGCTGGACGGGCTTGAATGGGTGGTCGAAGTTGGTTACGGGGAGGCGGATGAGTGCTCTGAAACAGGCAAAGACACGGATGATTTTGTCAGACTCTCCTTGAATGGGGGTTTTCTGAGTTTGAGGGATTGTTTATCCATGCTTGGCGTTTGGGGACTGGGCGGGTGTATATGGAGTGTATTTGGTATGGATTGGGTAGATGGAAAAGGGCTACGGTCTTTGGGAGTGGTTGAGCTCTGCTTTGATGAGTTTCCTAATTCAACATAATGTTTACTCGACTGGCTCTTTGTGCTGAGATGCTTGAGAATGGGTACTGCAGACTCTTCATTCATGAAAGAACAAGAGATTCCACTCGTCTTTTGGAGAATATATTATCTTGATTGCTTTTCTCCTGTTGGAAACATGGCCGCACTGGTTTTGCAGGTCTTCTATACCGAGTAAAGCGAGGCCCTGAACGACGGATTGGTCAGTATTGTTGAAATACAAAAAAGGGATTATTTTACAAAAGGCTATTGAGGTTTATATTTCAACATGTGTACTTGCTGAGATGTTGTTGACAGCACATTGAACCTGGTGATGGTGTGGACATCTTGGAGTGGATAATCATTCCTATACTCTAAATAAAGAGCATGTACAGACAGACCTTGGACCATCATCACAATTGTACGTGGATATTCGCGTATAGGAATTTGTTTACTTGCTAGAGACTGAATAAAGGGCTGAGGATTCGTTTGATGGTTGACTGCTCGTGATTACTGATTTCTGCTGCCTCATCTGTCGCAAGAATTTACAACCATTGGGAAGGTCTTGGTACAGCAGAGATCGGCCTGCTGATGTCTGGTGTTTAGCATCTATTACATCATTGGGATATCTTGAAGACTCTTGCTTGGCAATTGGGCCATGAATGTCGATCGTGAGATTACAGCCCTGTCTGGCATAATTATAAGCAGATATGATGGCTTCATAGGCTTTGCATTTCATATCTTGAGACTGCGTGACGACCCATTACGCGTCACGCCCTAGAATACACGCACACGCAAACATTCACATACACGCATGTCTCTGCTGCACTTTGTAAACGTTTGAAGATTTCATTAGCCTGCCAGACCCGTTACAATCCGCCCAAAGCAAGGCCATGCAAATGCCAGTGGGAAACCTATCCCCGTGCCAGGGGATATGCGACTCCGGCCCCTTTTGTATTCCACATCCTGAAAGCTGCAAAAGGAACAGCAGCGCAAGATGCTTCTCTCGACCATTTCTTCTTTGTTCCTCCTCGCTTCTTCCCCGTTGCCAACTCCCAACAGCGCCAAAAACGCCACCAGCCCAGCCAACCGTTTATCGGTAAGACTTCTGGTACCTGGCACGAGCACCGGGACCACCAAACTTCTTGGGCTCGCAGCGGCGGTTGTCGGCGACCAGCAGGGTGCGGTCGAACTGGACGAGGGCCTGCTTCAGCAGGTTCTTGGAGTGCTCGTCGACGTACTTCTGGTAGTAGGCGATGAGGGACTTGGCGATGGCCTGGCGGATGGCGTAGATCTGAGAAGTGTGACCACCACCGGTGACGCGGACGCGGATGTCGACGTTGGCGAACTTGTCGAGGCCGACAACCAGGAGGGGCTCGTAGACCTAAAGGAAGCAGGAGTCTTAGTATATGCGTTCTTCTCTCGTTTTGTTCCGTCATCTCTAGCAATTTGTGGCCGTCTCCAACATCATCTGCCAAGTGATTCCCCTCCAACTTGTGTGGTTTTCAATGTTTGACAAGGGATTCGTCTCGGGATGAATTGGAGGCGGCCACAGAGCTTTTCGAATCGTATCGGAGAAGAGTGTAAAGGATTGCGTGCGTACCTTGAAGCGGAGGATCTCAGGCTGGACCAGAGACAGAGGTCGGCCGTTGACCTTGACGAGACCACGGCCAGCCTAGAAGAGAGCCAAATGTCAGCATTTCCACATGTCGATTTGAATCCTGGAATCTCGAATCCGCGCCCATCTCCTCAAAAACAAAGAAAAATTCCTCCATGACGTCTGCCCACATCTCCCGTTTTTGCACATCACATCTCCATCTCCAAGTCCCTCCCTCCAAACTCGTATCATCGCTCTCGTTCCTTCGTTTCCACTAACCTTGCAGTGGGCGACGGCAGTGGCCGTCTTCTTCTTGCCGAAGCATTGCACGCTCTGAGTTGACGACATGGTTGCTGGTGGTATGTCTGAGTTGTTGCGTTGCTGCAGTCTCGCTTCGCTTCTCGTCGTGATGGTGCTGGTCCCCTTTTCGCCTAGGACGGATTTTTTTGCGTCCCGGCCACCAGCGCCTCCAGCGGAACAGCGCGAGGGTTTGTGCCCTTAATGTGCGCTATCCCTCTTTGGGCCGCACGACAAGTTCTTGCTGCAACTTTTTTTTTTTTTCGCAGTGGCAGATCGGGGTACGTACTGGTGGGTTAGTGGGGTTCCGCAGCTGTATTTTTGGTGCGCCTGCCAAACAAAGTCGCAGAAACCGCACGATCGCACCGCCCACACGTGATGCGTGCCCTAAACCCTTTGCCTTAGTGTTACCGATTGTGGCATCCGCCAAAATTTCGCATCGAGTGAAGCATCACGCCGGACATAATCAACCACAGCCCGACTAAGCCGTCAAGGTACGTTTATGCCGATTCAATTTCTCTCGCGAGATCCTCATAGTTACGGAAATCTAACGAATCTCGCTGTTCCAGATGGTCGCCGCCAAGAAGCACGTCCCCATCGTCAAGAAGCGTACGTCAATTTTACCACGATTTGAATGAGAGAAGAGAAGGATCCTCGAGATACGGTCGCCCTCGCCTTTTTTGCCCTATTCTCTCCTTTTCCGACTGC
This sequence comes from Trichoderma breve, assembly GCF_028502605.1. NCBI lineage: Eukaryota > Fungi > Ascomycota > Sordariomycetes > Hypocreales > Hypocreaceae > Trichoderma > Trichoderma breve. The sequence goes on from NW_026611594.1 coordinate 467,239, forward strand.
CTTCGATAGCCCACACGACGAATGGAGAAAAAATTTCTACGAGAACGACATTGAAGCGCAGTTGGATGGTTTGAAATAGGGCAAAAGAACGAGAAACCCCGAATCGAGCCTCTTTCTCCCTCTTGTCACTCGAAATTCAAGGCGTTCGAACGTGGAATTAACTAGGAATTTGCAGACAAGACCCGCTTCGCCCGTCACCAGAGTGACCGGTTCGATCGTGTCGATGCCAGCTGGAGAAAGCCCAAGGGTATCGATGGACGTGTCCGCAGACGTTTCAGGGGCACTATCCGCATGCCCAAGGTACGACTTTGCCCATGAAGCGGGAGAGGAAGAGGAGCAATCCCTTTCCACCGCTGGAAGAATCTTCAATTCAAGGAAACAGAAAGTGCTGACGATGGATACAATGATAGATCGGCTATGGCTCCAACAAGAAGACCCGTTTCTTGACTCCCTCCGGCCACAAGGCTTTCCTCGTCCACAACGTCAAGGACCTTGAGCTGCTGCTGATGCACAACCGAACCCACGCTGCCGAGTACGTCACTCTCCCATCTTATCTCTGGAACACTCCCCCTCGACTAACCTCTTTCCCACAGGATTGCCAGCGCCGTCTCATCCCGAAAGCGAATCGACATCATCTCCCGCGCCAAGCAGATCGGTGTCAAGGTCACAAACGCCAAGGCCAAGGTCACAACGGAGGTCTAAATTTAGACCTAGGCGTTTACGGGGACTTGAGAGAGAGAGGGAAAGTTCTGTCGGTATCATCGGGTGTGGATGTGACGATAGAGAAAACAAAAATAAAGCATTTAAAGCACACACAACAACGGAGAACAAAAAAAAGATTAAACAGTTCACAAAAAGGCTTTTATTTTGGCACTCCTGTGTTTGTTGTCTTTTTTTTTTCTTCTCAGACTCTCCGGGTTTATCGGGTTTTTTTATCTCTGGAAAGGAGGGGGGCGCATGCAGACTTCCATTGCTGCTGTCTTGTTTTTTTGAAAGAGAGGTGCTACGGGTTGCTTTTATTGCCATGCGCGCATGCATGCTGCATTGCGGCGGGAGAAGGGAAGACGTATTGTCCAACTGCTAGGGAAATATGACGCACCGTTGACGACAATGATGAATTCTGATGCCCACGATTGCCTGCTGTGATGTGTCGGGTTCGTGGGTGTGATGTGAGCATGTGAGAAGACGGGGAGCTGACATGACTTGATGACAGACCAGGCCAGAATATATTGACATCATTTACCAGTCAAGACGATATACTGCAAGCTCATGGAAAGACGACTCTTCAAGAATATCAAGAGGCTCAGTCTACCCTTTTATTCGGACAGCTATCGATCATCTACCTTTCCTTCAGTACTCGCTCCTCTCTACCAAGCTGCCATATCACTCAAAGCAATCATTTACAAATACTGAAAACTTACACACTATTCCTAAGACTCCCCGTCAACTCATAATAACCTTCAACGGCTCCACTCAAATCTATCAAAAATTCTCCATCATGGCAATCCCCCCTCCACCGTTTAACACTTCTCCAAAACAGACTTTGCATATAACCACCTAAGATAATCACAGCCAACACATAGAATCATTTAAACAACTTGAAAGCCACCAAACAGTACCTCTTTTCATAGTCTCAACTCCATAACTCTAGGGAAATATGCTACTCGGTTGCTTAATCCACTTCTATTTCTGAATCTATCCACACAGTTAGTAATCCTGCTGACTACTCACAACGAACAACTAAGTCCCTTTGCTTGGGTTGAGTCTCTCAGGATCGATAATTAATGTACTTGAATGAATTACTCTGCAAAAGCAAACATCGTAATGAAAACTTCTACAGAGCCACGTCTCAATCAAAGCTAATCACCCAACTAGACAAAACCATCTGTCACTCTAAATGATTCAGCTATCCTCCGCATCTACACTTCACACTTTACGACATCAAGTTACTTCTGATTAAGACAGAAACTAGCTCCTGCCAACCTATTGCCCAGATTAGGGTTTGTGTATTTAGCTAGCTAGATACTTATGGTCGTTCATGCTAAAACAAACTACGAACAATCACGTTACTTCTCAGTAATCCCCTCCCGTATAGCAAAAACAACAGCAAACTAACCAAGGGCATGTCCTCACCACTATCTCGTAACCCCAACTAAACAAAGCCTTTCTTAACAACTACGTATTCCCAAACCAATTTCACAACATCTACACCACTTTACACCAACCCATCCTAACAACACAACAGCAATGCAACCACCCCCTCCAAAGATGTCTAGACACTCATCATTCTCCCCAAGTCTACAGCTACATCTCCAATCCTCTACAATATCACATAATTCAACACATCAATATCATCCAGAAATCACTTTAAATCACCTCTAATCATCCCACATCTCACATCTCACCAAAAGCAACGAAAGGCACATAAAGGAGTCAAAATAAAAATCACAACATCATCTCTTAAGAAGCTAAAAAACTAAAACAAAAATGGGTATCATCACCCTTCAATCCTCCCCAAACTCAAACCACTCCTCTGCTCCTCTCCTCTCTTAATTCACCCACAGCACCACCAAAAAATACACATACTACTACAAACACAAAAGACACAAAAAATGGTAAAAGGAATAAAAATCCCACATCCCATCATAGGAAGATCTTCTTCCCTAGGGACACCAAAGAACAGAAGATGGAAAAAAGAAAGTAAACCACCAGGGTCTATCTAGTCCATCGCAAGAGAAAATGTATCAGTATCGGCTATGCTTTCCCATCCCGCTCCTCCAAGCACAAAAAAAAGAAACCAAGAAAGAACAAGAAAGAAAAGAAAAGGGAAAAAAGAGTCAAAAGATTGCAAGTAACCACATCGTACAAACACACCGAGTCAACACGACCAGAAGAAACAAACACACAAAATCTGAAATGGAAGAAAAGGAGACATAAATAAAAGTTTAAATACCTGCCTGACCAAAGCGAAAATGAAAAGAAGAAGCAGCCTGTAAAGAATAATCCCATCCCATCCCCTCCAAATTCCTCCCTGGTAAAAAAGAAAAAAAAGCAACCACGCCAATGTAGTGTCCTCTTTTTTCTTTCTTTCGCCAACCGAGTGAAATTGTGTGCGCGAAGAAGAGTGGTGTATATCTCATCATGAAACATGTTGACATGACAAATGAAAAAGCGAGACTTCAACTTCAAGCTTTAGATGAAAGACGGGAAGAACAAAAAAGAAGATTTTGAAAGCCGTTTTCGATGATAAACAGCCCATAATAAAGAACAAGAACAAGAACAAAGCATGTGGTGCATTTGTCGCATTCAAATTTCGTCGTCATGTTGGAAAACTCTTTTTTTCTCTTTTCCCCCGCTGGATTCCCGCAAACGCCCATGATGGCTAAATCTGGTCCGACAACAACAACAACAACAACAACAAAAGACAAAAGATTTCTCATACAAAGGATGAAGATGACAAAGCCGTGCGCTGCGCGACGGGATGAGCGTGAATCCAGCAGCTGAATTTTCCTCCAAAACAGCGATCAACGTGTGGGGTGGGTAGAATATAGGGGGCCTCAAGGCTTCCCCTCGAACAAAACATTATGTACAAGTAATAAGAAGGCTGTTTATTTCCGCGTTAATTCAGCGGGATCCTCGAGTGCGTTGTTTCCTTGCCAACCAATCTCCAAGCATGTTGTCAAGTTGCTAGCACGCTGTCAGTTTTTGGCTCTCTTCGCATATCAAGGCGATGCCACTTACCGTTGTTATCTCTGCCAACTTGGCATTCTGCTCCCGGAAGAGGGGACCTACAACTGGATGATCGCTGCTCGCGGGCACCACATCCGTCTTGTCGTACACCACGACCAAGAGATCGCGGATATGCTCGGGCTCGTCAAAAAAGGCACGAAGCTTCATGTCGTCCCAGGTCGGTTCCTTGCTTCCCGTGGAAGAGGAGCTGCTCTTGGATCGATCCTCCGCAGACTGGGTAAGTTCTGGAGAGGGCGATACAGAAGGTGAACGGTCCTCTGGAGACGAAGTGTCTACCATAAGAGCAGGTGGCTCTGATGAGGTAACCGGAGACACGGGAGATGGTTCCGCGGCTGGGCGAGTCTCTGGCTTGGTTGGGGGTTGCGGTGAAGGGGAAGGTCTGTAATTGGGAGAAAACGGATTGGTATCGGGGAAAGTGCCCGGGATGATGGGCTCTTCCACCTCTTCCTCCTGGGGTGCCTTGGGGGCCCCGGGCTTGGAGCTGCTGGGCTGAGGCATCCGATCCAGAATGTTTTCGCCGTCATCTGACTCATCATCAGAATCGGATAGATCCAGGTGGTTGAGCGCACGCGGTGCGGTGGCAGATCTGGGACTAGGAACCACTTCGCCTCGGCGGGAGGTGGGAGAAAGCGGCTGATCCAGGGATGGGCGGCCGCGAGGAGGCTGGTGTGATGGGACTTCATGCGTCTCGTTCGTTTCGGGGTTGACGATGCGCATCGAGGGTGGGGGAACATTGGAGACGTCGTTGATGCGGCTTTCCGCCAAGTACGAGGCAAGCTCCACGGTGGAAGCCTGGGGCGCCTTGTTGTTGACGGTTGGCTCGATCCGGGCTTGAGGCTTGTGCAGCTTGGCCGGCTGCCTGGCCTTTTCGGGAGATGAATGCTCCTCTGAGAAGCGCTCCTCGCTGTCGCGTGGCTCGCTCTCGAGCCCGTCGTCGTCGGGCGACCTCTTTTTGTCTTTTCTCGAAAAGAAGCCTCGGAGACCACCCGGTTTCTTGTCCTTGTTGTTTTCCTTTTCCTTCTTGTCCTTGCTCTTCTTCCTGTCCTTGTCGGACATGAGCTCCTTTTCGAGCCTGTCCAAGCTTGTCCGAGACTTGCCGACAGAGTCGGTGGACTCCCGAGGGGCGTCATCCCGCAGCAAGTTAGGCGTAAGGGTGATCTTTTTGGTCTCGGCTGTTTCGTCCTTAAAGAAAGAGTCGGTGTTCCTGATGTTGCCGTTGCGAGATATGCTGGGGCCTTTCTTCTCCACAATGTCGAGGCTTCCTCGCAAATCTTCTTCGTCAGAGGACTCGTCGAGGGTTTGATCCGATGGCTTGGCGCCTTTGGATGATTTGGTCTTGAGCGGTTCCACTCTGGCGCTGTCATCGGCAGGGTCGCCATCGGATGCCGACTGTTGCTTCGTCTGGGTAGCGTCTAGCATCTCATTAAGGTCTTCTTCTTCCGAAGAATAGTCGTGGTCAGAGTAGTCGTGATAGGTGGGCTCTGCAAAAGCGACTGTTGCCTTTTTCTTGATGCCAATGGAAAAGCCAGTCTTTGGTTTTTGCACTTGTTGCTGATCGGTCAACATGGTGGCGGAGAGCTGGTTAAACAGTTAGTTATGACAAAGGCCTTTTCCTTTCCAGCATGAAAGGGATTGCGTACATCAATGTTCCTGTGCTTGTTCAAACGAGCGAGCCTTTCGGTAGGCGTCTCAATGTGTTCGGCTGGTAGGTAGCCTGGAAATATGTTAGCCAACGTGGATGGATTTCTCAAAGTAGAACCAAGCCGTCAACGTACCAATGCTACTATCCTTGACTACTCTAACCAGCCACCAATAGCTGTTGCTATCGTCTAGCAGAACCATGGTGTCGCCCTTGGTTGCATTGGCTTGGCCCTCGACGGTGGCCACAAAGGTGTGGAGGGCGTAAACGAATTCGAAATCAATGTCCTCTGGTTCATGTAAGCATTCTGCCGCCCAACCATATTCAATGAAGCGTGGGTCATCAGGGAGGGAAAAGTCGGAATCATCATCTTCTTCAAAGGACTTGTTGTAAGGTATCGTGAGCGACATGTCGGGCTCACAATCTGCCTCGTGCGCGCAAAGGTGACGGTCGTTGCAGTCGAAGTCACAGTCGCATTCCGCAAAATACGTGTCGTCCTTGGCAACGAGAACATGCTGACTGTCGGGATCGTGTGCCAACGCGTTGCCATCCTTGTCCACCGCGGGATCCTAGCCTTTGGTCTCCAAGCTTTGCGTCTCACTGCCGTCGTCTGACTGGCCAATTACGTAGCTGTCGACGTGTCTTTTGTCGCCGTCTTCGTTGTCGTCGTCTTCGTGGCTGCGGCCCGCATACTCACCCGGGAGAAGATGACGATGGGCAATGCGATTGTGCTGTAGGGAATCTGTATCTGTGTCTGCTGTGCTGGGAGCTGGAGATGGGGAGGAAGAGTGAGGGTGCGAGTGCAGTGACGTCCAGGGGGTCCGTGGGATGCAAGATAGGGAAGAAACTCGCCGCGGCCAGGCCACGGGAGTGACAACAGAGCTGCACGCACCATCTTCGATGGAAGGCGAACTGGAGATGCGATCCATCATGTCGTCATCGAGGTCGCCATCCTCCTCGATGTCGTCGTCGTCGGCCATGCCGCCATTCTGGGCGACGGCCAGCGAGTCCTGCTGGTGCTGGTGTTGCTGATACACGTCCATGCCGTCGGCAATATTTTCAGCGTTCGGTCGGCCGTTGTCTTTGTCGGAGGCAGCCCAGGGACTGCGGGATTGCGCGATGGCGGTCTCGTGGGCGACTTCGCGAAGGGTCTCGGCCTGGTGCGGAGCGAGCAGCACAGGAGGGTTGGAGAAGGGGTTTCGGGATATCGTATGACCCGTATGACCTCGGGGTGCGGAGTGATCCTGGGTCGAGGGGGCGTGGTGATGTTGCAAGTCAATCGTGTCTGTATTCGTGCCAAAGGGGGAGAGAAGGGCGCTCGGTCAGTCTCGATGGGCGTTGTGTGATGCTAGCAATCAATGCTCGCGTGTCTCGCGTCGCGGACTGGGCAGAAAAGAAACGGGAAAATGGTAACGGGGATTATTTTTTTTCGGGTCTTTTGGGAGTGAAGGAGAGTCAAAGAGAGCGAGCGAGAGAAGGCAGATGCTGCAAAGGTGGTAGAAAAAAAAAGAAGGGGCGCAAGGGGCGGCCAAAAGATGGAAGAGAAGGGAAGAAAGGAAGCTGCTGGTGAGCCGGTGGGAGGAATAGGAACACAAAAGCCGAAGCAGAAAGTAGAAGCAAGAAGCAGAAAACGAAGCAGAAGCACAATCTGGACTTGCAACCAAGACGGCAGATGAGAAGATGAAACGACGAGAAAGGCAGAAACAGACCCCCGGTCAGCAGTTAGGCAGTTGTTCTTTTCTTCCCTTTATCGCAATGCAGCGCTCGCGCAGACAGACAGGACAGGCTAATAACATCGAGCGAGGTCGAAACGGGGGTGGCGCGAAATCCTGTCCCTTTTTTTCTGGAGCCAGTGACAGGCACAATTCCGCAGGCCAAATCTAGCTGCTAGCAGGGGGGTCGAAAAAAAGACGCCAACCAAGATGCAGAATCACAGGCGGGCAGCATGAAAATGCACGCGCGCGGACAAGGGGGGGTTTTGGCCTGGTCTGTGACGATTGTGTCTGCAAGAGGGAGCAAGAGCAAGATGGGGGAACGAAGGCCAATGCCTGATGCAGTGATTTGCAATTGATTGATTGAATGAAGCACATAAAAACACAGGCGACAGGGGGGGAAGACGTGGACGAAGACGAAGAGGAGCAAAGACGAAGGAAAAGTAATACGCACCCGCTCTGACGATCAAGGGCCTGGTCATGGCGAATCACAGCGTCCAGCCGCAGCTGATCAAGTGTCCGATGTATCGTGTCGGTGGATTTTCGTTTTTTGTAGTTTTTGAATTCGATTCTCTCTCCGTCACGTCACGCCACGGCACAAATGAAACGAGACGCAACTGCACACAGACCACGATTCAATTCTTCCTGTGCCGGCGAGTGCGGGTATTGGCGATCCCCACGGCACTAGACAGATTATCGGGGGTTTCGCTCTTCTTACTCGTCTGGTGCTTTTTTCGCTCAGCTCGCCAAAGCGGGACACAATTGGTTGGTCCCCTGGTTGGGTTGGGCTTATCTTGGCTGATTTCGGGTTCGATTGCTGCGGTTTATTTTCTTATTTCACACGAGCCTTGTTGCTGACACGATGCATGAGGCAGTGGGTGGGCAAGGCAGAATAATAACAGATGGGCAGGAAAGGGAAGAAATCGACACTCACACTCGATCTAGTAAGGCTAGATAGAGGGAGGGCAAAGGGAGAGGGGGAGGGGAAAAGGTCTGAGGTGAGGTGAGGTCAGAGAAGGATTGGGGGAGGCTAGGACTAGGACAAGAGACGATGGTGGACAAAAATAGGCTGAATCAAGCAAGATGCAATCAATAGTCGGATAAGAAGGAGGCTTTGCATCATTCGATTCTGAATTGGTGTCTGTCTGTCAGTGTGCCATGTTTGCTACTGTACTGCATCATGCTACTTGATTCCATGGTTGATATTACTACTGATACCCTATCTGGCATCGTACCATCAATATTATTTACATAGAGCCTGTAATACTAGACGACGACAACTCTACTCAGTAGAAGAAACCCGACGCCTTGTATTTACTGAGACATATCAGTCTCTCTTCTTCTGTTTTGTCTCGTCTCTCCAGCCGCACAAAGGATCGATTCGATCAACTCACGTCCAGCGTCCCCCTAGCTCAACATTCCTCTCGCCACCAAGTTTCACTCCCCATCCCATTCCACATCCATCTTCTCTTTTTCCTCCCATCATCGTCATCATTCATCTTTCTTCTTCGATTTTTACCTTTTTTTCAGGTCAGCCCCTCTCTCGGGCTCTCATGCAAGGTACAATGCAAGCTGCAACCAAAAGGCCCACCTCGTATGGATTGGATATCCACAAACCTGCAAGTGACAAGATTCGACATGGGTCTGGGAGGGGGTCACGAAATGCTCCCTTCAGCCTCACTCGCGCATTTTTCCACTCGCTCACTCATTCATTCTCATCATCGATCTCATACTTATTCTCATCCTGCCCTTACATACTACATACACACACACTTATAAACAAACACGCATAATGCATAATGCATAAAACCTCCACAATCCCCTCATAAAGCCCACCCAAAAAACATCCAATGCAAAACCCACCGCATAAAACCCATTGGATCCTAAGCTTAGGGTACTTCCCACCACCAGCAATCCTACCGCAATCGCACATGTACCTCCCACACCCATCCCATGCCCATCCCATGCCCATCCCGAACCGAACAAAGCTGAAACTCCCCCACCCTCCACGCAATCTCACCCAATCTCTAATTCTTCCTTCGTCTCTTGCTTTGCTTACCCCTGGATTTCGAAACATGACATACATGCTTGCGTCAACTTTTTTTTTTTTCATTTGCACTTGGCCCAATCAATTACCGTGCTGCTACAGTAAATGCCGGGCTTTGCATCTCGCATCCCATCGCATCACATCGCATCTCTTCCCGTATTAGTCTAGATAACAAGGCACCAGGCCAGGCACGCAATTCTCACCTCCATCAACAGGTACATAAATTGTTTCAAACATTCATCGTGCATCGTACATCTTAGTCAGGCTTGTTTGTGTAAGAGAAATTTGACAGTTGCCATTAGTTGTATCTATCGTTTCGACTGCAGACCGTACTACGTACTTGGTCAAACAATCATCTTTTTTTTCTTTCGGTTTCCCTATGCCATAAACCCTATTCCAATCAATAATCCCATGAAATCTATTTCTCCAGCTGTCCTAGAACCAAAGACAGTGGCGCAACCATCGACGTTTTATTTTCTCGTTTAACCCAATGAGACACTTTGGTCTCCATCAATGCATCATATGAAAAATACTGTAAAACACGCTGAAAAAGCAAAAGCTCATAAAAAATCAAGAAAAAAGCAATTCATGCATCCACTTCCGTCTCCTTAGTGTTGGCTGATAGACATGCGTCTAACCTGCTCAGTTCCGTTGGCTTGGCCTGAAATCTCAGCCAGCTTCTTGGTCATGCTATTGATGCAAAATTAGTCATTGTTCTATAGTCATCAGGATTGGTTTGGGTTTCAAAACTTACAAGTCAAAGAAGGCAAACTGGCTGGGCTGGCTGCCAAACTCGTAGACGAATCGGCTGGCCAGGTAGCTGCCAAAGATGGCGCGCAGGTAGTTCTCCGGCACACGAGAGATGATGGTGTCGAGGCCAATCTTGTTGAGCAGCAGGTTGGGGAGAGCGTTCCTCAAGACACCCTTGCGGATGTTCTCGTTGTCCCACAGGTCAGAATGCTGCAGCTTCTCGTCGAGGTCGGTGATGGCCACTGAAAGCTTGTCGGACAGGATAGATCGGGCAATGCCGGTCTGCTCGTGCTCGCGCCAGATGGCCTCAAACTCGAGACGGGCGTTCTCCTGGATCTTGGCCTGGACTTCTCGGACATAGTCGTTGTAGAACTGGGGAGCCTTTCCGGTCTTGTGGTCGACGCACATGTGCTCGATGAAGCCCTCAGTGTCAAACGACAGAGAGGCCAAGACTTCCAGCGAAGAAGAGGTAACACCTCCCTTGTTGGCAGAGGCATCCTTGAAGAGAATGCAGCCCGCAGCCTCCAAGCGGAGCTTGGCGTCCTGGGTGATGAACAGGTTGGCACCCTCGACAATGTAGGGGATGATGCTCTTGCCGTCCTTGATGAGCCTGTTGACCGAGATAAGGTCAATGGACTCGGGTCGGCCACCGCAAGGCACAAACGAGTCGGTCGAGTTGGTCTCACGCAGGTGGTATGTGTTGCGGAATGAAGTGCCGTTGTTGACAACCTCTCCGCTCGGCAGTGTGACGTTGTTCTCCTCGCAAAGGACGCGGTATCCATCCTTGGACAGCTTGGAGATGTCGTACTCGCTGATCATGGCACGCTTTCGGGCCAGGCGAATGAGCTCGTCCTTGTCCAGGCCGTTGGGGTCCGCCAATACACCGGCGCCGTCGACAACGGCAGTGTACTTTTCGTTGCTGAGAAGGATTTCGTTGCTGCCCAAGTCGCCGTCGGGGCCACCGGTCTGCATCTTCCTGACCTGAGAGGGGTCCAGCTCGAGCTTGCGGTAGATGCCCTTGACGTACTCGCGCACGGACAGGGTGGTCATGCCGTACTTGTCGTGGGGGATACCACCGAGCTTGGGAGACTTGCCGGTGAAGAAAGACTTCCACCACGGGGCACCACGAGCCTTGGCGTGCTCGGTGGCCCAGTCGACCAAGTCGGCCGTGTTCTCGTCGGGACCCATGAACAGGATCTCCTCCTTGCCGTACAGGTCGACAATGGGGTTCTTGATGCCAGGAGTCTCCGCGGGCAGGAGAAGATCCAGGATACTATCGATGTACTTCTCAAAGGCCTCGGTGGCCTTGTCCTGCTGCTTGGGGTCCAAGAGAATGACACCCTTGGATCCACCCTCGGGAATGTCCTTGTTCTTGCGCTGCTGGGTGCTGGCAAGGCCGTAGTTCTCGTCAAAGATGTTACGGGCGTTGATGCCATACGCCTCCTTGGTGCGAGACTTGACGATACGGATACCACCACGAGAAATGTCTCGGAAACGGAGGTGGAAACCGCGAGACTCGGCACCAATGACCAAGAACATACCGTACAGAGGCTTGGGGTACTCGGCCTCTGGCAGGAAAGAGGGGTCCAGACGGAAGCTGAGGGCGACCTTGGTAGGGGTGAAGTAGTTGGTCTTGAGGATGGCGTTGTTGAAGACTCGGAAGGCGGTCATGACCATCTCGTCGTGCTCGTTGGAGACGGTCTTGGAGATCTTGTCTCGGAGCTTCTCGTCAGACATGACCTCGACAGCAGGAGTGGCCAAGATCACATTGGTATCCTGGGGAACACCGAGGTGCACGTTGGCAAAGGCAGCGTAGAGCAGGCGAACAAGCTCAGGGTACGACTGGATGATCTCGAGGATGTAGTCGGGAGTGAAAGTCTCGGTACGCAGACGTCGCTTGAGCTTGGACAGCAGAGCCGCATGGGCGTTCTGCTTGGAGTCCAGAATCTCGGACAGAGAAGCATACTCGGGACCGAGACGGTTCAGGAAGTGCTGGACAAACACCCACGCGCTGTGGGCGTAGACGGACTCCTGCAGACTCAGCTCGCCAGTGGCAAACAGGTGGTGGAACTTGTTCTGGGGCAAGCAGTAGAGGAGGGAGATTTCCTTGGTGATCTGGTGGATGGAGGCATCGATGGAAGGGAAGTAGCCCTCGAGGTTGGAGGCAGGGCGGAGATAGGCACTCATGACAGTGATGCCGTTGGAGAACTGCTCCACGTACTTTCTTGAGCTGGTGACGCCATAGTAGTGGTACAGGTCACTGAGAGTTGAGAAGATGCCTCGGGCAGTGCGGCTGCGGAAAGCAACAACCAGACGCTTCTCGGGGGAGCCCTCAATGTCAAAGACCTCAATGACGGGACCGGCCCTGTTGACGGCGAGCTCAATAATCTCCTGGTACACCTGCTTGGTGTTGGCGGTGGCCTTTTGCCAGAAACCAACATCAGAGATGACCTCGATTCTGGTCTCCTTGGGGTCGGTGCTCTCGGGGCTCTGCTTGAAGTGGCACTGGTACACGAAGTAGCAGCGAACAGTGGCCTTGGAGTTGGGGCTGGCGCCAATGGCGGCCGGTGACCGGAAAGTCTCGACACGGTACTTGCTCTTGCCCTGGTGGTCCAGATACTTGGACTCGAGACGGGACTCGTATCTAGGTCCGCCAACGTGACCCTTGCCGGGCTCGCTGGTGTCGATGTAGATGGCGTGGTCGTTGGCCTCCATGTCCAGGCGGATCTCCTCCTGCTTGTCCTCTCTTGAGTGGGCAGCAACCTTGGCGGCATAGAGGGAAGTGATTTGGTTGGCGATGACATCGGGGGTCTCAATGTGGAAGTAGACATCGTCGATGCCGAGCTTTTCGTAGAACCACTCAATCTGCTCGTCGATCAGAGTATCGGGGAGCCAGCCACCCTGCTGGATGATGGCCTTGACAGCCTTGATCTGCTCCGTCTTTCCCTCAAACTGGGGAGCAACGTAGCCGACTGTGGCAGAGCGCAGAACTCGGTGGCCATTTCTCAAGGCCAGAGGGACGGGAGGGACGCTGACGTGGGTGGGCTGAGGAGAAGGGCCACGACTTGAGTCTGATTCAGCGGTTTGAATCTGAGCCACAGACTTGGGCTTGAGAGGGACTGGGGAAGCCATTGTGGGTGCTAGGTCTTGAAAAGGATCTTTGTATTCAGGGAAGCTGTCGCTGGGGGGAAAATTAGTCTGAATTGCCAGAGCCATTATGAAAGAAGGCGAATCGAAAAACAAAGATTAAACGAATAAACAAGAGCTGGGAATTAACGAAAGATGTGGTGAAAATGAGAGAGGGATGGGGGAAACGCTGTTTTTGCAAGGAGCCATGGTCAAGATATATAGCATGATAAATGCTATATAAATACGACCACGAGGACCAGGCTGGAACGCCAAAGATAAGAACTCTGGCATAAATTCACCCAGCAATTGATTTGTGGCATAGCGCACGAGTCAATGACATGGACGACTTGCGCCAGGGGTAGATATCAAGAGCCAACGTGAGACATTCTGCTCGAGAGATGCAAGGAGAGATCAGATGGCAGCGCCACACTCGTGGCGTTGATACAGTAAGATATCTCAGTTGCCAGGGGATCTTCCGCGAGGAATGCGTCTAAGTGTATGCTGAGGGGGCGTGTGAATAACGGCATTGACCGAGCAAATGTCCAGCAAGCCGGTGTAAGACATGATTGTCCTCACCGCCGCAGGCCAAAGCTCAGGCATTGTCATTTCACCACCCCCATTGGTTTCTTTCCACCAATCTGCCTTGTTGATTCGACGGGAACGGCGGAGAGGGACGGGGGTACAAGGAAAGGGATACAGCTGTCGATAACCCAATTAGAGGGCTCGCAAGCACCACGTACCTAAGTGATTAGGACAGATTGAAAAAAGCAAAAAGGATCTCGAATGAATCCTGGACCCGAGAAGTCAGCAAACAGCTGTTTTCAGCAGCAGCAAAAAAAGGAGAAGCTGCGGGCTTGTTTGTCAAAGCCATCAATAACGTACCAACTAAGATAACCACTATTCAAAGGGCAAAAATAAGAGTCGGGCTGTGGCGGTGCAGGGGTTCGTCCGGACAGCAAAGATAAGAGCAACGGTGAGACGAGCTTCGTATTGGTCTCGTAAGAAGGTCGGTGCGTGAGCGAAGAGATAAGGATTGAGCTCTGAAGACTTTGCGTATTTCTATTTTAGTCTCGATTCCCGTTAGCCATCCATTGTTTGCAGCCAACTCTTTTTTTCTTTCTCAGCTCTTTTTGGGGCTTTTTTGGGGCGTTGGGCGATCCACCGATCAGAAGGGAGCTGACAGCTTCGGCAGTGCCGAGTGCCGCATGGCTTCTGGCGGCTTTGGAGCTGCTTGTTCGCCGGGTTGGGGATTGATTGATTGCCTTACATGAATGTTTTGTCTTGTTTGCTGCTTGTCCCCTGAGGATGTTTTTATATGGGCGATAAAGCAAGCGAGGAGAGGTAAGATGCAGAAGAGAAAAATATAAGGTTGGTGATATGGATATGGGGGATGATGATCTGGAGAGATAGGAGGGGCGAGTCGGGATGATAAGTGAGGAATTGCAAGCCAATTGGCGCTGCTGACAGGCCCTAAATAATCAAGATGTGATGCTGATGCTGATGCCAGGCGATTCCACGAGGCACCGCAACTGGCGGCCGCGCCTTTAAGTAATTCGGCGACGGATTCGCATCGCTTCGTGACTCTTGCCCGCGTCCTTCAAGGCCGTCACTTGCCTGCTGGTACGCGACGGTACTTGGCTGGTGACCTGCTCGCTGCCCCTCCCCCGGTGGGCCAAGCCAGGCCCAGAACTGGAGCCCCTGCGCTGGCCCTGTGGAGGGGCTCTAGCTGGGCTCTGGAGGCGCTGCGGCGCTTGCACGCTTGCGCCCAAGTACCGTGTACCGTGCACCCTGAGGGAGGTACCTTAGGTACTCGAGTATCCGCACGTACCTCCGCTGCCCCCGTGCTAGTGCAGGCTCCGCTGTTTCTCGAATCTTTTCGTTTCCAGCGACTCTCCAGGGCTGCTGTGGTCACCGGTACCAGCGCCAGCCGGTGTGCCGGGCCGGTTGAGAGGCTGCTTCTGTCGTACCAATGACCTCAGTTTACCTTTTGCAAGCACACACAATTGTGCCCCTCCATGTTCTCATAGGTGGTATTGAAGTACTGTACTGTAGTTCAACTCACTCACTCAGCTTCCAACATCCATTATAGGGGCCTCTCCTCTCCTCTCTCTCTCCCGCTAGCAGTTTTCAAATCAAATCTCAATCAATCAATCACGTTGGCTCTGCTGCGCCAGCATCCCGTTTTGCCCTCCGTCTAGACCGTTGGCACGCGGTCAGATGACTCTCGCCCTCATCTCCAATGCGGCCGGGGCAAATTTCTAAACCGCCAGTGCTCGTACTGTACTCCGTAAAAGGTACAGTACGGTCTCTGTCCAGACGCAACCAGGTACCTGATGTATCTGAGGTACCGACGGGAGGGTGACGAAAGGGGCAATGGGAAAAGAAAGAAAAAAACGAAAAAAATCCTGCACAGTATTTCGCATACGGCGTACGCACGCAAGCGGCCCCCAAGACGACCGAAAAAACAGAGCACATGCGCTGGATCGCGATATGACCTCACCCTCCGTGCATTTCCCTTACATATTCTTACATACTCAGGCGCAATATTACCAAATAGCAACTGCCTGCTAGGCCACATCAGGTAGTAAGCGTGGTCCGGGCGCCCGGTACCTGACCGTTCAGCAATCAGGAACCAGCACCGGGCTGCAGGCAAGTGCAAGCGCTGCAATGCGGCATCTCCTGGCCAATTCCGCCATATCCTCCGGCCCGGTGACTTGCCCAGGAGGTCCGAGGTACCAGATGACTGCGCCGTTGACGTGTGGCGGCGGAGGTACTGCGGCGGAGGGCATGGTGTACTCTCGGTACGTACCTCTGGTCTGGGAGCCGGCTATTCGAGGCTCTGCGCTAGAGCAATGGATTCAATTTTTCCTGCTTCGTTTTTCTCATGATGTTCTCACAGCTTCTCCAGATGTCCTGGGGCTGCCCCTCTCCCCCTCCTTGTCACTCCCTCTCGAGGTTCTGCTGATGCTCTTCTG
This sequence comes from Trichoderma breve, assembly GCF_028502605.1. Taxonomy (NCBI): domain Eukaryota; kingdom Fungi; phylum Ascomycota; class Sordariomycetes; order Hypocreales; family Hypocreaceae; genus Trichoderma; species Trichoderma breve. The sequence goes on from NW_026611594.1 coordinate 483,241, forward strand.
CCACACGAGGCATCTGCTGGAGCCACGGCTAAGCCTCATGAGGTGCTCCGTGCTCCGTGCCCAATGGCCTACGGCCGTGTCCATCCTGCGAGTCATCACCAGACTCGGTACTGCGTACTGTGCTGTAGCGGTCCTCGTACAGCTGCAAGGGATGGAGTCAGAATCGTTGTTTGTTGCACAGGATTCCTTCAAGGTTGTCTCAGCTTGACAATTCGTTTCTATACCCTTGCCGACTTGCATTGATCATTTGAGTTGCAATGTGATGCCACGCTGACGTGCGATCTTCTAGCTTCTGAATTGTCCATCCTTAGCCGCCTATTACCACTAGGAAGGCAAGTAGCCGATTTCCAAAAGGGGGAGCGGCAACATCGACGCCAGTGAGTGTGTCCACATCTTTGGACGACAATCCAAGCACTTGTATACTTGGTCTACCTATACGAATATTGTTTGCGCATGCTGGTGAGCAGGTATACAACTGCTTCGAGTTTACAGAAGTTGCTGTGATTGCTTGCTGTACGTACCCCTAGCATTTCCTCGAGTCGTGCAAATCCATTGGATCCCAAGCCTGGCTCGTCGTCTTCTCACTTGTTTCGAAAATGCCATCGTGACAATGCAGGGTTGGCCAGGATGGCTTCTAGCCCTGCAAGGTTTCTGCGACAACAATAGCTGTTACGAGCTTGTTTGTCATAGTCAGCAAATTTCGCCTCTAGAAAGGAAGGGAAAAAAACAAAAACGACCACCTGACAAACGCCTCCACAACGCGCATGGTCTAGTCTCGCTTTCTAATTTTCTTTCAATTCCCTTTTTTTCTTTTTTATTCTCCGATGCGACCAGCATCTGGTGCAGGTGGCCTTTTCACATACCGCTTCTTCCAGGCCCAGGCAAATGTACTTGCAGAACACTTGGACGGTGCACATTCACGAATGGGCTGGCCAAGTAGATCCGGGGTATCCAAGCCATGCCGTCGAGGAATTCCCAACAAAAGTGCAAACTTACCTCCTGTACCTAGCCAACTAGCCTATACAGGACTCGTACATAGACAATTGCAACCTCCTTGCTGCCCGCTCGAATCGTCCCGGCGACGGGTCCCGGGATGTCCAGCTGGCTTCCCGTTTGGCGCGACCCAGCGGCCAGCCGCGGGGACGCACTCCTTCTTTCAAGCTGATGGTCCCAGAGCATTTACAGTATTAGTGCGAGAAGCTCGATGCCTGCATGGCGGAAGCGGGTAGCGGGCCAATGGCCCTGTCTGCTTGACCACGAGGCACAATGCGGCTGCCGACGACGACCCAATCTGCGACGCCAGCAAGATTGCGTGGCTGCCCCTATGGCCAACCCGGGCCCGTGGTGGAAGAAATTTTCATCACCCCCTATCCTGTCCGTTCGATTCGACGCTGCGCTGCTGGCATGCAGGCATTGTGCAGGTACTGCCACGGACGTGTACAGCACAGTACGTGTCCCTTGCCAATGCATTGGCCCGGCCTGGAGCTCGTCAATTACCCACAGCCAGCAAATAGGAAACCTGATTGATAGAGCAAGAGAAGCCACTAATGCCGGACAAAAGCCCAGCAGCCAAACAAGACGTGGATAAAACGCCAGCTCCCCAATATATTCGGCACGGCCTGGAGAAGCCCCGCACCGGGTCCCCGTCGGCCATCGGCTGACCCCACAAGCAGAAAGCCGGCCGGAGCTTTCGATTTCCATTACCCCCAGCTTTCTGAGTCTGCCGTTTCCATTACCCCCAGTTTACCTGATGACCCCAGGATGGCGCTGGGTTGTGACGGGTTCACAGGAGGCTAGGTGCGTACTAACTGTGCTGCGGACTTGTTTTCAAAGTGTCTGCATGTACCTTGCATGCATAGGCACAGGTAGACGTCTCCGTACCTGGCGATGGCGCAAACGCGGCGAACACGAGCCGCAAAGGAGCAAAACTGGCAACTGGAAAATGGGCAATCCACGCCGATCATAGATTTTGCAGTTCGGAATAGAGTACCACCAAGTACATTACGCTTGGTACCTTGGTACCTCTTACATGCAGTAATACCAAAAAGAGAGCTATCATCCGCAGGTGATGAAATAGTATTCTCGGACACAGTGCCCAGACAGTTTCGGTACATAGGCCGAAAGCAAGCTGCTCATTGATCCGTTTCATTTATGCATACATCGGCGAGGGGCTGCTTCATCTACTCGTTTGCTCCTTTGCTGCTTTGCTTCTAATGGCCCAATGGAGCAGCAGCCTTCCCCGGGAAAAGAGAAAACAAACTAGCAGCGTCTTGAGGGTACGGGAGGGTGGCAGCAAGCGGGAAGTAGTACTCAACTGCATCCCGTACACATTGCCTGTCTGCCCTAGCAGTAGTATGGAGGAGTAGTCTCTCGGCTATGAAAATCTGGGGGAAGCACAGCGCCGTCTTGAAGGTAAATTGCCCTGCCCAGAGTCAACTCTCTTGGCGCAGAAAAAAGCTGTGGCCACCTGTTAGTAAATCGTGGGTCTTTTGACTAAACTCGCCCCGCTTCCTTTTTCTTCTCTGTCTGTCTCTCTTTTTTTCGTTAGGTTTTCTTTTTTTGGCAGACCCCAAAAAAACCCCTTAGCCCAGGGGGCAAACGCTGTGGCTCTGCAAACGGACCCATCCGGGCGTCGGCACTGTACCATCACGAGGACGGCAAAAATGAGAAAAAATTGATTCCAGCTCGGGTTTGTATTTTTGTATTGCAGGTACCTTGTTCTGCGTACCCATACTAACAGTCAGGTATTGAATCATTTCCTCTTTTTTCCTTTTCTTTCTAGTTTGGTTACTCTTTTCTAATTCCCTTTTGCGAGTCACGATGGAGGCAGATCACTCATCCCCCAGTTTCGCTGTTCCCGTCTTACGTACAAGTTGAGAAGCACCTCAATGGCACGCCTTCGCACGCCACCGCCGGCAATTTTTCGTTCTTTGTCGCTTCTTTTCTTCTTTTCTCTTTTCTCACGCACAGTCGTTCCCGTTGCGCTTTGATTGGCCATTTTATCCTACCAGCTGTACGAGTATCCTTGGGTGACTGCGATACGAATACGTTGAGGGTGGCGGTATGGATAATAAACCTGCATAAAACACAAATGAAATACTATCGTGAAACTGCCATTGATGTTATTGCTCGCTTTCTGTCTTTTCCCGTGGCAAGTATTCCCAGAGATACTATGCCCAACTTCATCGCAATTCATTGTCCACCCGTTGTACTCTGTACTTGTTGCTCCCGAACAAGAAAAGAGCCGGAAAGGAAAAAAGGGTCAGCGTGTAGTAAAAGCTGGGGTTTTCGGTTCGAGCTACCGAGAAAGGGCTCGTCATGTGGTTTCCCTCATCAGGCCTGCACGGATTTCTCCGACCCCGGGTTTTCGGCGCCGCAGGCCGCAAAATTCTATTTCGCTCCATAGCGGTCACGATGCTCTTTACTAACAGTAGTACAAGTAGTAGTTTACGTGATAATCTGGAGTCTTAGCGCTGAGACATGACTCTTTTTCGTTCGGCGGCGATGTCTCCGATTCCTGGGGAAGCCAAGACCTCTTTATTTTTTGCCCTCTACAGTAGGAGAAATGGCCGATGCGGCCGATGTGTTTTCCCCAGAGTCACTATGAGTTAGCTACTTGGATGTACATTGGCGTGCTAAGGCAGTTGTACAAGAGCGGCCCCAACATCCGAGACCATCGCATCGTGGCTCTTTGTTTCCGGCCCCCGGCATGTTTGCCCCCTTTTTTTACGAAACCTATGTGTAATTAATTATTCAATCTGTGCTTGGAAAAGCTTTGCAGGAAATAAAAAAAAGTCAAAAAGGGCGATCACAAGACCTCTTTCTGATCGACCGGCCCCCCGAAAGAATGAATGCACGGGCGGTGTGAGTACTCCCTATGTGAGAAGGATCGCGGCGACCTGGAAATTTTGTTAGGTAAGGCATTTCCGGGGTAAATGGGCACGGTCAAGGAGCGCGTGTCTGATTCGGCGGGTTTTACGTATCGTCGTATGCATGTTGTAAGTTTGTATGTGCTACCCTTGTAAGTCTACATACAGTATGTGGTTGAGTAACATCGTGATCGGGTAAAATACATTTTTTTAATAAATTTACTTTTTTATAGAGGTAAGGGGGTTACGGAAGTTGGCCTAAAAGTCAAACATGGATGGAATGGAGAAAAAAAAAAAAGACAATGCTGCGTTTTGGGGGGTTTTCTTGATATGACTTGCTTTGCTGGAGGATCAGGTGCAGTGGGAGGCTGATTTGGGGTGTATGATTCGTGGCGTGTAAGATGAGGCAGCCCATGACTTCCTTTCTCTCTGTCTGTGCTTGCTCGCCTCCTTGGATTCGGCCTGTTGATCCGAATCAGAAGTAAATGTGTTTGAGGCTGAGACTTGGTTCTGGTCGAGACGATATGAGATGTGGCATGGAATTAGAAACACGTGTTTGGTATGGCGATTGCGATGCGATGATCCGCAGAAAGCAAGATCTCAGGGCGACTAACACGGATATACGGAGTTTCGACCAAGACACGAGGAATGATGGGGAAAGTCTCAGTATGTCATTGCGGAATTTGTGATTACGTAGCATTTCATGAATTATCATTTTTATCATTGCAACCAAAGAATATGTGCTTTCGCATAGGAAGAATAAGGTATGTGCAAAAGTGCAATCAGGTTTTGTTCCTTTCAGGGTAGGTCAGTCACCATCTCGTGTGCATTCCGGATGACGGGCGCCACACTCGCTGCCTCCAAAGGGTAAGTAAGTGACAATTGCGCAGTGTCTACTCTCGGCGCATTTTCCATCTATAGCGAAAGAAAAAAGAACTTTGCACGAGATGCAGTGAGTGTGCATCATACTGGGGGCGGATGAGGTTAGCAACGGGAGGCCAGATGATGAGATTTGCGCCCAAGAATTGTAATCCCAGTGTCGTAGCGAATGCAGGGAGGGAAAAGGCCAATGGACAGGATTAAACAACAATTGGTGAGCAATCACACGCTCCGTGTGGCCATGAGGACCACCATGAAAAGGAGGCAGCGGCGAAATGGGCAGAGCCGCGGATATGCGAGGAAGGATTTGGGAAAGAAATTTCGACAGCTTCATTGACGAAACCGGCTGGCGGCGTACAAAGTGGCACGCGCGGCATTTCTTTTTTTTTTTAACTAACATACTCGTACTGTCGATGAAGGGATCTTTTTACCTGGTGACGGGGTGCAATGACATCATGGCCAGGGTGTGTTTGTTGAAGAAAATGTTTTCTAAAAATTAGGTACAAGTATCTACTTTGGCCAAAATATTGCCCGGAGGACCGAAAATGATGTGATTTGATGATTGGGAATAGCTTGTGGCCACTGTCGTACTGGAAGTTTTGGATTTGGGCCAGGCGTATTTTTAGCTCTTTCAGCTGGGCTCAGCAGCTGCGGTTTGTGGTTCTGCGACACTTGAAACGGCTGATTGGCATTGATGCCTTTTTTCCATACGAATTTGCTTGCTTGCACAGCTCATCACATTGTCCTGAGCACAAGAGGCAATGCAAAGAAGCTATCAAAGGATGGCCAAGATATCGACAATATCAGTAGCTTTTAGAACTACGTCACAGCCGCTCATTATGGCAGAACAAACTAGAACAGGCAAATGCTCAACGCAGCACGTGACCAGTTGACTGCGATTTCTTCGGCTAAACCACCAAAACGTCCGGCAAGAGACCCATTATCGGCCTGCAGTAAAGAGAGCCAAAAAATTTGACTCCAACTGTTATCGAGGCCCGGCAATTGAGGCACTAATCGCATCTTCTTCTTCGCAAGCATTGCTCCAGGACTCTGCAGATTTCCCCTGCAATCGACTCTCTTTGCGTACAGCACTGCAGCTTTTGAAAACAAGAAAAGAATACCGTAACGCATTCCGAGTTTGGAGAGCCCCGCAACCGGCAGCTTTTGGGATCGCCACTTGCAGCTTTTTGTTGCCGATATTCAATATCATTCTGCGCAGCGTTCGGTTCTTGGACTCTGTGTACTTTTGCATCAATACACACACATAGCCTAATTACCAGTCAAGATGGTTACTCTTACCGAGGTTGAGGACGAGCACTTCCAGCACGCTTCGGCTGCTGACTTGGAGGAGGACGACTTTACGGATACCGGTATGCCCTCCATGAATCCCATCTTATCAGTCACATCCTGGTCCTAACAAAAGTTTCTTCCCGCTGCAGAATCCGAAATCTCCAACGAGTCCGACTTCGACCCCTCAGAAGAAACCCTCGCCGAGCGGCTATACGCTCTCCGCGACATCATCCCCCCCACCACCCGAGGCTGGGTGTCGAGCCGCGTCAACGCCGTCACCAGCGCCGCCTGGAGCGTCCTGTCCTTTGGCGGCAAGGGCGCCTGGGTCATCACCACCTCCGCGCTCTTCCTCGGCGTGCCGTTTGCACTGTCGTTTGCCGAGGACCAGCAGCTGACTGCCATGGAGCAGGAGTATAACATGCGCCAGACGGGCAGCGAGCTGTTGACGGCGGGGTCTGAGGGGAGCACAGCGGACCAGGTCGGAGCTGCCCTGGGCCCTGAGACCAAGGCCGCCTTGTGAAGACATTGACGAAGAAAAAAAAGACAGAAAAAAACAAAACAAAACTGAATTGGGGGCGCCACATGGTAGCAAAAGCAGGGTGCTTTGGAACTGGGAAAACGATTTGGTTCTAATGTAATGACTGGCTTACAATGACAATGACGGGGGGTGAAATGGTGATGTATGTGGTTGAGGACCTGAGCATGCGAGATCAAGCATGGTCCCCTCCATTCGTGTACAATAACCTTTTTGACGAAGGGGGAGAGAGGCAGAGAGAGAAGGCATATCATTGCCTTGGCTTTTTACGAACTGCTGGCTGGCTGTATGTTATTGGGCGGACTCTACGAGGTTTTTTTTACAACAACTATGGGAGGAACAATAAAAGAGGGCCATTTGAGAGGGGAGTTTTGTTTGTACGAAGTAGGTTTGATGCCCCATCTCATCTCTGGACGTGGTGTAGTTTCACCACTCTGCATTTTATTATATATATATATTCCCATTGGGTAGAATCATGAGTTTGAGATGCTGTGTAAACATGTGATGATTAAGAGTATGAGAGATGACTTTACTCTTGTGATGTGTTTTATGATCTTAATTGTAGTTACTGTTGTGAGTGAGATTAAAAGACTGGTAAGCTTCAACTGTGGGGCAGTGGAAACTATCACCACATCCTCATCCTCCTCATATACCATCCACTCTCACAATCTCCCACTTCTCTACGCAAATCTTCACACAACCTAAATAACCAGAGTCATGGACTTTATAGCGCTGCCCAAAATCGAGGTTTGTCCCCCTTTCCACTCTCATCTCCAAACCCCCAAAAGTAAGAATAATCACTCACATATTTCCAGCTTCACGCTCATCTCACAGGCAGCATCTCCCGCCAAACACTGCACGAGATATGGCTCAAGAAGAATGCCGCGGGAGAAACAGACCTAGAAGATCCGCTGCTCGTAATACCAGAGGGCAAACATGATTACAATCTCGAAACGTAAGGAAGCAGCACACTCATCTGTCCTTCTCATCAACTTCAAGTCCGAAAACAACAAAACTCTGATATATATCAACAGCTTCTTCCCCCTCTTCAGCAAATACATCTACGCCCTCCTCACAGATGAACCCTCCCTCCGCCACGCCACCACATCCGTCCTCCAATCCTTCCTCCTCGACGGCGTTGTCTACCTTGAACTCCGCACAACCCCCCGCTCTACCCCGTTCCTCTCCACCACGCAATACATTTCCATCCTCCTCAACACAATCTCCTCTTTTGAAACTTCTCACCCGTCTCTGCATACGCGCCTCATCCTCTCCATCGACAGACGGCACGACTTCGCCACCGCGTCGTCTATCCTCGATCTTGCTCTTTCTTTGCCCGGCAGCATCGTGGGACTCGATCTCTGCGGTGACCCAGCTGCTCGTCCCAAAGGTGAAATTGCGCTCTTCACGCCGTTGTTTGAAAAGGCAAGGGAGGCTGGGTTGGGTATTACGGTGCATTTCGCAGAGGCGGAGAGTAGTGCTTCGCCAGAGGAGTTGAAGACTTTGTTGAGTTGGAGACCGCATCGTTTGGGCCACGTTATTTGCGAAGACGAAGCTACGAAGCGTGAGATTGCGTTACGAAAGGATGAGTTGTGTCTGGAGTTGTGTTTGAGCTGTAACGTGCACGCGGGCATGGTGAAGAGTGGTTTCGAGGGCCATCATTTCGGCGAGTGGAGGGCCGTTGAGGGCGTCAAGGTGTCTTTGGGAGTAAGTTTCGTTTTGTTCCATTCTCACCCTCGCTCTCATCCCATGCTCAGCCTTACCCCTTGAAATTGAAAAGATATTATATGTCATGACAAAGGAAAGGCTGACAGATTTACTTAGACCGACGACGTAGGCATCTTCGGCAGCCCCCTATCCAACGAATACCGCCTCGTCGCCCAACACTTCCACCTCGACAAGTCCCAAATCTGCGCCCTTGCTAGAGAACCCATCGACCACATCTTTGGGGGCGAGCTCGAAAAGGAGAGACTACGCCAAATCATGTGGCCTTGACAATTTCACACCTCCAAAACTTACCCCATACATCACAGCAATCTTGGATAGAACTAGACGTCTTTTTTAGAACGACGGGTCATGCCCCCTTTTTGATATTCTCTTCCTTCTCACTCATTTGTTTTTGTCAAAACTAAAACTGCGCTATATCAACTGTTTAATAACGTACGTACGCAAACTTGATAACGCTATGGCTATGCTATAGACAGGAAACCAGGTACAAAGACTAGAGGAGAGCAGAGTTGTAGCTCCATCCATGAATTTCCATTTTCATTCCGCCCACTTCTTCCTCACCAATTTTTTGGTATATGTAATATTTTTTTAAACCCCCCCATTTCCTCAGAACAGCACTTCGTAGCGCATTCCTTTGTTTTCAATCTCCATAATCCTGTAAACGCCAAAAAGGAGAAAAAGCATCATGAGTCCCAATCTAATTCGTTTCATCACGCGTTATATAAAAGCCTCAATTTCATTTTTTAGTGCAAGTTCTGCGGCGGCGTATCGAGGTCCACGCCCTCAACCATGTTCTTCTGGACCTGGCTTTCGCCAACCAGCTTCCGGAAGAACTTGGAGGCTCGCTCGCTCTCGCCCTTGACCTTGACCGTCTCGTCGCGCTTTTTGTTGAGGTCCTTGACGCTGTGGTCGAGGCCGACGCGCAGGTTGTCGGCGGGCATGCGCAGGACGGTGCGTACAGATCCCGAGATTCGGGAGGCGTTGGTGTGAACATAGTCGATCTCGGCGAGCTGTGCCTCAATCTTCCTGGCCAGCCGGTGGGGGAGAGAGTTGGGAATCTGTTGGAGTACATATGCCGACGCGGCAATGGCTAGAGGAATCAGTTAGCAAAAAGTCTACATCTGCAGTAAGAGAGGGATCAGGGGTTACATACCGGCAACGACAATGCCAGGCAAGATGAGCTTGCGAAGGTTATCATTACCAATGATGCGCGTCGCCATCATGGCGTGGTCCACCCAGGAATTCATTCCCAGCATGCGAGGCACAACAGCGCCAGCAATAGTCAGGGCCATACCGGTGCCGGCAAACTTCTCCTGGCTATGCATCAAGGTTGAAAAGTCCACAAAGTCGGCAAACTCGGTGGGCACATCCACCTGGCGCGCGAGGGCATCCTTCTTCCGGCGGAACATGACGTCTGGCCGGAAGTGAAGGTTCTGGAACTCGTCGCCCACGTGGAGCAAGCCCAGCTGCTTGATGGCGTTGACACCCTTAACTGTCTGGGCTCGCGCGTAGTCCTCGCAACCGTTGACGGCATCGGCAATGTGGGAGAGAATGGCGTCCTTGAGGTCGTCGGCGTATCCAAAGGCACCAAAGAGGCCAGGGTATGGGATATCGTATTTGGTGCTTCCGGCGTATGTGATGGCGGCGTTGAGATGCCCTCGCGTGTGATCGTAAATGTCCTTGCACGTCTCCTCAATGTTGTGGACAACCTGTTCGTCAACCTCCGATCGGGCCTTTTTGCTAGCCAGAATCTGGGGCTCAAGCTCCTTGAGCTCTTGGGTGACTCGGTCAAACTCGGACTGAGCCACCTCGTGGTTGACCGTGGCCAACGTCCCAACATCGTTGAGGATGTTGAGCAGATACGTCCTTGCGGGAGCAAGCTTCGATCTGGCTCGCTTTTCCAAAACGAACCTGCGAAGAGACTGTTCGAGCTTCTCAAAGTCTCGAACCTTGTCCGAGTCCTTGCCCTTGTCATCGCCGGGATCATCGCCACCGCCGCTGCCGCTTCCACTGCCGCCTCCGCTGGGTCCGCCGGGGGGTGAAGGCGCCATTGGGATGACATTGCTAGAGACAAAGTGGACGAGCTCTGAAGCTTCCTTGTGTGTACGTGGGCTCAGCCCTGCAACTTGATCAAGGATCATCTTCTGGCATCGCTCCTTGTCTCGAATAAAGTCGTAGCCATTCACGACAATAAAAATGTAAGCCTTTTCCGCAGCGGCAGCCCAGATGAATTCCTTGGCAGACTGCGTAAAGTGGTTTGCTGCGGAGACGACAAACACAACAACGTCAATTTCCTCCTGCCGAGCAAAAATGGCCGTCGTCTTGGTCGTGTCAGAGTTCAAACCTGGAGCGTCGATGAGAGCAATGTCAACGACGCCGTTGTTGAGTAGGGATTCATCAATTGTCCTAACGTCCTTGACGTAGACCTTGCACTGGACGTATTTTTCATTGTCAATCACAATATTTTCCAGTTCCTGAAGAGAGTATGCATCATAGGTCGACTCGTCGTTTCGGTTATAAATCATCTCCTTGTGGACTGCGTGGACCTCTTCGATTCCTGCGTTTTCTCGAGCGTCCAGCACCTCGCAAAAGATAGCGGTGCAAGGCTGTTGGTCCTCGGGCAACACTTTGCGTCGCAAAAGGGCATTGCAGAACGTCGACTTGCCTGCGTTTAAATCACCTGTGATGAGTACTTTGCTTGACTTGTCCTCGATACGTTCGCGGAGATTCACGAGATGCTTGATGCTGGAGCTGATTTTTCCATCCAGGAGCGACGCAATGGAGCCCTTCTCCAGAGAGTGTACCAGCTCGGCCTGGTGTAGAGCTCCAAGTTTGAGATCCAATTTCAACACTGAAAACTCTTGTGCAATCTGTGGCGAAACGAGCCGCGGCTCTGCTGCAGGACGAGTCTCGGCCGCCTGGCTGGACTCGGCCGATGCATCCTCAAGACTGGTCATGGCTCTCCTAAGCATGGGTGGCGGTGCCTGGCTGGACCTGGCCGTAATGTCCTCCATGGTCGACGAGTGCAGGATGCCGGGCCGAGGCACATCAGACTCCATCTTCTCGGCTCGCTGAACCGACGGGTAGTGCGCAGGCCACACGGCATTCATCTCGCGAAGACCATGCAGCAGATCCAGCACCTTGTTGATTGACCGGCCCAGCGTAGCTCTCTGGGAATTGTACCATAGCTGGTGGATAGCTCCGGATTGTCGCTGGTGGCCATGGGGCTGCATGTCCCACATGCCCGGCTCGTCGCCCATGATGCTGCCACCGTATCCCGAATCAATGTCCAGCATGCTCTGCAGACGAGCGGCGTGCTCGGACGTGGTGCCGTTGCCGACCGTCATGTAGTTGGGCCGCCCTCCGGCTGGGCCTGCGGAATCGAGGTCGGCATCGTCCGAGTCCCGGCTGGCGGGCGCCTTGCCCTTGTCGTTGTAGTATTCTTGGCTCATGCTGGTCAAGGACTGCTTGTACGCAGCATTGTCGAGCTGAAGGGTAAGCTGAAGGGTAGAGATGCAGGGAGTGTGGATGATGATGTCAAAATTAAAAGGTCGAAAGATCGGGTAGGAGCACGAGGGTCGGGCTTTGAATGGGGTTCGTCAAGTAAAAAGGTTGCATGATGTTTAAGCAAATTCGCGCCCCCCGGTGACGAAGCTGCCCTGATTGGCCTAGTGCCTCGGCACAAGCTCGGGAACCACGCGCTATCTTATCGCAGGCCCCCAAAAACCGGGCGTTGACGGCACAAGTATCTTCACGCCCGCGAACCGCCGTGGGGGTACATGGCGGTGCTTCCTGGCCGACTGACGTCCCAGTCCCGACTAGCAACGCAAACATGCCAGACGACGTCGCTCCTCGGGCACTCCGCTAGGCAGATACTATATCATCCAGTTCCTGTCCGCTTCATCGTTCAATTTCTCGCCGGAATTCGTCCGTCGCCCGAATTATTCTTCCTATCCGGAAAGCAAGACCCTGCGATTGTCGCTTCTCCGCAAGACGCAGCCGTCGTCATCATGAATGTGAGGGCAATGCCTATGTCTGTATGTAGTAGCGGCACCTAACCTCGACTTCCATTGCAGATCCTAGAATGGGCCTTTGGCAAGCGCATGACGCCGGCCGAGCGTCTACGCAAGAACCAGCGCATGCTCGACAAGGCGATTCGCGAACTCGACCAGACCCGCGTCAAGCTGGAGAAACAGGAGAAGACGCTGATACAGCAGATCAAGCAGAGCGCCAAGAATGGGCAGATGGGGGCGTGCAAGATCCAAGCCAAGGACCTGGTGCGCACACGGCGGTACATTGAAAAGTTTTACGGCATGCGTAGCCAGCTGCAAAAGATTTCCCTGCGGCTCCAGGTATGACTTTGTTCGGCGCTGATAGTAACCTGCCGTATGCGCATACTGACGGGCGAGCCAGACCTATCGAACAAACGAGCAGATGATGCAGGCCATGAAAGGTGCCACGATGGCATTGGGCAGCATGAACAGGTCCATGAACCTCCCCCAGCTCCAACGCATCGCCATGGAATTCGAACGCGAAAACGACATTATGGAACAGAGGCAAGAGATGATGGATGACGCCGTTGATGACGCCATGGACGTTGGAATCGAGGAAGAAGGCGACGAGGTTGTTGAGCAAGTCTTGGAGGAGATTGGCATCGACCTGAACCAAGCTGTAAGGCTACATTCCTCTCCCGGATCGGGCCCAATGCGCAACATGACTGACCGATGGAACAATAGCTTGGGGAGACCCCAACCGCCCTGGGCAACTCTGCCGTCTCGGAGGGCAAGATTGCGCAAGCCGTTGGCGCCGGAGGCGGTAGCGGTGACCCGGTCGATGATGACCTTCAGGCCCGACTCGACAGCCTTCGAAAGTAACTGGCTGCTGCTACTACTTTATGACGAATCCGCGAATGAAATAATGAATGAGAAGCCTCGGAGTAGCCTCCCAGCGGAACCTACCAGACTCCGTTGAGCATGGGAAGAAGTAAGGGCGAAAGTCTCTTTAATGAGGGATCCAGATGATTCAAACGACGATGATACCACAGGGGATCGTCCAGCGGAGCATGTTATTATATATATGTGGACGGGGCTTAGATGGGAGTGAGCCGTGTTACGTTTTCTCGTTGGGCGCAAGAGGTGTTGAAGGCCATTATGATTTGAAGCATACACTTGCAGATATATTTACGCACGCAGAGGTTATCCATTACGATGAGTGACCAGAGAGGGCTCTTTCATCCCGCTGTAGCTGTCCAGTAGTAATGTCTTTGTCAAGGCTGGATATTGACCGTCTCTGGACTCTTTGAAGCAGTATTATCCGCATGCCTTAGTGCTCTAGTAGTTTCTTACCATCTCGTAATTGCTTTATACCCCTGATGGGTAGTGCGGTTTATACCCATTTGTGTACAGCTGCTCTTGACTCCTTCTCGGCCTCGGTGATTCCCACCCTCGGGGATCGCGGCCTTACCAGGATCAACAAAGGACATGATCCGGAGGAAAAGAGAGCAACACGATCAAGTGGACACGCAGGGCTGCTAAGCAAGGCATTGATGGAGGCGCTAAAGCTCCCCCGCGTCCACTAAGAGCGCCGAAGCCGCCGCCTCGAATCTGGCGCCTCCATTCGATGTAGCAAATGTCGCCGAGCTGGGCTTTGTCTCGAACAGGCAGACAGTGTCTCGGAACTCGAGGGTGCACAGGCAGCACTGGATTTGGTGGCCTCGCAGGACAAAGCCGGAAAGCAGGGAAGCAGCTGATATTACTGTACCAGGACATGTTATCCTAGGTGACGTGAGAGCTCGCTGAGATGCCCATGTAAGGGTAGCACAGCAGTGCAGCTTATTGGTGCTTGCTGCACTACACTGCACTAATTATCCCCGGAGGCGCTAATGGACGGCCTGGAGACGCCAACAAAGAATCCAATTGCTCAAAATGCAGCATTGCGCAGCCCCCAGATCAGCTTTTTTGCTTTTCCCCTTCATGTTCTTACTTTGATATCACCGGAGAAGAACAAAACTCTTTTCTTTGTTCTTACTTCCGGGGGGACGATTCTATCCGAGCCACCATTTGATTACTCGATAAAAATAGAACGGAACATAACCTGTGTCTGGTATGTACTGCATTGGCGCTCTGCTGAATCCTGTTTGCCTCGAACTATCCGCACCCTGGCCCGAACATGAACATGAACATGCCATGCTGCCGCTCCCTCATCCCATCGTCATCGTCATCAGAGGCAAAGCTGTCTACCGTCAAATGTTTGCCTTGGAGCACAAAGCCCAAGTTGCCACACATAGACAAAGCCCGTGATGTGATTCACTGTGTCCTCTCAAAGCAACTCATTGCTGCACCGGCTGTTGCGCAACACAACGCAGACGCTCGTTAGCGCTTGCACGGCTCTACAGGGCCCTTGTCACCGCAAACCACAGCACTACCTAAGCATCAGCTGGATGCTTCCCAGTTGACGCTCCCCGCTGTCCCCGCCCATGTCATCCATATCCATTTCTATGCCCCCCTCCTAATGCCCCAACTCTAAAATAGCAACCTAACGCTCTGATCTTTGATCCATCTCGAGTCCTGTCCTGCAAGCTCACTGGCACAGTCTCTCGACTCTTGCGACGCCCCTTAGACATCCCTGGAATTCGCATCGAATCACGGCTGCACTAGGCGCCTGGGCCATCCAATCACGCTCCATCCCCTTCGTCTTCGCTCCCCCACGAGTGCGATCCATAGCCATCCATCCGCAGCCCCGCGACGACGCTTTCGAATAGCCCCAACACCCTTTCGCTTCTCTGCGACACCGATTTACTCTATAACCCGTTTCCCATCAACCAACCTCCAACATCCCTCTCCCTCTCCGGCTCCGGAAGTCTCTTCCTCCTCCACAAACTGGCCGGTAACAAGCGTCGCAGTCTCTCCTCTCACGGAGGAAGTCTGCTAAATAGAATGTTTGGCGGAGCCTCCAACAACTCGTCGGGGGCCAAGTCTGAAAGCGATTCCAAGAGCGACGGCAAGTCGCCTTCTCCCGAGGCCAGCCCGACCGCGGCCTCTGCGCTCCCCATCAAGAACGCGGACCAGGCGGCCAGCGGCGAGAAGCGCAGCGGCAATGGCAGCCCCCCAACTCGACAGGATACCGGCGAGAAGAAGCGCAGGAGTAGTGGCGTCAGCAGCAAGGCCAGCAGCCTGCTAGCTTCGGCCAGGAACTCGCTCAACTTCTCCCAGGTTGGCCGCTCGGGATCCGACGCAGGCGCTCAGACGCCGCTCCAGAAGCTCGGGAAGCAGGACCCAGCTCTCGCCGTGCCCCAGGGCCAGCACAACAACTCGGCCGGTGACTCGGTCCCCGGACCAAAGTCCACCTTCCGCGTCGGCGTTTGGGAAGATAGGAACAAGAAATGCCGCCGTACGATGGAGGACACGCATGCCTTTCTGTACAACTTCCTGGACACGCCGGCTCCTGCGGTTGATGCATCTGCCGGAAAGGACAAGTCAAGTAAGGACGACAAAGAGGCTGCTCAGAAAGAGGTCTCAGAGTCGGACAATGGCTACTTTGCCATCTTTGACGGCCATGCCGGCACATTCGCTGCGGATTGGTGCGGCAAGAAGCTTCACATTATTCTAGAAGACATGATACGAAAACATCCTAACATGCCGATTCCCGAGCTCCTGGACATGACATTTACATCCGTCGACGCCCAGCTCGAGAAGCTCCCTCTCAAGAACAGCGGCTGCACAGCTGCCATTGCCGTTCTTCGCTGGGAGGACCGCGTGCCCAGTGATCGATCCGTCACTGGCTCTCTGGCCATTGCCCCAGCCGCCGCAAACGTTGCTGCCGGCAAGGTATTGGCCAAGTCGCAAGAATCAGAAAAGGAAAAAGATGGGCCGTCAGAACAGTCGCCGGCCGTTCCTAGCGAGTCTATAACCGCCAAGCTCAGGGGAATGGCCAGTCGACAGCGTGTCTTGTACACGGCCAACGTGGGAGATGCACGCATCATCCTGTGTCGAAACGGCAAGGCCCTGCGTTTATCCTACGATCACAAGGGCAGTGACGAAAACGAAGGAAAGCGAATTGCTAATGCCGGTGGTCTCATCCTCAACAACCGCGTCAACGGAGTCTTGGCTGTCACCAGAGCGCTTGGAGATACCTATATGAAGGATCTCGTGACTGGCCACCCATACACCACGGAAACGGTCATACAGCATGACCTTGACGAGTTTATCATTATTGCTTGTGATGGGGTGAGTATTCTGGCAGGGATTATTGTCTGGGAAGATGCGCTGACTTAGTGTGCATAGCTATGGGACGTATGTAGTGATCAAGAGGCTGTTGACCTCGTGCGAGAAGTTCACGATCCGGGTGAAGGCTCGAAACTACTAGTCGACCACGCTCTCAACCGATTCAGTACGGACAACTTGTCGTGTATGATTGTGCGATTCGACAAGGAGGCTCTTGCACAGAGCCAAGCCACCCCAACTCGCTCGGATACCGAAGCCGAATCGAACAACGGAACTGCGGCAAAGGTCAGCGAGGTGGACAAGATTATCTCGGACACCAAGCAGAAAATCGCCGAGGGCAAAACTCCAGCCGTGGGCGTGTCAGCTAGCAATAGCGGACGTGGATATGACGCTGTTCCCGCGCAGGAGGAGGGATTCGTTCCCACCAGCTTGAGTGATGCATTGGTTGAAGAGCCTATTGCTATTGAGGAGGATGATAGCCCCGAGTTGGCTGCGACCGAAAACCCGGCTGAGGCTGCTGCTGCTGCTACTTCTGCTGCACAAGAGTCCACTTCAGCTGCACAAGAGTCAAAACCCGAATCAAAGGAGCCTACAGACGCCTAGGATTCACACACCCCTGCTGTCCAGCCAGAGACCGTCTAGCAGTCCCGATTGAGCCTCTCGGACGAGCCTCCAACTGAATCAAGCAGGGGTGGAAGTAGTGGTAGCAATACGGCCCAGACCTACAGAGTACACGCGGGGAAGCAGGTGGTGGAGGAGTTCAGTCGACGGAACGGCAGAGCGACAGATTCTGGGGATTTGTATGGGTTCGAGCATTCATATACTACGAAAGAGAAAGACGAGACAAGATGAGACGGTGACGAGGCTGAGGTCTCATGGGCAGTGGGCATACGGTTGGACAAAGACTAAGACGGCCAGGCCAGGTGTTGTACGCTACCTGTATCTGTATGTAAGAGATTGCGGATGTTGTTTGGGTTCTTTTTGCGGAATGCAAGACTATTGATATCGAGTATACTACTATATTGGTTTTGGCTGTTGTTGTTGGTGATTTTTGCTGTCATGTTTCTGCCTCGTGTTGATGGGTAGGCTTCTCTTCGCCTTGTAGATGCTTAAACTTAAAAACAGAGTTATCATTCAAGGGCAAGATACAATGGAGCATGTCTATGGAGTCGGGGAATTAGGAGGATGGACGACATACGGAGCGTGTCACTTGATACCAAATTACTACGGTAAAATACTACTGTACTCTTCCTCCTTGCTTATAATGGTGGAGTAGGGGGCAGCAGGATATAAGACAGGTGCCCAGACATTGTCCCTTCCGCAGGATCCGGCCAAGATGACTAAGAAAGAAGACAATGGTAGAGCACAGGAAGTGACAATAATCTCCTACCTTACCAACGCTTGCGCACGAAGCATCAACACAGCCCATCCATTGACGAATTGCTTCTTCTTACCTACTCGTACTGGTCCGCAAGTCGCAAATTATGGTAGCTCAGACGAACCAATAAACGGCCACAGCACAAGCTGCACCAGCTATCCGGAGACGCGGCCGGCCTCCACTAATGATGCTACTGCCAGTTATGGGTAACGATGGGGCTTGTGTGCAGAGTGCAGACAGCAGCTGCACGACGTGCGTTTCAGAAGCCCAGCCACAGGAACGGCACTTACGCGGGATCGAAAGCTGATTTAATGCTTGTCTTGACGTTGGACGAACGATGCGATCAATTTGGCTGCAGTAACAACAACAAGATGATCAGCACTCTCACCGTTCATACGGCATAACAGGCAAACAAACAAACAAAAACAGTCACAAGCCAACGGGCAAGCTTATCGCCATCAACCAAAGACAAGAGACGCCGTGCCACTACCGCGCAACTATTGGACGGCTTTCTGTGCTAAGGGGGGGCCCGAGCTCATTTCAAAAATTAACGAAATGGGGATCCCCCCGGTTCGCGGTTGATGAAGAACAAAGTGCAGTGCCAATACGGAGCCCTCTCTGCCGTTGACTGGACCACGCCGGTTGGCTGAACCCCTGGTTTCCGGGATGGAGGAGCTTGCAGGGGTTCGTTGAATGGCCCAGCTAAACCCCCTTAAGCCAACTGGGACTCGAAAGACCTCGTAGCATCGTGGACGGGGATTGCTAATGGGCAGGGAAGAGGAATGCCAGGCCGGCTGTTGAGATGCGCTGGCTTTTGTCGTGGGCCCCGCGTCTGGCAGGCTGGAACGCGTTTGCCTGCTATCATTCGGACTGCCATCCAATCCAATGGCGCGGTACAACTGACAATCTCTTTACTTGTCTGTCTTGTCTTTTGATGCTGCCTTGTCTGTGCTTCGTGTGGGTGGCACCAAGTTTGCATTGCCTTGTCTAGACCCCCTTGCACTCCATGTATCTGCGGCGCGGCGCTTAGCAACAAGTGGACTCTCAGGCACAGGCACAAGCACAGGCACATTCGATCTCGCGACCTGCAGCGCGGCCTCGTTTTTTTTCTCTGTTTTGCGCAAGCCAAGCAAGAGAGTGACAAGCGTTGCGTTGTGCCAGAGTTTGGAGTTCCGCGAAAAGCTCGATGTAATTCCGTTCCGGCCACCATTCCTTGCATCTCCCCCCATCCTGAACAGACAGGCCTCGATTTGCCCTACCAGGACAGGACAGCTTTCCAAGGCACTCAAGCTCAAGGTTGTTTGCATTGCATACGATACGATACGCTTCCCCCACGTCGCGATTCGTTTCTCTCCATGCGCATCGCTGTCGCATCCTGCCCCTGAGTACGGTATTGGTGGTGGCACGCTCGCAAAGCCGACGCAGCGCGCTTGTTTGCCCTCGGGCGCACAGTCTTTCATTCTCAGTCCTTCGTTACTTTTGATATTATTTTTTTTCGCTTCATTTTTTAAAAGAAGCAACTTTTTTTTGTCGCTCTTTATTCATCGCCTTTCCCCATCCGGCACTCTTTGAGATACCCTCTGGGTTGAGCTGGACTTGGCCGAGCTGGTTGGCGGAAGCGATCGAACCATAGATATCGGAGCCACATCCGAGCAAACATGTCGCTAAACGGTTTAGACGATCCCAAGATTGTAGAGGCTCATGAGGCTGGCGTTGCTGAGCCTGGAGGATGGTATGCATGGTCCACTCCCCCAAATCTAAGTGCAGTGCTGTATAAGATTTCCATTTGCTGAGACCCGGCCTTTTGCTTTGTGTTATCGATAGGTTCCTGCTCAAGTATTCGAGTCGCGACGAGGTCGAGCTGCTGGAGAAGGGAAATGGGGGCATTGTCGAGATTCGAAATGCCATTGCCGGCTTTGAAGAAGAAAGCCCGTTGTATGGCTTTCTGCGGTACCGGAGGAGGAATGTCATTGTTAAATACCTACCCGAAGACTGCTCTCGGCTTATACAAGGTTAGTTTTCTTTTGTTGCTCATGCCCTTTGTTCCCATCTTTTGGATCAGCGGTGATCTGCGTCGCAAATCATCATAAGATGCTAACTGTGGCCGACTACTAGCTCGAGTTGCTGTCCACTTCAACGCCGTCTGCGAACGATTTTCCCCGTACGATACGATATTCGAAATCTCGACAGCCGCCGAACTGAGAGACACGAAGCTCTCTGCAGCATGCTCTTTGCATGCGGCATCTGGGTCTACAGCATCGTCCACCAGCTCGCGAAGACGACGCTTGGTGGAAATCGCCGAGGAGGAGGAAGAGGATCAACGATCTTCCAAGCGGCAGTCAGTGCTGGAATCAGACGATGGCCGGCCGCGAACACCTGGCGGCCAATCTACGGCTGCGGATGAGGTCAAGCTCAACTCTGAGCTGGCATCTTCGCCTGAGCACAGCAAGTTTGCAGCTTCCACTACCTCTGAGGTCCCCAAGTTTCTGGGCATTCCCGACGCACCGCCTTCGCCTACCAGATCGGTTGACACGACCGATAGCTACAACTACTACCTCACGAGCAAGCCAAAGGTGAAGCTCGCTGCCCGACCTGCGGCCGACGGTGCGGTAAGGCCGCAGGCGTCTGGAAACTTTAGACCCGTTTCATCTCTGCCGGCGGGATACAGGTTTGGAAAGGGCCAGAAGAAGGGAAAAGGAAAGGACGGAGATTCTGCGTCCTTGATCCATGAAGAGATCCCAGAGATGGAGCCACCTGCTGATACTACTACTACCCCGGCGGCGGCACCAGAGGACTCATTAGGAATCACTGGCGATGCCTCACGACCGACTACGAGCACGGGGCCAGCGGCTGATACATTGTCTGTGTTGTCTGTGCCCGCGATGCCGACTAAGCCTACCATTACGCCCGAGAAGGCCAGGCTCATGAAGGCCATGAAGCTTAGGGAGAAGAAGAAGAAGCAGCAGGAACAGCAGAAGCAGAAGCAGAAGCAATCTGGAGTGGACGCACCAGGCCCCGAGGATGAGAAGAATACAATCACGGAAGGAACCGAATCTGCAGTGGATATACCAGGCCCCGAAGATAAGAATACAATCACGGATTTGGAGTACGCTGTGGATGCCGCTATTGAAAGCCATGATAATGATGATGATGATGGACTGGACGGTGAAGAAGCAAACGCGCGAGAAGATGAGAAGTCAAACACGCTAGAAGATGAGGAGAAGCAAGGAGCTGAAGAAACAACGGTCTCCATCAGCCAAGCGGATTCGGGCGTGGTTTTGGATAGTCTCTCGTCGTCTGTGCAGATAGATGAAGTGTCTGAGGGAACTCTGACTTCGTCTGTGCAAATTGATCAAGTGTCCGAGGGAACTCGGTCAGAGTCGCCGGCAGTTACCTCTTCGGAACGCGACGAGGAGACAGCCGCATCTTCGCTTTCGGATTCCACCGACGAGACGGTTCATGCTGCGAAGAATCCAGATGAAGTAGATGCTGTCACGTTGGAAGATCAAGAGGCTCAAAAGCCAGCCGCCCTCAGTGCATCGGAGGATGAGGGCCGAGTCGCAGAAGTTCATGCATCGGAATCGCTGTTGCCTGCAGCAATCATCGCTGCAGCTGCCGATTCTTCTTCTTCTGCTGCTGCCGATGCATCATCATCGTTGAAAGAAGATGAGTCGACGGCGACAATTCAGACCAGAGAGACTGAGACTGAGACTGGTGGCAGCTCTGCGGCAATGGGGTCCAATGAGGAGATTGCTGCCGGGGCTGCTAATAAGGGATCGGCCAAGGCCGAGACTGAAAAGGAGAAAAAAGGGATTGCAGTGCCAATTTCAAAGTTCTCGGCGAATATTCCGACGTCAAGGGCCCCACCGGCCGCCTCATTAAGTGGCATGGGATCTGGCGCAGGCGAGATTCCACCTGTACATGCACCTGCAGGACTTGGTGCGACCCCCGGCGATGTTGCGCAGGCAACGGAGACGGAGGACAAAGGGGAATTAGAGGCAGAAGTAGCTTCTCCACCATCCTCCATACCCATCCTCTCGACACAAACAACCGCCGCCATGGAGGAGGAGGCGGATCTCCATCTCATGCAGACTAACCCGTCTGATGAGGCAATTCCAACTCCAACTCCTGCAGCTGCAGCGACGACGGCTAGCGACAACACGACGGCTGCTCCCGACGAGCCAGAGCCACAGTCACGCTCCAAACGCGCGGCTGGTAACCTGACACCGATCCGCACCGATCTTGGCGACGACGATGATAATGACGATGATGCTGCCCTCCTCGTCCAGGAGACCGAGACCCAGGCGACCGACCAAGACGACGCGCTGAAGGACACTGACAATAAGCCAATGGTGGCCACCAAATCTCCGCTCACCCCTGTCTTCCCCAGCGCTCCCATTGCGAATGGGCCGCTAGGCGCCAGAGCTCCACAGACACAGGCGCACACCGTTCGAACAGTCTCTAATCCTGTCCGTGGCAACTTCATCGCTCCGACAGATGTAACGCAGTCCACGGCGCGTTCTCTGAGTTCGGGCGCAGCTTTCTTACACAAGGTCACGCAGCAGCAGTCGGCCAGCCTCGCCACCATGAAGCCCAACGTCGGGTCCAGCATCTCGCAGCGCATCAAGGCGCTCGAGAAGCTGTCGGCCACATCAGGTGATCAGTCGCGGCCCGTCAGTCGAGAGCGGCCGTCGTCGACCTTTTTCGCGGTGCAGAAGCGGGACACGTCCAGGCCGCCGTCGGTCGTGGACAGGACGAAATCCCTCAAGGGACGGGCCGCCTCGCCGACGCCGTCGCACCAGGACGATGCGCTGTTCGAGGGCAGAGTGCGGCTGCAGAGATCGGGATCCGTCGTCAGTCGGGTGTCCATGTTTGAGCCGCTGGCCTCTGCCTCGAGTCCGCCGTCGGGCCTGGCGCCCGGCACCCAGTCGCGAGGCCGGCCCGAGTCCGTCGCCATCACCACCAAGATCATTCGAGACCCGAGCCTGCAGCAGTCGCTGTCTGGGTACGAGCTGCCACGGGACGCTTCTGATTACGGCTATCAGTCGCCGACAGACCACCGCCATCGAGGCAACGACGACGGCTCATCAGAACGACGGTCCAGATCTCTCGAACGCGGCGGCGAGGACGACATGGGTAGGCGATCCTCGCTAAATGCGGTAAAGGGGTTCTTCAAGGACCCGCGAAAGACTGTCACTGTCTCGACTAACATGCGCCATGCCATAGTTTCTAGGACAACAACCCAGTCGCCTAGTACTGCCAGCCACCGCCTGTCCATGAGCAGTCGCCGCTCCATCACCTTTGACCGTGACATTTCCAGCGTGACTGAAGATTCATTCTCCGGCGACGACAAGTCCTCGGAGAAGAAGACTTCGCGCGCCGGGCGGTTTATGCGTAAGCTTTCCAGTTTCTCCAGTGGGATCAAGAGCAGCAAAACGAATAAAGCCCCCTCAGCAGACGAAAGCAGGAATAATGCCAGCGTGAACCGTCAACAACAACAGCAGCCCTCAGCGGCTCCTCCCGCCGCCACCAGCGCTGGCGAGGCGTCCATCGTGTCGGATTTGGGAGACGTCAACGTCCAGTTCCCCGACAGCCTGTTGTGGAAGCGACGCAACCTCGTCCTCGACTCAGCGGGTAATATCACCCTCAGTGCCCTGCCGGCGCAGAGCAGCCGAACAGCGGTGGGGACGAAAACGTATCACATGAGCTTGTTTAAACAGCCCGAGGTGCCGGACGTGGACGCGCAGGAGCTGCCAAACAGCGTGGTCTTGAACTTTGTCGAGGGCACGGGCATCCAGCTGGCGTGCGAGGATAGGACCGGACAGATGAATGTGCTGCATGGTATGATTTGACTTGGCTCCTGTCATGTGTGGGAATTGTGCATGGCTAACTGATTTTTGATGGATAGTTTTACAAGCTGCTCATGCTAATCATAGCCGATGAGTATCTTTTGTGTGAAGCGTCGACTTTCAACTAACAGAGGAGTGAGAGCACACTTGTATATGTGGCACTCACATCTCATACTCAATCAAAGAAAAAAAAGAAAAAGGCTTATAGAAGGCAGCATATACAGCGTATATGTATGCCCCTCCCTTGTTCCTCTACCCCTCCAAAAGGGACTCATCATGCTCTCCATGTCTGCACGATGTTGGATTATCGTCTCATGCACTTAGAACTAACCTTTCCCTTTATGTCCTACTATTCTCTTCTTTCCTCTCTCACTCTCACTCTCACTCCCTCTCATACACTCTCCTACAATCTCTCCTTTTCGCCGAAACAAAACCACACATAGAAAGTTGGGACAAGGATTGAATCCAGGGAATGGAGAAAAGGGATATGTCCTTTTACAAACTCACCAAAAAATAACACTCTAGTTGGGAGAAAGTTCATCGCTAACATGGCGTCCAAAAGGACGGAAAAGAGGGGAAAACAGAAAAAGCATGTTTGGAAGAAAGATGTGATTTTATATATTTGTATATATATGCTGTATTTCCCCTTTTTTCCGTCCTTGCACTTTTTGTTTTTTTACCTGTCTTTCTTTTTTCTCATCTTTACACACAGATACAGATACACCTCGACGAGCAAACATTTCTTCCCTTTATTGTTGTACTAGTCTTTTCTTATTCTTCTAGGAAGGATTCTTTTTTGTTTGTACTCTTATTTCACATGATACCATGGCAAGCTAGAATATTCTTGCTTATTCTTATTCTTTATTTTTAGTGTTTATTTTTTCTCTCCTCTCGTACTTGTACTCACAGCGCTCCAATGCCCTACACTACAAATCAGCCTTTTCTCTTGTTGTCTTTTTTTACATCTAATTCCTTCCCTTTTTTGAGCTTTTTCTTTTTATATGTTTGTTTTAGGTGGTTCCCTTTATAGGTGGAAAAGCAGGGCTGAACGGTGGATGGACGGTTGAGGGTTTTGATAGGAAGAAAGAAGAAAAGAAAGAAGAAATAGTTTTTGAAAAAAAAGATGGGTGGCCATTTGAAGTTTCTTGAGTTTGGTGAGGAGAGTTGAGCTGTGATAAGGTGTGTTTTATAGATGATGGGTTGGTGGGATGGAATGGGCGGGAGGGATGTTGTGGATGGAATTTAGATAGAATGAATAAATTTGTAAGTTTATAACTTGCGGCCCTGCATAAGGAAAATTAAAGGTGGAAGATGTTGTATGAGTTAGGGACTTAATAGCCTTGTATAAGCCAGTTCCATAAAAAAAAAAAGAAATTTTAATATAAGAAAGAGAAGATATTCATTACCATCACTGATCACACATCGAGAAGTGACTCATCACCATCACTGAGAACAAAGAACAGCGACTCATCACCATCTCACAGAGTACGAGAAAGCAAAACAACAAACACCAAATACACAATGCTAATTTTTCAATTCTTCTCATAGTCCTACCATATCCCTCAGAGGACCTAATTAAAAAAACAATCCAACAACAAAAGCCCGTACTTATCAAACAAACTTGGTTTTTGTTTCCATGTTCCGGTAATAACTAGTAATAATATCCCTCCATTAACTTTTTTCTTTTTGAAATCCCCCACATAAATCAACTCATATTCATCATGACGATATCCCATTCACATCACTCCCCTCCACGCATTCGCTCATCAACTCGCCGCTCCGCTCGTCCCCGGCCCATCCAACCCCGGAAACTGCACCGGATCCATAGCCATGTACTCCAACAAATCCAGCCCACCGACATTCACACCTTCAGCCGTCATCGCAACCGAACTATTCTCCATGTTCTGGAAAAACGCCGGGCCGGGCGGCAGATACCACATCTCGCTGCCGGCATTATTCCACTCGTCAAAGAGGTTGACGTCCATGTTGCCGGCGCCCGAGGCGTTGCTGTTGTCCGCCGCCGGCGTTGACGGGCCGATGGACGAGGCGCCGTGGTAGGGAAAGTTGCCGGTCGAGAGGTCAAAGGGCGTGGCGGAGATGTTGTTTGCCTCGGTGGTGGTGTTGTTGGCGGTAGGAGTCGGCACCCGGTCTGCAGTGAATAAAGTTAGTATGAGAATATTGATTTATATTTAAAGGTATGCTTCAACTTACAGTGTCCGTTGAGGCCGTCCCGAAGTCTCTGTGCGTGGCTGCCCACCCAGGCTGCGCCATTCTCGCCATTCTCTCCGTTCTGCACCGGCTGCACGGCGCCCGCGTTGCCCGCCTCCGGGACGGGGCTCTGTGCCTTGGCAGACGGCTGCTGCATCGGCGCCTGGATGAACCGGTTCCGTAGCCGGCTGGTCAGAGACTCCAGCAGGTCGGCGAAGCGAATGCCCAGGTGCACGTCGTCGACGATGCAGTTGCGCAGAGCCTCCACCGTGGCGTCCATCAGCTCAATGCTCAGCTTGACGTCGGAACGAGGAGCGCCCAGGGCAAACGTCTTGAGCAAGAACATGGCGCCGCTGATGATGCGAAAGTACGTCCGCACGGGCGCATGCTTGAGGTAGCCTCCAGGCAGCAGTCCTTCGACAACCGTCCGCAGGAGATTCCGGCTTCCTTCCACCACCTCGCGCACGTACTCCTGGTCGTGGACCGTGAAGCCTCCCAGCTGACCAAGAGGCAGCTTTCCGTAATTGATCATGGTCTGCGGAGACAGATGCGTCGGCTGGACCCCGTTGCCAGAGCTGGAAGCGTTGCCTGCATTGTTAGTGCACCGCTCGACGACCGCCTGCAACGAGAGGGAGTTGATGTAAATGCGGACATATTCGTACTCGATGGTCAAAATATGCCGAATGTACTGCGGTAGACGGAACAGCTCAAACTCTCGATACCAGTCCTTGAGCAGCGGTGTAAAGTCCCGTAGCAGGTCAACGTATTTGCCCGACTGGATAATCTCGGTCGTGTGCTTGCGCGTCTTGAACAGCTTCTCGTTACCGAGGTGCATGGCATTGCTGATGCCCGCCCAGCAGTGGATGATTTGGTCGTCGAGCTCAAGATCCGGGACGTAGTTGAATCCGTTTGCCAGAGAAGAAGGGTTTGTCGCGGGTGTGCTGCTGTCGTTGGTCAAGGGTCTCTGACGAGCAACGGCAGGGTCGGCTTTTCTCAGGTGCTCTGGTGTCATGCTAGTCCAGCCCAAACGACCTGCAAGCTGGCTCGTGTAGATGAGCAAAAGCCGCTTGATGCGATTGGCTCGCTGGCGGTACACTTCATCCTTGTACTCGGGGCGAGTGATGGCATCATCCTTGAGCAGCTCATCAATATCATCAAACACACCCAGCTCATAGGCCAATCCCATGGCGGTGCTGAGTAGCATCCAGCACATGCGGTCGCTCCTCCACGCCGGCTCTAGCCAGCTCTCGATTCTTTTGCCGCCAATACCCGGCCCCATTGTTCTGTGCAGCTCATCCTCAGACGCCATCAACGGCGAAGCTTCCGCAATAGGCAGCACCAGCTCATCAGTGGCCTCTTGCGGGGGGAAATGCAGTGCGCGAGGATGCCACTCGGTCAGGATCAGTAGAGACTCAATGGTGCCCAACGTCCTCAAGCTGCCTTTGCGGAGACCTCGCCAGGGCGCTGTGCTGCTTGTCTGGGATTCTTCTGTAATCATCGAAGTTGAAGCAGACCCTGAGCCGCAGAAGCCACCCCCAAAGGCTTCCTGCCCCCATAGACATCTCTCAATCATGCCACGCAGATAGGTCCATAGCTGTTCCGGCACCGCGTGAGATCGACATATGCCACCAGTGCCGGGAAGCTGGCAATATCGCGAGGAAATCGTAAGCAAGGTAACCGTGAGAATAGGCTCCTCGGTCAAGAGGGTCAAGTGAGATGAGGGGTTGCTAAAGGTAGGAGGCGAAATCGGTGTAAGCGGTGACAGGTATTTGTAGTAGCTATAAGAGAAAGATATAAGTCAGCTTCTTCATCTAAATGACAATGCTGTATGTAACAAAAGGACGAGTCTTGAGCCTACTAGTCAATGTATTCAATGGCTTCTTGCGCGGTGAACCATCCAGCACGCACGAAGCGGAACCTCGACCAGGCTCTCAAGGCATCCTCATAGCCCGGCTGGGCCCTCAGAGTCGGACGGGACAGGTTGGGATCGATGGACTGCTCAGGCCGGACGGATATGGATGGTCCTCTCGACCGGGCACGTAGGCCAGGCTCGTCCGTGGCCTGGGCCTGCTGAGGCGGCCCCGGGGCAATGGACGCCATGCTTGGCTGGCGCCGATGTGTATCCGCAGCCGGGCTGGACTCGCGGTTAGCAGTGCCATACGCAGCAGCCGACGCCGATGAAGGCATGACAAACCTATCCGTCGCGGCCTTGTAGAGGAGGTCGAGAGCATCGTGAGGCCCGTAGACGCCACGCCTCATGACGGTCTGGGCCTCGAGGTTCTCCAGCGTCTGGTTGGAGTCGCCATCGCCGTCAAACTCGCCATCGTCGTGCCCGCGGCCGCCAGCCTTGCCGTCCGGCCTGCGCAGCGGCTGGGTCCTGCCATGGGATCCCCCGGGGGTCAGGGGCGTGTCGCTGTACTGGCGCTTGTCGAAGCGCGAAAAGGGCGGGCTGTCGGCGGCGTGCAGCTTCTTGCGGCCGTTGCGCACCACGTACTCGTCGGCGTCGCTGTCGTCCTCGTCCGTCTTTCTCTTGCGGCGAGTAGCACTAAAGAAGCACTCCTTGCTCTCGCGGCGGCAGCGCACGCACGGCGGGTCGTGCGGGTTGTCGACACTGCCCAGGTCGCAGCGCACTTTGCGGCGACGGCACGGGATGCACGCCTGGTAGACGCGCTTGTGCTGGGGAACCTGTGATTGTCCCGACTGCGACTGTCCTGCCGACGCAGCCGTGGGCTGTTGCTGCGCTGATGCCGTCGTCGCCGTCGACTGGGCGGGACTGGCCGTGCTGGCATATTGGGCCATCCTATCTCTGTCTGGCTTCCCACCAACCAACGGGGTGAGATTGTGGTTGCTCGAGCGGTTTGCGGCGGGATGGCGAGGCGTAGGCCGAAGTCAAGCGAAAAACGAAGCCTGCGGGGTCTGTCTGTCTCGCAGAGCAAAAAGGCAATCAGAACGTATAAAAGAGGCGAAATCGAACCACCTCTGCAGGCAAAATGGCAAGCCAGGTGTGAAATCTCCCGGGATCTTGTTTTATTAACTTTCCCTCGATCCTCTTTTCCCGTCTCTTGCCGGCCCTTGGCTTTGAAGAATGATTAAAAATAGGAGAAAAAAGGTTAAAAAAAAGATGAGCCGGGTTGTTTGTAAGAGGAAGAGGGAGAGGGAATGGCGGCAGCGCCCCGAAGCCGAGTAAAGAAAAAAAAAAAAGACCAATTGAAACCGAAGCCCAGGCGCAGATGAAAGAAGAACGTAACAGTTTACCAATTTTTTCTCCCCTCTCTGTCCCCCTTCTTCTGAATCGCTTCTCGATTTTTCTGATTAATTCCAGACCGTTTTTAGCAAGCACTACTCCGTACCGTCCTGGTACTTTTTTTCTTCCCGTCTCCTCTGCTTGTTCTCGGCCCCAGATAAACGAACGTGCCCTCCTTCCCCTCTCTTTTTCAATGGTTCCCCCCCCAGAAAGTGCCAAAAGCCACGAGGCGATAAGAGCCGGCCCAGTTAAGCTGCACTGCCTGCACTGTTGCTGTACGAGCAAAAGAGGAGGAGAGTCCAGTGGAAAAGAATAAAAGGTACCTGATACCGCTGCTTTCGCTACCCGCTCCGTACTTGTACACGCCGCTTCCCTCTTTCCTGCTCCGGGCCCCCGCACCTCACTCCCACGCGTCGGCCAATCAATGTCCTCAATCAACGTGCTATTAGCCAATAAGAGCCCGCTCCGACCAATCGCGACGGCCACAGCTGCGTCTCCTGGGGCTGGGAAGGAAGGTCACGTTGACGCAAGGACTTGCCCAGTGCATGGTCCGGTTCGTCAGTCCCCAGGTATCGTGTACTTTGGGAAGCTCACACCTGCGAGTTTGTACCGTGTACTTCGAAGGCTCCCAAGGTGCTATAACTGCAACCTGCGAGTTTGCCTCACCGAGAGTCCAGTCTCGAGACGTTTCGTGAGCTGGCGTCTCGGTTAACGCAAGGGGGCTCTTAAAGCTTGCGTTGTTTAGGCATCAGCATCAGCGTTTCCGGCGTCATGTGAATTACTCGTATACATTTGATCTCACCGTCCAAGACAACGGCTGGCTGCTATTTATGGCGTCTTAATTGTTGAGTACGATGTTATCCGTTACTTAATCGAATGCAGCTTGGCTCATCAATCAGACGGTCATGCAACGATGATATAAAACATCCATCTGCAGGCATCAAAGCTTCCAATCGAAGAACCATCAATATTAATACCTGTAAGAAGAAGTAACTAGGAAATGCTGTACCTTACAAACTACACCACCAGGAAAAGAATCATGCCAGTCCAGTCCAATCCATGCAAGCACATCTTCTGTACACACTTACTCAAGTCACCCATATATCCATCCCATCCCAGGCCCAATAACGGCCCTCTGATAAGGCTGCTCCAGTCCCCCTGCAAGGGACCATCAAATGTCACTCTCACATGCATCTCCTCGCACAGGCACCACGTCATCAATTCGCCGAGACGATTTCACAGCAACACTTCTTTCTCATTGGCTTCGATTCATCACTTTCAAATCAGTACCAAGATACATTTCGTCACTTTCACATTAATACCGAAACACAGTTCATCACTCTCAAATCAACACCGAAATACAGTTCATCACTTTCAAATTAATACCGAAATACAGCACCCTATCAATAAAAGCATCTCCATGCTTTTAACCCTCCAACAACAGCCCAAGAGTTAGTTCCATCCCAACACGCCCCTCGTAAAAAAGGAGAAACCATTGCAATGAAATTTCCCCAGCCAGCCTTGATATTTTTTCTTTTACTTCTCCCCCGAGCTAATGAATTCTTTCCTGACGGCTTTTCGATGCGAGAAACGTCCTCCTACTACCAGGGGACGAGGACGGGGGGGTTAAACCGCAGAACAACAGGAAAAAGAGGCAAAGAAGATGAAAAGCACAAAAGGTAATTAGTTTCCCTCAAGTAAAAAGAGAGAGAGAAAGCGAACGAAGAGAGGATATCGAGTAGATTTTCGTCGTGAAAACGAACAAACAAAAAGACGTGACCGATTTCGCGGTTGTCGTTTTTAAGCGAATTGATGTTGCCAGGGGCTGTTGCCGCCTCGTCTCTGCACCCCTTTGCGTACACATGTCCAAATTACTTCTGTCGTACCGATCGATGCCTTGTGCGTGTTCTCGTAATTGCTCCCTGCCGTGACAAATAAAAAAGAAAAGACATTGCTACTCTCGTCCCATCGGCCAGTGCCCTGCATTCCCTACTATTGGGTCTTCAAGACGTGGCGGCATTGAAAGACGCGCATTCTAGGCGACCAGACCCTTCTTGGACTAAATGATTTCAACCTTTGGTCAGAACTCAATATAAATGTCGTTTCATCGGCATAAACTCACCAGGTGCTCCCAGAGCTTCGTTGTCAACGCATCCGGCATGGTGTACAGATCGATGGAGAATTCGCCAGCTTCAAACAAGTTATTCACTACAGTTCCAAGCGAGAGCATCAACACAGGGGTTGGACAAGTTCAAAAGGAGATTGGGCAATGGAGTAAATCAAGAAAAGAGCAGGGAAAGTAATGCAGGACCAGCAACTCACCTTCCACATC
Organism: Trichoderma breve; assembly: GCF_028502605.1. Lineage (NCBI taxonomy): Eukaryota > Fungi > Ascomycota > Sordariomycetes > Hypocreales > Hypocreaceae > Trichoderma > Trichoderma breve. The sequence continues at coordinate 514,775 of NW_026611594.1, forward strand.
GCTTCGGATATACGTATCCGGGCCCTTGTTCTCGTTAATCAGCTGGATGACGCGCAGCAGATCCTCCTCCTCGAGCTTCTCCAGGGCCTCGGCAATCTTCTCGTAGTCGTACTTTTGGGCGCCCTTCTTGCTCACGAGGCCCTTCTTCTTAGGCCGCTCTTCGTCGGAAGGCAGGGGTCCCGTCTCGCGAAGCCTCTCCTGGAGCGCCTGCGAGGGGTTCTTGAAGACGACGGTATGCGTAACCTCGTACTTTTCCTTTTGGAAGTTGAGATCGTGGATGATGGGAGCCAGCTTGGTCTTTTCCGTGGTGTAGAGGTCGATGCCAATCTCAAACTCACCCCAACCCTCGTTGGAGCAGATGAAGGGGGGCTTGGTGAAGGCTGCAGCGGGGGATTCATGTTAGAGAGCTGTGGAAGGCCTCCACGACAGGGCTCAGATTAGAGCTCAGACTTACTCTGGACGGGGTTCTCGAATGTGGGGTGCAGGTTGTAGACAACCTTGGTAAAGACGTCGGCGGGCCGCTCATTGCCATCCTCATCTAGAAGGTGAAGCCGCAAGCTCCATTGCCGCATGGGAAACTCTGCCACGGGAGAAGGCTTGTCGCTGCAGCATTAGGTCAGCACGAGGCACTACACGGGAACCAGCCATCTCTTGTCTTGTGAAGGAGAAGAAGAGAAGAGGTGAAAAGAGTGTGCTGGTGAAGGGATCATGATGAATGAAAAAACTCACATGACGTGCTGGTCCGTAACGACCTTGACTTTCCTCTGCTCATCGTCAGCTCCAAGCCTCGCAGTAATGGCCAGCTTCGCCGCGCGTGGCGCTCCACGGCGAATTGGCATCGTAAAAACAGCGTTGAGAGAGCGGTTTCAAATCAAAAGCGGGAAAATGAAAGAAATCAGGGCACTGCCTGCTGCGCAGATGGGCAGAAAGAGAAAAGAGAGGCTATCGTGAACGATGGAAAACGCGCCGGATGAAGCAAGCAGAGAGAAGGTGCGTATGTTGGTGAGGCGAGGCGAGCTTCAGCCAGAGACGAACGTGAAGATGAACGACGGCATCGCGTAAGAAACCAGACGAAGAATGCCCATTCAATCGAGTGCCCAGGCGTCAGGCAAAATCCAGCCGGCTGGCAGTTGGCGAAAAGGGCCTCCATCTCCAGCTGGCAGCACTTGTTCGTTGTCCGTCACGATTTTTCTCCGGCCCGCCGCCAGTCCCGTCGCGATTCCCAAAAAGCCCTCCTCTCACAAAACCACATCATTCCTCTCTCTGCGAGCTGCTCCGGGCTTCTGTGCCTGTGCTTCCCTTCCACGGTGCCCAAAAAAGGAATAAAAGAAAAAGGGCATAATCGAATTGCTTCCGACGAATTATAAAACCGTGTCCAATTGGACAAAGCAAGCACCGGGGGAAAAACAAGAATGGAACGAAATTGAGAGAAAAAACGCTGCGTGTAAAAACTCACCTCGACCAACATGATGACGACAATCGTTGTTCCTGGAATCCCTCCCTCGAAAAAACGCCTATTACGGGAAAATAGATAATGGAGATGGTTGCAAATAAAAAAACCCCGGGGCGGAAAAAAAATATGGAGGATAGGACGATACAAAAAAAGTATAAACTACAGAGACAAGCCTTACAGTGGCCCTTGTCCTGTCCAGTCCAGTTCCTGTCTTGTTCCCTTGTCAGACACAACACACACAGCAAAAAAGCACAGCACAGCACGCACACGGCACAAACACACGCAAGCACACACAAACACGCAAGCCAACCGAGAGAGGGAATAAAAAAGGGGTGCAGAAACAGGGCGAAAGGGGTGCAGAAGAAAGAAAGACCAGATTGGACGCACTTGTAATTGTTTTCTTGGCCGAACTCGCACAGGGTTACCGGGGGGGAATCTCTCTTTCGTTCTTCCTTCTTCCAAAAAAAGCTGAGTGAAGGGGAAGTAGAAAGACAGACTGGGAAAACGACTAAGAGAAAAAAAGGCGGGCTGGACTGGGCTGGGCTTGAGGCTGTCTGTCTGTCTGCCTGTCTCTGTCCCTGCTTTACCGCCAGCCAGCTTAAGCCACTCCGACCGACTCTCGCTGTGCCGCGTCTTCCAGCGCCAGGCTCTCGCTCACTCACTCACTCACCTCTTCCTCTCCTCTCTACCTAACCTAATTTTTCCTCTATTTGTTTCCCTACAGGTTCCACCCTTGGGTATAGATAGAAAAAAAACTTGAATCCGTAGCTGAACAGCCCCGGCTATCCGCCCATTTTCGGAGCTAAATTGGTTAGGTGGCCCCTCCTTCTCTCTCCCTTTAGAGTTGCCTGTGATTGTGTATGATGGTGTACTTTGCTTGCCCCGTTGTGTGGACAGCACGAGCTCGGCGTACTCCGTCATAGTTGCGAGAGATCGGACGGAATCGAGTTTGATCTCTTTTTTTGTTCCGTCGGCGCGCTAAGCCTGGACCGAACAGCTCTACAATGAAGACGGACGCTTGGGACTGTCGGAAATGCCGCGTATTCGAGAACTCTGGATTCTGGATCCTGGATTATGAATTTTGACGACATTACTAGCTATATTTTGTAGTATCAGACATCACAAATGTATTGACTCTTACACTGATTGCAAACATAACCTCTACACCTCGTAGCACCTGTGCTGCCATCTTCCGAAGCATCATACAAGGCGTAGAAAATGTCCGAGTGTATCAGTTGGACAAGTGTCAACCCATACTCTTTGTAGCTCTTCATTCCATTTTCCCACCCGGCATCTACATCTGCAGCCGGAGCCCATATCTACAGTACTGCTACTTCTACTTCAAACCCGAAATAAGTGTTCCAAGTTGTATTTGCATAGCATCATTCCGCACTGTCCTCATGATTGCTCATGTAGCTGATACAGTGCGAAATCAAAATCCATCACAAGCCGAGTATCGACGCCTCCAGGCTACCTAGGTAGATCTAACACTGACAGTTAAACATAGCCATCATCGAGCTTTAAGACTACTACGGCATAGCTGAGAAAGGCTGCATGTATAGCTATTACTCAAAATGGCGATGAGGCGCGATTGTCATCACTCTACCTTTGAAATAGTTGCCGTATATGTCCAATCCTCATCGTCAACAACGAAAAACACCTCCGAGACTGCACTCCTCGTCAAAGAATCGCCGCCCTTCGGCCAAGCAAGACCATACAAATCACCATACAGAGCGCTGCCGTTCCTTGTTGTATCACGAACCCATTGGTAACCCCAAAACGACTGGTCCCTAGTATCTCGGATCATGTCCAGCACCTTTTGAAGCTCACTGTCCAAGGCGTTTCCAATCTTTGTGCCTAGGGGGATACACCCCCATCCATGCATCCTCAGCACAGCCGTGTGCTTGTCGTCGGCGAGGTTTAGGACGGACTGGCTCGGGCTTATTTGGGAGCTTTCTCCTTGGACGAATTGGATGACGGCGCCTTCTTTGTGGCTCAAATTGCATTTTGCAAAAAGGTCTTTATCCTCGTTGCCCCTTTTCTGGGGGTAGTAGAGGACTAGCTTTCCGGAAGTGTCGAATTGGACTGCGGAACCTGGCTCGGGAATATCTTTCCAGTCTGTCGAGCTGGAGATGATGCCGTGCGGTGATAGGCCACGAATAGTCAAATAGCGTCGATGAACAAGTTTGTGACTGCCAACGACGTTGAAGGTGAAGAAGTCCTTCTTCTCAGTGAAATCTCCACCGATAATATTTCCGACATGATTGATTTCCGACGAGCCTTCTTTCCTGTACTGTGTGACTTTGACTTGAGTTCCATCAATGGAGAGATGAACAAGGAGAATAACACCCGTCTTTCCTCCCTTGAGAGTCGATTTCAGAGCGTCATTGAAGAAGAGTACTCTGCTGACTACTTCAGAGTTCCTAGATGCGTAGAAATTGTGCAAAGAAGATTGGCCTGAGAGGTGCATCCCTCCAAGCCCGACCAAGAGCCCGGGTGCGGGCGTGGCAGCACCAGAGGCAATCCCGAGAATGGAGAGGAAGAGGCCGGCAGAAGCTACTGCCTGGCCATAGGCTTTGGGAGAATCTTTGTCTATAATGGAGCAAAAGACTATTTCTTTCAGGTCGTTGACCAGCGTGATTGTGGTATCGCCGTTACTGGCGAGAGGGGAGGGATTCATTGTGCCAGAGTGGTTTGGTATGATGACTCTCCGATATTCGTACAAAAAGATGAAGAAGATGATGGACTGAGAGGAAATGTGTAGATGAAGGTTGAGAAATAATATAAGTAGGTAGATAGGGATAGGAAAGAAAACACAGAGTATCTGTAGGTGTAAGAGGAAGAATCCATATTTCAAGGTTTCCTTGATGGATTTGAAGCTGGTACACGTTAATCAAATTGTACTTGCCATGAGGTTTGATCTCGCACTATATCAGCCACATTACACCACAGTCAAGTCCGTGCGAAAAGAGATTCTATGGATTCTACTGTACCTGTCTGGTGCCCATATTGTATACAGCCTGTAGGTTGCAATCAGCGCTTCATTGCATATAAAATTACCCATTATACCCTCGCTACCCTGATTAATTTACTCTTCTCATCTCACTCTTTACATCACACATCAAGCATCGTAGGCAGCTTGTCTGGTATCAACTTTTATTTCTTTCAGGGTGCTCTACTATCAAATGCCATTATTCGCTCTCCCCTCAAGGGCATGCACCACTTGGTGCTCAATTCCCGGGGTCTTTCTTCTCTCCAGTCTCCGTGATCCAGATCGACTTTCTCTGGGCTACATCGACTTGTGTTACAGTGGCTCGTGTCGATCCATCTGTCGCGTGCGTGTGTGGTGTATGTGTATTGGTGTTGTTGTCATATTGTGATGTGATGGGGCGTGGGGGGCGTCAAAAGGTACAAGCATCATCGTGTCGTTGATCAACGGGCTGATGCGGCGTAAGTGATGGGGGAAAATTATGGTTCGAGAAGCGGCAAGCATTGATTTGGGGGTTGATGGTCGGGGGTTAAGCCAAGTAAGTATCGGCTTAAGCAGTCTTCTCCTCCTCATCCTTCTTCTCTTCCTCCTCGTCAGCGGCCTGGAAGAGGTGGGCGCTGTCCTTTTGCGCCTTCAGGAAAGCATCCCGGAACTGGTTGGCGTCTGCAAAATCATTCATGTTAGTGGATATTCACGTCTGCTGGCATTAAGAGTTGAAATCTTGACATACTGTCGGAGTTGGCGAATCGGATGGCAAGAGTCACGGCCTCGGGCTCTCCCTCGCTGACATCGGCGGCAGCGTTCCACACCCAGCTTCGGTCAGAGCCAACGTTGGGCGACAGAGTAATCTCGGGGACAACTGCGCGCACCTGTTAGTAAACCTGGTCTCTCTCTCTATCTCTGTAGCAATACGCCCGATCAAGCGGGGCGACCGGGGGGGATACGTGAATGTGGGGAAGATAACGTACTGTAGTGGTTGGCGCAGACCTTGAGAGTCTTCTCGCGTCGCATCACCAGGCGGACCTTGGCGTTCTCCTTGTGCTTGAGCAGTCTGACATCACCAGTTCCGCGCTCCTTCCACTCGCCAGCGGCGGCGGGGGCCTCCTCGCCGTCCTTCTTGGCGGCCTTGACGAACTTGAACAGCTTGGCGCGCATCTTGAAGAGCTGCTCCTCAGACTCCTCGTTGGTCTTGACGTCGACCTTTTCGGTCAGCTTGACGACGGGCTCGAAGTGGACGTCTTCGCTCTCGGGGGCCTCGTCCTATCGAAGACACTCTTGTCAGCCGATGAATTTCCATCAGGATATAGATGCAGGAGCTTACCTCCTCGCCCTTGGCCTCGCGCTGGGCCTTTGCGCTTCCGGAGTTGTCGCCACGGTCCTCCTCCTCCTTCTTTTCCTTCTTTTCACCACCGCCAAACATGGAGAAGACGGAGGAAGCAGTCACAGAGGCAGGAGCCTAGAATAGAAAAGCCCGCGTGTCAGCACACAAAAATCACGGTCGAAATATCGCGCAGGGCATCATTGATCGATTTGGGTCGGACACTGCAGCTGTTTCACGCGAGGGGTCGCTAGTTACCTCAGTGCTGGTCTGCTCGACCTTGGGCTCGGTAGCGTCGGTGGAAGACATTTTGGAAGATCGGTCGGATATCGAAAAGAAAAAAGGGACTCTGTTGTCGTGAACAAGAAGCACCGTTAGTCGTTTATCGCAAAGGGTAAAAAAAAGGATGCTGCCAAAACAGCGTTTTGTCGAGGTGGCGTAGCGGGGTGACAAAGGCCAGAAATGAGCAAGCGGCCCCTCCTCCTGACAAACAAAAACACGGGCGCTTCGCAAATAACAAACTCACCAAGAGCTCAGCAAAGAAAAAAAGGGAAGAGACCAAAGTATCGCTGGCGATGGAAACCTCGTCGCAAAAAGAAACCGGTTATTGTATGTTTTCTGTAAGGTACCTGGGTCTTGCCTAGCGGGGGATGGAGTTTAAAAAAAAAAAACAAGGTGGTGGTTGGTAAGGTCGCGCGAGGGGCTTTGCGGTTCTGCCTGGCGCTGGCTCAAATGTTTTGGTGCCCCTCCCTTCCATTCAGTTCTTGAGTGGCGGGGCTGATTTTTTCTTTTTTTCATTTCCCTGCCCGTTCACTACTACCGTAGGTACCTCTAGCATGTAGCGGCACTGTTCTTTTTGGTGCGAGGGTACCTATAGCTTTAGGCTCTACTTTATTGGTAGGGATATTTGATAGAAGATCCCTATTAGTAGTAGTATTGCTTTCCGCTGCTAAAGCTGGTGCTAGAATATCCAAGACCCCCTTCGTGTACTAATCTATTGCGTGCATCTGCAGTACATCGACAAGTCCGGTGGCGACATTTGGCCGTCAACGGAGTATTACTGCCCCTCATGGCCTAGGCGAATGAATGCCTAAACATCCCCCATATGCAGCTCTTCTTCACAGCTTTTAAACACATTACAACCCAATCTTACTACTAAATGTCCTACTAATGCGAGGTACAGCAACAGTGAATAAAATAGACGGCACGTGGTCCTGAGCCATTTAACGTGCGAAATCACGGGCGTGCTGACTCCGGTGTGATCAAGTGACACCCGACAGACTATCGAATCCCTACGAGCGAGATGTGCCACCAAATTACATGTACTAGCAGTACTAACCTGATAAGCATGACAGTCTACATGTCTGGTATAATGAATGTAGCAGATGTAAAGCAAGGTAAATGGTATTATAAGTCTCATGTATATAAGATACCAACGACATAGGCAGGCAAAGTAACATACGGTAAGGTAGCTCGTGTATTTGCGTTTGCCATAGAACGAAATCCCATTTCCCTTTCGTGCCACAATCACAACCTCAAAAAGACAAATAAAAAAAGTTTGATAAGACAAGCAAAGGTAAAAAAAGGTCAAATCCATAAACTCCGTCCATCCATTCCAACCGGTTTCTGTTCATTCAAGTTCATTAATACATATACCAAATCCTTGCGGATCTCCGTGGTTGCAAAATAGGAGAGTGAAAAAGAAGACAAATGAAAGCAAGCCTTCCTTATGGAGCGTCGTTGCACTGCTCGTGCGAACTCTGTCGGCATGCAGACTTGCCCCTTAGCATGGACCACAGCCGTGAAGCAGAGTCGGTCAACTTCTCCTGGACTTCCTTTTTGGCGTGCTTCAACTTTGACTGAGCGGCTGCTGCGTGCTTGTCAGCAGAGTACGACTTGGCCTTGCGCAAGTATTCTTCGTGCTCCTCCGTGCTGCCAAAGGTTTGCAGCCACAAAAGCTTCGCTGACAATTGGGCATCGAGAAGCTGGAGCTGAAGTTGGTTTTGCACATCTTCTACCGAGGGCAGATTCTCCGCAGCTTGTTGCGTAATCTTGTCAATCTTGCTAGTGATGCCTTGGGTTGCTTCATCAAATTGAGTCTTGGCTGTTGACACAAAGTCATCTAGTTGCTGCCGCACATCTGCAAAGTTGGCAAAGCTGGCGCCGAATGTCTTGGAGACGGTCTCGGTGACTGTTTGGCAAACGTTTTGGCACGCCGAGCCTAGTGACTGCTTCGCATTCTCAATACGCCGCTCTGCTTCCTGAGCAGCGGCAGGTACGAGACCGGAGAGATCCTGGGCAAGATGGGCGAGATGCTTGGTCCGCTCCAGAGCGCCCTCCATCAAGCCCTTGCCAAAGTGGACCTTAACAACTTTGTGAATCTTTGGGCGGCACTTAGCCTCGAGAATGACGCTGACGACGCCGTGGGTCTCCCTCTTGGCAAACTTTAGACGAAGGCCCTCGTCTTCCAGAGACATGGTGGTATCAACGGGGACTTCTCCTCTTTTGGCAGTCACAGTCAGGCACTCCTTGGCCAGCCATGTCTTCTTGATGCTGTTGGGAATGTGAATTAGGATATCATTGTGTGCTTCGGCAGTGAATGACACAACCGGCTTCTTGGCGCCGAATATCCAGTCGTCCGACTGCGCTTCGCCAATGGGCATTAACGCCAGGCCATTGGTAGCCGAAGGAATCAGGCTGCTACTGCTGGAGCTTGCTGACAGCGACGTCGAAGTGGTGAGATAGGATGTAGTTGTGACGGTTGCGGTGACGGATGGTGGCATCTGAACGTTTGGTAGAGCTGACTTGGATGCCGGCCCGTAGAAGATGGGTAGCACCACAAGGACGACGACGACAAACACGAAGCCGGGAAAGGCGCCCCACGTGTTCTCGACCAGAAATTCCTTGACCTGAGATTCCAATTGCCACAGCTCAGACATCTTCTTCTTGAAAGATTTCTTGTCATGGTCGGCAGGCCTTTCAATGACTCGGCTTGCCTCGGGAGTATAAGATGGAGTCCCCAGGCTCTGGTCCGTGTATTCAAGCAATTCTTGCGATGCATCATTCTTGAATGGGGGGAAGGGTTCAGTCTTGTTGGATTCGTCGTGTGCTATTTGGGACTCGGTCATGACGGTGTCTTCGTGAACTGAGTCCTCATCGTCTTCCTCGTCCTCGGTCTCGTCGCGGTCAGACGATGCACCGTGAGTGTCAGCATCATCATTGTCCGTCCCGAATGAATCGTCTGTTCCAGCCAGGCTCCGGACATCGTCTGGGCGATGAATGTCGAGCGAGCCGACGGACTCGCTCATGGAGGCGGGGTAGTGGTCGTCTTGGGACTCTTCGGTGTCGGTGCTGGGGCTCGAGACGAGCTCGTAGGTAGATTCGGCCATGCCGTTGTCGTCGGCTGGTGGAGGCATGTCCATCATGTTGGGGTTGCTGCTCGATATCCAATTCGCAAGCTGCGTGTTGCCCTGCGGCCTGGGGAATCGGAGAGTGGGCTCAGAGGCAGAGAGGCCTGGGGCGTCTGCAGTTGCTGTATGCGTTGTCGCCGTTGGTGAAGGCGAAAGTGTCGAAGGCGGCGGTGCTGGCAGAGAGTTCGAAGGGTTGCTCAGACGTGCAAGCAAAGTATCGCGACGGCGAAGCTGCGTATCATGCTGTTCCATCACGAAGTGACTGTGGTCAGTTCGAGGACCATCTCACGCTCCCAAGCGATGACTCGTCGACAGGCCCATGAATCAACAGGGCGCGGGTAACTGTCTGAGGGCGGCGAGGAGGACAGTGGCAAGTGGCAGTGGCAGTGGCAGGTCTTGTGTGAATGGAGATGGAGGGGAGAAGAAGGGCGGCGGGGAGGGGTTGAGCTTTGGATGAATGGAGAGTGAGGTCAGAGGCCAACAGCTCGCAAGGTGAAAGAACTAACCACTGTGGAAGTGCAGAAGCAGAAGAAGATGTTTCCCGAAAGAAGAGGGAAGAAATAGAAACTCCAAGTCACGAAAAAGCTTGACCGTGAAGAACAAGTTGCACGTTGCAACACAATGAAATAAAAGAATAGGCCCGAGTGGTGAAGCTGGATGTGGTAAAGCCGTGCACCAGGGATAGCTTTGAGGCTGAGTTGATGCCTGCGGGAACCCGGGGCTGCCTGATGGCACTGTGGACTTCAGCGGTTTAGCGGTTTGGCAAGCTCCCTAGCAGCTGCGAATAGCGCTGGAAGAGGTGGGGTTGGGCTGTTGAATTGAGCTCTGGGCAGCGCCGCGCGTGACCTGGAAGAGCGACGAGGCAATTGTTCAGTACGAGTACAGGGTTGTAAGATGGATGAAGATGGAGTGGAGTTTGGGTTGATGGGTGAGATGGTCGTCTCACGTGAAGATTATGCAGTTCAGTCTACGGGAGTTGAAGTTGATTCGCTTCGATTCGATTGGTAGCCGGGCTGCAAGAGAAGGACCAAAGGGACGAGAGAGGACGGAGAGAAGGGCAAGAGAGCGAATGAAGGAAGTAGAAAAAAAGAGGTGCTGTACAGTAAGACGAGGCTTCATCTGCCTTGACAAAGTGTCCGATAACTGAGATGGATGGTGGGGTCGGTGTTTGAGTGGCGGACGAGGCTTTTCACGGTTTGATGGGATCAAGGCAAAGAAGAGAGTTGGTTGGGCCGTTGTTTTCGTTGGCTTTGGGTTTTGATCTAACTTACGTAGTATGTGTTTTGTGTTGTCGAGACATGAATATCTTCAAAGAGAGATCGTTATTGAGAGTGAATGGTAAATACACAGGCACCAGCCATGAGGTGAGTCTTCGATATCAAACATGCGGAGACGAAGGAAGCTAGGCCAGTTCTCCATCCCTCTGCAGCTTTGGTGGTGAGGCTTGCAAGGGACCAAAGTGTCATGCGTAAGGCAATGTAATCCCAAGTGAGGGGCCACCGTGTGTGTACTACTCACAATATACATGTTGGATGCTTTTTGGATAGAGGCTATTTCCAGGTCCTCCCTATCTATAAACTCAACATTGTCCCCATCAACCCAAGCCAAGCCAGCAAAACATCATCTCCAGCAGCTAGAAACCACGTCAGTCCAGTCCAAATCAAATCGAATAAATTCAAGCAAATAGACAACTCCCATCTCACATATTCCAACTCACACATCCATCCTCTCAATCTTCATCGTCGCATCCCGTGTCCGGCATGTGCTCGCCTTCATACGTCAGTGCCTCGTCTTCCCACTGTGGATCCTCTCCAATCTCCATTTTCCATTCCCGCCATCCCGAGCTTCCACAGTCTCCGCCAGGCGGGGCATCTTTTGTCGATGCGGGGAGCCCATTAAAAAGGCAGTTTTTGTTTACATTTACAAGTATTGGCTATCAAGGTATTTCTTGTATCTGGTCACTAGATTTCAGTTCTTCAGATGATTTGGGACTTTGTGATATCTCTCATCAAGTACATGAAAAAAAGTATGTAGAGCGAGCCACTCACGCCCAATCAACTCAACGAAATTTGGCCTACTCGAATAAACGTTGAGGATAAGCCCGTTCTTATACCATCGAAGCTTGCTATGCCTCATATGCATTGATTAAATCAGTAAGTTGCGCCACGGCCCCGGCGTCTTGTTACGCTTACGTACATTTCCCACACATGTAACATCTATACAATCACTGCAGCTGGCATAAATCAAGATGTGCAGTTGTGATTTCATATATATTGGCCGATATCGCTTCGGCATATAGACAGCCCTATCTATCTACTACCCATCAGTACCCCCGTCAAAACCTGTCATAACCTTCGCCCCCATCCATAACCCGTCGTATCCTGGCATCTGAACAAAGCAAAACAGAACAAAATGAAATATCAATGAAAAACGAGAAGGCGTTCCGACATTCCGACATTATGCGCGTGCCGCTCCCCGTCTATAGTTTTTATTTCCCATCCCCGTCTCCAAACTCCGTGTTGGCCGAAGCAAAGACACAACAAAAAATAAAAACACAAAATGCGGAAATAGACTGAACCAGCCCCGATGACAGGGATCTGGCCGGCTGTTGGGGTACGAGTACGGCAGCCATTGCAAGCCGCCAAGGGGTAAAACCCGTCCCGAGTCCATGATCCCAGCAGCCAAGAAGAAAGAGGAAGTGGGGTATCTTCACAAAAAATGCTGTGACACGGATGATCGTGCCGGCAGCCGGGGTCAGTCAGGAGGCTGAGACAAGCAGGCGGCGATTTTCCAAAGAATGATGCTATCCGAGTAAGCTGCCTTCTTTCTTCTAAGCGGAGCAAGCCCGTCTGATTAATAGTGGTGTACAAAAATGAAGAGATAAAGAGGCATGCGAGATGCAGAATGGTTTATAGTATGCAAATTATGTGCAGAATCGGCGCTCACAGCACGCCGTGCTTCTTGAGGACCTTTTCCAGGGACTCGGGGCCAAAGTGCTCGTCATCCGGCATCATCTCAATAATGCCGGTCAGGTTGGCAAACAGGTCGCCCTGGTTTCGGTAGGCTAGAATGGCAGGCACCGCGGCATTGTCGAATTCAATATCCTCGTAGTGGACCTTGACGAAATGAACCGATGTGTTGGACTTGACCAGCGGCACCAGCACCGATTCGATTGCTGAGGAGACCTCGCTCTAAAGAATCAACGTTAGAACATTGTCACACCAATACAGGTACGGTGGGACTCTTTACCTCGTGATCATAGACAAATACAACAACAGTGGTATCTCTGTTGACCTTTTCGATGGCGTCTAGGTAGCCCAAGGCGTCCACCTCATCCATGCGGCCGTATATCCGCGTGCTGGGGCTCGTCCTTCGGGTGCGAATAGATGCGCCGGCGGCTTCCTTCTCGAGCTCCTGTCTCCGAGCCTCTCTCCACTGGCTCAGGAACTCTTCCTCGTCATCATCACCACCGCTAAAGATGGCCTCTTCACTCTCGCTCTCGCTATTTTTGTCGCTTGAGCGGGGGGCACCAAAGACGCTCTTGCGAACGGACATGGCTCGGTTTCTCCATTTGGTCTTGCGGGCAGATTCATAGCTTCTGGCATCGGCAATGACGCCTTTGACACCGGTAGAACGGCCGCTGTCAAATGACGCGGGGGGGAGTCTAAGCTCAGCAGCGGCGGTAGGCATTCTCATGGCTTCTTCGATTCTGGCGTTGCGATATTGTTCCTCTTCAGAGACGTCAGATCCGTGGTGGGAGTCGGCGTCGTCACGATCTTCAGGGTGGAGGGTTTCTCGATGGGTATTGTTGGCGACAAGCTTGTCGAATTCTTCTTGTGCTTCAGTGGTCATATTGGGCAAAAAGGCTCGGGCACGAGCGGGTGATTGAGGGTGGTTATATAGATGGGATCGTTGTTGACTTCTGTAAGCTCAAACCAGCGGGCAGAGAGAAACGAACTTGGCCAGTCCTGTCGAGTGAGCCGACGTGTGAGTGAGAGAGGGGCGTGTGGAACTGTTGACTGGCTATTCGGGCAGCGCGTTTCTCGAAGGAGCGGAGCAAAAGCAGCAAGGGGGTGAGACGACAAGAGTCTGTTTCTTGGTCGTGATTAGTTGAGACAGAGACGCTCGGATCAAGCAGCGAAGAGGCGCGAAGAAGTGAAAGAAATAGAAGCGTCGGCGAGAGCGAAAGAGAGCGTCGAGTGGATGGCAAGACGGGGCCCCTGACAAGACGCACGCCCCCCTTTTTTGATGCGACAAGCGGTTTCAGCAGGCAGATCCAGCATGCGAGCTGCCAGGGGTTTTTAGTAGAGGATCCAGAGGGCCAACAGGGCAGGGCTCAGCACGAGATCAAGCGGTCGCAGTGCCGAGTCTGGCGCGGGTTTGGAGGCGAGACGAGAAAGGGACCGGGATGGTGATTGGCGAAGTCGGAGTTGTGGTGGATAGAATGTGCATAATGTACGATACTCGACAAAAGTGTGGGCAGAAGGTGGTGTAGAAAAGGTGGCGCGCGGGGGGTTGTGGCGCTTCGTCTGGTGTTTTTAGTGGCTTGATGCAGCAATTGAGCCCTACAACACCAACAAGTTGATGAAGGCTTCAGTTGATTCTACAGCGACAACACAATAACATTCTGTCAGCCCTCAAGCTGAATTACAATGAAATATCAGCTACATGGATACTCATCTCTACTGATCAGCTGAATCAATACCAAGAACTTCACAGCACTCAGCTCCGAATCCCTTGCTCACAGCTCTCCAACGTCTAGACTCTCTACGGACTACTCCGTCTTCATGGCAGCATTGATTCTCGACGAGGCTGAAGAGTGATCAAACGCCCCCATTGTGACGACAGGGGCCATCCTTGCCATCTTCGCCCTCTCTTGCCATCACTCGGCCAATGCGGTCATGCCAAACTGCTGAATGACGCCCACGATGCCCGCACTTGTGCTGCACCCCAGGAGCTGCCATGCTCTTCTCCTCCCACAGCCGGGGGTCCGACATGTGGCTCCTCGTCGAATCACCGGCGCTAAGAAAAACGAACGACTGACGGCTGAGCCTCGCATTGAATGCCATTTGAATTTGCCTCTCTGATGAGTCTTGTGTTGCCTGTCAATGCCACGATCAGAACCGGATCTGCGACCAGCCCCGGCCCCAAATGCACAAGCAAGCATTGCACTGACGGAGATGACATTTTCTCCGCTGATTTATGCGCCTTTTGGGAAATCACCACATGGCTTAGGCTGACTGGATGGAAAGCCGTCTGGAATGTTTGGAAGGATCTTGAGGACCCTCCCCGCATGCCACGTCTTGCATGGCAGCTTAATTTCGAGTGGTGTGCCTATTCCTGGGCGAGCAAGGATGCCCGAGATATTCGTGATTGGGCGGCTGAGTCTTGCTCGCTATAGCCTTTTCATGCGCATGACGAACCAGCTCGGAGGAGGTATACCAATTCGACAGCCGTGTACGAGATACGAGTAGGTCGGCTAGGAAAAGCCCTGGGGGGGGCTCAGACAGGCGGTATGTTTCGACCGCTGGGCGAGCCCTACAGCATCTCCATCTTGGAAGACGGTGAAGGACTCGGTTGGCGGCATGGCTGACGTGGTTCCATTGTGAGCAGCAGCTTACTGGGCTTGTGCCTACGCACGGGATGACTGCTTGGATCTCTGCAGTGGTAAGCTGATGGCCAACAACACATCTGCAATACCCATCGACATCTGGACGGCAGACGGCAGGAGAGCACCCACGTTGAGCTTACAACTAGATGCTTGTCTTCGCGGTTTCAGGCTGTGTTCACCAGTTCATCTTATCTGCGATTCTCACCGCCACCTCCAGGCCATCTCACTGCCGAGCCATTCACATTAGCAGTTGATATTAGTCTTCGGCACTTCCCAGCCCAGAGCCAGAGGCAGAACCAGGACAATGCCGGGATCACGACGTCTGTCTTACGCTTAATCCATGCACATTCGACTAGGCTCCATCAGGCAAGGCCAACTCATGCCTGCTGTTTCAGAATCCGTTTCATCTTTCTCGTGCAGATCAGAAGCCTGTTTAATTAATCTCGGCCCCTGGTCGTCTTGAGCGCGTAATGTGGGCATATCTGAGCTGGTGCTACAACGATGCCCGGGCTTCCCATTGGTCGCTTTCCGGGCGACGACCTAATCCTCGTCTTTTCCCATCTTTTATTTTGTATTTTTATTTGTGTTTTCATGACCTAGAAAATGGAGGATCAAAAAGGCAAACGCAATGTGGCGCAGCCCAACAACCATCCTAATAATGATGCCATTTCACCGTTGGGGGCCAACCAATATCGACTGTTGTTTGCATCGGACAAATGGAGATGCGATTCTGCAAGAGTCCGGATACGAAAGCTTCTTTGGCTACGCGATGTAACTCTTGTTTTTATTGAGGACGACAGCATTGACTAGCGTAGACGTGACGCCCTCAAATATTTGGCTACTGCATCATCCTGATATCTTCGCTTGCCTGTTTTCTTCTGTGCAAGGTGTTTGGGCACTTACATGCTACCAGGCTGTGACTTGCAACGTCGGATCCTGATTGAAGGAAGCCTTATGGCGCTCGGTGTTGAAGGCCGAGAGTGTTCAGCTCGGCTAGAGATGTGAGGCGTCTTTCGTGTGACCTTGTACCCAGTACGGGTCGTGCGTTGATATTGTGAGTTGTGGGGTTTCATGATGCAATTCTTCTACTTGACTTGGAACGCTTCTGGCTTTGAGGTGCTCATCGCTTATAAATGGACCAATCAGTGTGGCTGGATAGGAAGACAACTTGGTAAGCAGTCTCAAGTTCAGTAAGAGAATGAGGGAAATGAAGTATCTTGAATTTCGTATCGTAACATCACCTAACACGAACGCCAACAAGACTGTTGTTGATTTACAGCTGTTTCCACGGCTCAAGAGGGAATATGACGGTCCTTTACAATCCTATTTGGCAAGTTTCGAGCAGTGTTGTTTAGGCCTAGATTTTACTCCACTGTCTCGAATCATCTCATGTAAATCACCTTCATCGACTTCATAATGACACACCCAAACACTCTGGGGTTATACCGAGTCAACTTCGTGCCATCTCGATTTAGTGACGGATTGATATTGTGATATGGAGGCCGCGTTAACACTTACTGGAATTACATCATTCTAGCTCCTCTATGATACTCGTATAAACTCCATGTTTGATCACCACAGCACTCTTCGCCAATCGTCATCTCCATCTTCCACGCCATACCATCTCTCAACATCTATTACACTCTTGCCACAATTCTACAACTTCTATTTGTAAGCCAACCACTCGTATGTCAATCTATATGATCGTGCTATCTCTTCTCAGCACTAGCATCCCTAATTTCGTCATTTCCTGCTCCGACACTGCCCATCCGCACAACAGATCAACATCCAAAACTTACACGGGCCATCCAACGATCCCAGTCCTTCAACGCCCGTTTGAGCTTCTGTCATAAATCAGGGAGCCATATTTAGAATGTTGTTGGGAGGTTCTAGAATTTTCTTGGTTTGCTGGACTTGCTGTCCATGCTTTGGTTGCCTTGCTAGGTGTTGGGCCAAGTAGTCATCTGATCACTGCTGACATGTCGATGATGCCCTCTGTTTCACGATATGTTACTAATACGGTCTGTGGAAAAGACAGTGAAATAATGCTACCATAACTTAAATTACATCTTCATACCACAATCCAATCATTATAGAAACCGTTAATAAAATTGGCAAGATAAAAGCCACTCTCACAGCATAGTCACACCATACCTTTGACAACAAACTCTCTCCCAATTCAAGAACACAGAGAACAAGAAACAAGAAAGTAAACTCTTGATTCATATCGAACAAACATCTCAAAATTCTCCCCCCAACGTTTTCTATTCCAAGGGAGACGGACTTCTGATCCTGCTCAATCAACATACTTCCAAAGTTCACATTGTTATTCTCAAAGCCTAGCATCTAACAATGTCATCGTCAACCCCTTCAAAATTTTGAGTTTCAGCCCCAAATGGCATCACTTCCTCACACAAAGTCTATCTCATTCTCCTCCATGACGAAAGTTACTTACATCATCAACTCATTCCCTTCACCAAAAACCAACAACTCACTCACTCGACAAATCAAATCTCAGTGTTCAAAACTGCCATCACTTCAATAGCCGCAGAACATATCCCATCAATAGCCACAAACTTCCATCGCATCAACCACAAAATGTATCCCGTCAATAACCACAGAGTCACATCACATCAAGCCAAGACAAGACAAGACAAATAATATTCAACGACTTTTATTCTTCTTCTTTCAATCCCAAACAAAGATCCCTCATCCAGCACACATTACAACAAATGCAAAAAATCTCATTTCAAAAAAGAAAAAAGGAAAACCACATATTAACAAAACAACATAATGACAACAAAACACTTTCAGCCCAACAAATGCAAAACATAAAAAAAAAGAAAAAAGACGAACCCTCCCCAGTGGTATCGGCGTGCCCTCTCCTCCAACTGCTCTGCTCCCTCATCCTCATTCCAATTCGTTTCTCCCGTCTCTCACCTCGCTCCTCGGTTTGCGTTTGCTGCTCAGCATCCTTCGCACGTGGTCATTAAATCTCCCTACAGAAGAAAAAGAAGAAGAAAACAATGTGACCCGGTCTTGTTGAATCATCGTACTGTATTATCTGGAAGCTTGATCTGCTCCTTGTTATAAGTCGCCAACATCCCTACCATTCCCTAACCACATCACCCCATCCCTTCTCCCCCATCACATTTAAAGTCTTCTCCAAAAGAAGCCTCTCCCCCCTTACTCTCCAGAATTTTTTTTCTCGTAGCTCTGTTATATGCGCGCCCTTCTAAAAACACTAAAGCTCGCTCGACCGGCATATTTAAAGAAAAAAAGGTGTCCGCTGAGGGGAGCCGGAACGCGGTACAGAGGCAACTGAAGACATAGAAAAACCATCAAGTAATACACCCAGCCCGTGGCCAACAATCCAGAGCTTATCAGAAAACGCAGAAACTATTGTGCAAAGAATTTTTGGGATCAGAGGCGGGAGAAAAAAAAAGATAAAGAAAAAAAGGAAAATAATAACGAGAGAGGGAAAAGGGGAAACAAAAGGTATCAAGTCGGCCGGTTTCCTTTTCCGACTGTCGCCGAAAGAATCGGGATTGAGATGCCTCCACGAGGGGCTCATGCAGCGGCCAAAAATAAATAAATAAAAAGAGTTAATGGTGTAAGTAGGGCACGTTTCGTCACTTCGTCCTGCGTACGCCAGTATTCGCAAGCCAGATATGCGTAGTCGGGTGTCCGAAATTGGCGGGTAATATAATCGTTTGAATGCGGATGGTGAAGAAAAGTCACGGATTAGACTCGAATCGGCAGATGCGAAAAGAAAAATTCATCTGTATCACAGTCGCAGGCAATTTAATAAGCCCAAACCTTGAGCTGCGGAGGAGGTTAGTCACATCGAGTTTGGGCAAAAAGAGCTGCAACTTGTCCAACTTACCAGAGAATCCCATGAACCTGTGCACAAGCTGATGCCGTCGTTGCTGACACCCAAGCAGCTCACACGGTTCTCGTGGCCTACCAGCGAGCCAACCTTTTCGCCTCGTGTAATATCCCAGACCTTGATTGCACGAATTAGCATCAGATGTCATCGGGGGAAAATAAGGTTTCGTCGCGATGTAAACTTACCTTGCACTCAAAGTCGTCATATCCGGCAAAGAGCAGACGTCCGGACACGGAGGTGGCAACGGATGTGATGCCGCAAAGAATGGATTCAGACTAAATTGACATGTTAGCATTTCAATTGTCAAGATTACCGAGGCATCAGAATTCTACGCACTCCATAGAGGTTCAGTTCGCGATCGGCGCGAATGTCAAACAGCCGGCAGGTGGCGTCGTCGGATCCCGTAACGAAAGAGTGGCCGTCGGGGAAGAACTGGATGGCGTTGATGTCAGACTCGTGGCCTGCAAAGGTCTGCACCGCCTTTCCGGCACGGATATCCCAGAGCTTGGCGAACGCGTCGCAGGCACCAGAGATGAAGGTGTTTTGGTTGGTGGGGTTCAAGCTGATGCTCATGACATCGCCAAGGTGGTCGGCGAACTCGGTGACCTTTTGGCCAGTCTCAATGTCCCACTTCATGCAGGTCATGTCACCGGACGAGGTGAGGATGCTGCGATCGTTGATGAATCGACAGCAGGACAGGTAACCGGCGTGGCCGGACAGTTCCCTGGCCACCCGCGTGGGGCCGTCGCGCTGCTGGTTGAGGTTATAGATGGAGCAGATGTTGTCGAGACCACCGCAGGCGACAAAGTTGCCGCTGGGGGCGTAGGCGCAGGTCATGACCCATGATGAGCGGAGAGGGATGGCGTGGACTTTGTTGGTGGTGTAGGCGTCCCAGATGATGAGCTTTCCGTCCTGCGAGGCTGAGACGAGGTGTCGGCGGTCTGTAGACCAGTGCATGGCGTAGATCTTGGCCAGATGGCCCTTGAGCGTCCGCTTCGCCCGCATAAGCTGGTTCTTGGGGATGGGCTCGTGAGCCTGCTGAGCGACAGCCCGGACTGAAAAAAGCATCGAGTTAGCATCGCGAAAATAGAGGAGGAAAAAAAGAAGCCGCCGATTGAGAGAGCGGAGAGAGAGAAAAACAACATACGTGTGGTGTCGGCCAGCTCATCCTTCTTCCGCTTGATCCTATCCTTGAGCGTCTCGGCCTCGCGACGCGCTTGCTGGATGCGCGCCTGCATCGCCTCGGGCGACACATCGTTGGGCTGTGAATTCATGGCGAAATCGACGGTTTGACGGGCGACGACAATCGAGAAATGGGCGGGCGATGGCGATGGGGAGCAGCTGCGGGTTTTGGCGGCGTCGTCGTCGGGAGGGAATCGAATTGACGACGGTTGGGATTGTGGAGAGCGGAGGGAGAGGAGAAGGAGAGAATGCGCTGGCTCTGGTTGGGTTGGGGGGGAAAAGCCAAAGGGAAGAATGGAACTGGACTCAAGTGAGCTACAGGTACAGCAACGTTAGCTCCTATCCCAGGGGGGTTGGTGCGCTCTAGTCCCGGGCTGGGGTGCCTGGGGCGGGTTTTTTGGGAAATTGACGGTGGGCTGCGCTGCGAGGTGAGGCCCTGACTTGCCTGAGCCTGAGCGGCAGCTTACACTGGACTGAACCGAACCTGAACTGATCGGGGTGGAGCCCTGGACTCAACTGTGCTCAACTCGCTGGACGAAGAGACGAAAGCCTGGCACTGGTACCGCGCTTTTTCAGGGCCGGGGCGATGTGCTAAGGCCAGTTCAGCCCCAGCGCTAGGAGCTGAAGATGAGGTGGGATTGATTGATGGTGTGTGGAAGAATCGAGACACCAGACACTCTTCAGGTTGGCCGGGTTCTTTGTTAGCCAGCCTCTCCCTAGCAGCATGGAGTACTATCGCTGTGCATGGCCCGATAGAATTACAGTTTTAATTGATGTCCTGTTACTAGATTGGTAGTTGCAGCATTTGATCATTGTACATATCGATCCGTCCAGACTACCATTGAATGGCCTCAATCCATTCATTGCGTGCATCCGCTCTGCTTGCTAATGCCCGCACTTGTGCTGTAAGGGGAAAGGCAGGTCAGAATCACTAGCGCCCGCCTCTTCAGAGTCTGTCTCCAAGGTACTTGTTCTCCGCCTCTGGCGACGCAGCCCGTCCAAGTACTGAAGCGACGCAGTGCAAAGGCAGCTCAGACACAAATCTGACTGATGCGCTGCCCGGCTCCAAATTGCCTGGATCACTCCATCCGTGTGACTTTTCCTTTCCGTCCGGGCGTTTCCATTTCTACTCCAGTGCTTCCATTTCTATTTCTAAGCGCGTCATGGCCCGCGGTTCTGGTTTCTGGGAAATAGCCCAGGGTCAATGCGAAAAAGAGAGTTACAGGCGGGATGAGATGAGACGGGCGGCCTCGTTTCTGCGGCTTGAAAGTCAGGTGTCAGGTAATAGTGCTACCTACCAGTACTGTATAGCCTCTGTCTGTCGGCTGCATCCGCCTCGTTGTCTTCAATGCATCGCACCGCGCATTCCAAGCATTTAATAATTTGATCACGACAATCACAGTACAGTCCAGACAAACGGCAAAGGGACTGCTAACGCTCCTGTACAGTACCGTGACGCGCACAAGCTGCCGAGCTGCAGGATGGCATTGAGCACTAACCAGGCGCTCATGTCGTGAATCCGGCACAGTGGCGGCCGAGTGCGAAATGCCACTGTGTTGCCTAGGCGAGGCCCTTCCCGAGATGCAGATTCTCCGTCTCTTTAGGCTGGCTCGTAATCATTCATGCCTGGTTATTTAACATCAGGGGCAAGGAGACCGGGTGGAGTCGCGTTGTCCCAAAGAACATGTACAGGCTTCCATTGCCTCTTCGTTTCTGGCCTGGGCACAGAGAGAGATGACCAGGGTCAATGCGATGCTCCCTGGCCAGGAACAAAACGACCGGACAGTTCGCTACACGACAGAGCGCCGTTTGGTCTGGTGAATCTTTCCATCGTACATTCCGAGATGCAGCTTTCCGCGGTCCTTTTTTGGCTTGCCGGCCAACCAGAGCGGGCAATCTATGTATCAAGGAACCGGCCAACGGGTTTCTCATCTCTTCGATAACGCAGCATTAACGCATCGTAGTTCCTTTAGGTCCGGTTGACGCCACTGGCCGTGACCCTGCAGCTCGCCCCCCTGAGCAGATTAGCCTGGACGAGGCCTTGATACGGGGAATTGCGAGTAATATTGCTGGGCAGCGACAAGTGAAGGCGATGGAAATTCCATCCTTTATGCAAGCAAACGGCCTTCCCACAAGGCGCACAGGGCAGAGCTGGACTGGACTGGACTCATCCTCCCCTCCAGCACTCTCGCCATCACCATCACCCTCACCCTCACCTCTGCTCTCCTCATCCTCTCATCTTTGCTCCCCCAAATCCAAATCCCAAAATCCTACTTACCTGCCCTGCTAGCCCAGAACTGGCCAAGGACGCAATTTACGGCGACCCGCTTCCCTGCTCCGGAGCCCACCTTCTACTCGCAGCTCTGGCCCGGCCTAGTACCAAGACGTTTTGCTCTGCACTAGCCGATCCGCAACTCATCCTGGACCCCGGCCTGGGGTGAAATCATTCGACTTGGGGGGAGGAGCCCTGCGAGTAATTAATACAGTACAGTACGGGCAACGAGGACACAGAGGCGAGAGAGCTGAAGTTGTCGTCAGGAAGCAATTGCGTTGGAAAAGAGCATATAGCAGACGTGTACTCGTACACACGCTCACAGTTGTGCCACTATCCACAAGTTTTACAACAAGTAGAGCCATACTAAAAAGCCAAGAGATATTGATATACTTGTTACACGTTAAACCCGGAGCTTTGAGCCAAAAAGACGCAAAACCACCGAAAGAAAGAAAACAGCACATACGAGTACATTAGTAGGTACCATTACACGCAAAACCACCTTGCACGAGTACAAGAAAACAGGCCAAGGCCTTTCTTTTCTTGGCCCTTGTCCGAATTGCCGTGCGGATACTCTAATTTCATGCCTTTCCCTCCAACACGGCCGCACTGTGTTTCCAAGACGGGAACGCACCTTTTTTTTCTTCTTCCTTTTTCTTGGACTTTTTGGGTGGTGTCTGGGCGTTTGTTTTCGTGTATCGCGAATGGGCTGTCCTGTGTGTGCGTTTTTCTGGCTTGGGGGTCAATGCATGATTGTGTCTTGCGAATAAGTGGTCGTCTTTCAACCGGCTGTCGACATATAACAACACCTGATGGAAATGTGCCGGCCATATCTTCGTTCTGTATTACCTGTATCGTTGCCACAAGACGTCAACTTGTAATGTGTACCTTCAATATTCTTCACGCTTCTCTCGACCCTCTGTAAGTCAATCTTACGGCCAATATTTCCGGTCTCCCCACGCTCTCATAAGCCCAAGTCACGCCCTCTCGGTATTGTTTCCTTCTCCCCCTTGTGTCCTATCCCAAATCCAGCAGTCCGCATCAACGAATCTCGATGGCCCTCATCACACTAGCTACCCATCTCACCATCCCTACAAGTACGAATACACACAGGCAGACAGACAGGTAGACAGGTAGACGGACAACTCATCGTGATACCTGTAATACTGTACTGTGCCATGATGTACTGTATATACCTGCCTCTAAACATACTCGTACCGTATTGTACATGTCCGAGATGGATGATTACCGCTCCATCCCCAATGCCACCATTCTTTGCGCCCCCCGTATCAACGGCGAGTCGCAGTGCAGTAGTGCCGCATATCAATCCGTACAAGCGCCGCGGCTTGGTGCGGTGGCATCCCGTGTACATGTACCTGCGTTGTGTCTGTGCCGTCCGTTCACTCTTCCTCACTTTTAACATGGCACGATGTCCTTTTTTTTCCCTCTTGTTCAATACCAGGGGTATTTGCGCTACTAGTAGCGGGAGGTTTTTGATGGCTGCGTGATGTAATTGTAATTAACTGGGTCCTCTTGTGAATAGTTTGGGTGTTTTAATGTAGGATTGAAAAGATCCCCCCATACTTGTACATCGAATGTGTGGTATGAGGTGTGATGACATCTATCTGCCAAGACTCGCGATTCAAAAGCCAATTGACTCTCTCAAAGAGAATCAATATGCCATTCAGCAAGGCGGTCTCTGTATTTGAGATGGCCTCTGCTATATCATCCATCATTGTACCCCCAATTTCATATCCAACGCTCTAGTTCATCCAGCTCTTCTTCTTGGTATACTATTAAGCTGGTCCCGGAAGGGATTCGCCGTCTCTATCTCTTTGCTCCATCATGCTACCATTATCTAACTTATCTCATGCTTCAACCCCATTAATACGTCTTTGCCCATTCCTTGAACCACTCTAGGGCCTCGGGGTTTGCGACACTGGCGTTCGTCTTGATGCTCATGCCCGAAAGAATCTGCTTCACGGCAACTTCGATTCTATGATATTGTTAGAAAATGAACCATGCATGTTCTCATGTTGCGAAACTCACTTTTTGCCGTTGCCCGTCTTGGGGATGCCACCTCCGCATTCCTCTACCACGCCCGGGACGTGACGCGGGCTGAGCTCGCTCTTAATCTTCTGCTTGATCCTGTTCCTCAGGTCGTCGTTGAACTCGTGACCGGGTGTCGGGACGACAAACAGGCAAACCGTCTCGTCCGTGTCTGTTGCTCGTCGGCGTCCTACACAGACGGCATCCTCAACCTCGGACGCAAAGAACCGGATCAAAATGTTGTAAATCTCGGCTGAACCGAATCTCACGCCAGCCGGCTTCAGGACACCATCAGATCTGCCCAACATGAGCAGGCCGCCCGTCTTGGGGTCAGGAATCTTGACAAAGTCGCCGTGATGCCACACCGCGCCCTTGACGCCGCACACGTCCTCGAAACGCTCAAAGTAGGCAGCCTTGTACTTGTCGTCACCTTTGGCGCCGAAGAAAGTCAGAGGCTGGCAGGGGAAGGGCTTGACGCAAACCAGGTCACCAGGCTCTCCTGCAGAAACGTCCTCGCCAGTGACGGAGTCGACAGCCTTGATGGCCATTCCCAGGCCAGCACACTGGATTTCGCCGACTCGAACGGGCAATAGAGGGGAAGGAGCGCCAAATAGAGAGATGATGTCGGTGCCGCCAGTAATAGAGGCAAGATTAATGGTCTTCGGGAAGGCTTCGTAAACGAAAGAAAAGGTGGACGGCGGCAGTGGTGACGCTGTGGAGTATATGGCTTCGAGGTGAGATAAATCAATGCTGGAATCACGAACAGGATAGACTCCATTGGCCTCCAATGCTGTGAGGTAAGCTGCTGAGGTGCCGAAATGTGTCACCTTGAGATCTGACAACACGCGGGGAATGGACATGTATGAGTTGGGTCGGAAAGGTGACCCTGAGTACAGAATCAGCTTGGCTCCGACAGCAAGCGCTCCAACGCTCCAATGCCACATCATCCAGGAAGTGGTTGTGTAGTAGAGCATGCTCGAAGCCGAGGTCAAAGAGCAGTGCAACATGTGCTCTTTCTTGTGCTGGATAAGTGTTCCCAGAGCAGTGTGGACGATTGCCTTGGGGAGACCGGTGGTACCGCTGGAGTAGAGGATGTAGAGTGGATGTGATGGCGGCAACTGTTCAAATATAAGAGCATCTGATGAGGCGCTGGAGAGGAAGCTTTGGTATTCAACAGCCGCGACGCCGTGAGCCTCAATGTCCTTGATGCCCAGATCGCCCT
This sequence comes from Trichoderma breve, assembly GCF_028502605.1. NCBI lineage: Eukaryota > Fungi > Ascomycota > Sordariomycetes > Hypocreales > Hypocreaceae > Trichoderma > Trichoderma breve. Next base: position 540,170 of record NW_026611594.1, read on the forward strand.
TAATGTTGTTGATGACAATGACCTTTTGCAGGCCCATCTTGCTAAGCTCCGCGACAATGTCTGTCGTCTTGGATGTGCTCGACCACTCCTTGCCATTGTACACTGTTCCGTTGTCGGCGAACAGAATGCGAGGTCCAATCTGGCTCAATCGGTCCAACACGGCAGAAACGCCGCTGTCAGGGCTGATGCCCGTCCATATCGCGCCGAGAGAAGCAGCCGCCAGCATCGCAACCACAGCTTCCACATGGTTGGATACATAACCCGCGACGATGTCGTGAGGCTTCAACCCTTCGGCACGCAACGCATTGGCGCATTGGCGGACCGACTCGCGCAGCTCAGCCCAGGTGGTTGATCGCAAGTCGCCAGGGAGTTCGGTGGTGGTGATTACGGCGGTGGAAGAAGGGTCAAGAGGCGTGGCCGTGGGAGGGAAGAGGAGGTTTTCGGCAAAGTTGAGGCGAGAGTCGGCGAAGAAGTCGGGACGAGGGAACATGGGCGCATCCGCCGGCAGGACCTGATTTGGTCAGTTAACTAACTATTCAAGCTTTTCATCCAACGTGGCTGAAGATGGAAACGCACGTGTGAATATGGCTGGGATGAAACGACGCCCACAAACTGCCACACCTCGTCCCAGAACTGGGCGACATTGTCGACAGACCACTTGTACAGGTCTGGGTATCCGGTGAGATGCAGATTGTGCTTCTGGTTGACCGTCTGGAGGAACTGCCACATGGGCGTCGAGGCAGGCTCAGCGTGTCTCCAGAGCTCCTTTGCTTTGGGAGTGACGCCTGCGAAGGCATTATCGCGGTCGATAGACTCCCCCATGGCGTCCGTGTCTTTCGTCTTGGAGAATCGAGATGGTTATCCGCGTGGCCAAGGTCCAGGAAGAGAATCAAGCACGAGAAGCGAAGAGATGAAGCCAATTGATGATTTGGGTCTCTCCCTGTTTATTTTCCCCAAGAATAATCAAATAGTCTTTCAGGGACCGGAAAACGGTTGGGGATCTCTAGCCCAACTGCCGAATCGGCTGCGTTTGCGGTCCCCCTCCATCATGGCCCGTTGCAACCCGCGGGCACCCTCGGTTCTATTTTGGAATGGTTGCGAGGCGATTTAGAAGCCGAGAATCTGTGGCTGGAGCAGTGGCTGAGCAGGAAGACGGATGACTAAGGATCGAGAAGCGTGGCTGGTGCAGGACTAGTTGAGTTTGGATGGATTTAGGGGAAAGATAAGGGACAGAGGAAGAGAAGATTGATGGCTTCTTCCTTAGCATGTGCACTAGGCTAGGACTTAATTTAGCGGAATACATGTGCCGAGGCGAAAGTAGAGATTTGAAGATTTTTTATCGAATTTTTTTTCAATGCTCTTTTTTTCACTGCCGGCAATATTCCGGAGAGGGCAAATTGCTCAAGCGTGGGCTGATTTTCTCTTGGTGGTTTGTGTTTCCCCGTTCCGTCCAGTCTCAACTATTACCTCGGGCACAAATTACCAGGATGAGGTGATAGGACGAAAGTCAAAGACCCATAAGGTTAACACTGTTGGCGTGGGTGACAAGTCAATTACACGTAAAGCAGAGGGAAATACACGTACGGAGGACCAAGTCCGTGTGTGTCACTCAAGGTCGCACTGCATGCTTCGCTGGCACTTGTTCCATCTACATACAGTACTGCCATGTACAACTCGGATAAGACAAGGCAAGGCAAGGCAAGGCAAGACACTTGGAATTAGAGTAGAGTCCCTTGCACTTCTAGTCAAAAGCTGGGGTTGAAACTTTGAAGCGAATCAATCTAGAGCGACAATCACTGCCCCATGCGAGAATACTAATTGAAGTTGTCGAGATGCTAAAGTAGCTGGGGTACATAAGTAGGTATCAGCTGTTGCGTCCGGCATCTTCGGAGAGTTTTCTGGCTAGCATCACGAAACTCGGCTTCTGTGCTGTGCTGTGCTCCAACAGCTCTCAGCTCGCAGCTACTGCCAGCTCTGCTTTTGGTGTCAGCGCCCCCTTTTTGGGCTGCTCCCACGGGCGAGAGAAATCGCGGCAAAATGTCATCGCGCGGCTGCCCCCTTGCAGATCGTTGAAGTTGTAATTCGACTGCGACAACGGAGAAGCATCGAGCCACTCATCTCTTTAACTTGTCGTCTATGCTTCCTTTTCGTTTCAAGAGAGCATCTTGGGTGGCAATAGTCCATGTACGAGTATGTAGCTAGTCAGACGGCTTCACCCATGGCCGGCAACCGTCCTGCTGTAGAAGCAAGGATTGCAACGGTCGTCGCTTAGAGGATATCGGCTCGAATGACCTCATCAGCTGCAAAGACGCATCGGCCGAGATTCGCATTGTCTACCAGTTAGTACTCGTTGTAGCACCAGTAAGCCCGGGCGATCCGACGTACTTGTACCTGTAGGCTGGATGGCTGGCTGTAGAGTAGCAGTAGGGCCCATCCACACTCTCGGCAGAGAGTTGCAGAGGCCCAAATTAAGTGCCCGTGGACAAGCTAGACGCCCACTTTTGCCCTTGTTCGAGACGGATCGCTTGGGGGCTCCTGAATTCCGGCTTGGCTGTCCCGGTCCTCTTTGGTCCATCTTGGTCCCTCTGGGTCCCTCTTGGTCTGGCCGCAGGCGCCGCAGGTTGTGCCCAGCGGAAGAGATCAAATCAATGCAAGGGAATCGGAATCCAAGCGAGCGAGTGAGAGAGAAAGTCACAAGCGAGAGCTCCGGCGAGAGGGAAATAAAATAAAAAGCGCTCCAACGGGCTGTTTCCGCTATATCTTGGCGGCCTGTCTCTGTCTTCCAGTGTCTGTTCCCCCCTCCCTTGCCCGTTGTGGCTCCCAGGTCGCGCGGCCAGGACTCGATTTTATTGGCCTTGTGGGTTCGTCAAAGACCCCCTTTCGCCAATTCATCTTACCCAGCCGAAACTCCCCCCAAGCCCAAACCTGTCTTCTTCAACCTGCTTTTTGCTTTTGCCGGCCCTGCGATCGTGGTCATTTCGTCTGTCGCGTGGTGTCCTTGTGCTGCATCTCCACTGAGCTGGGATATTGCCCTTGGAACAGCAATTTTTTATTTTTGTTGGGCCACAGGGCTGCTGCCGCAAATCAGTCCACCTGCTGAGCCGAGTGCGAGGCATTGAGCAGATTCAAGAAGGCGTCGTGTCAGGGCGAAAAGCACTGCAGCACCATCCTCGGTGTTGTTTCTTGTTTCTTTGGTATTCTAACTGGTAGGTTTACGCTGCTTCTTGTTTCAAATCCCGCCAATTCAGCCTCACATCCAATCCGTCTCTTGGGGGGGCTTCAGTCCCATCTTCTTCCCCAATTCTCAAGCCCCTCCTCCAAAGGCCTCGTTCCAGCAGCTGGCCCATCTATGGCTGCAGAATCGCCTGCAATTGGCATGACGCGAGCCTCGTTGGAAAGCTTGTTTCGATGCTATCGAGACGCTTTACCGACAGCGGTTCGAAGCCTAGTGGCGCCGCCCGGTGAAGCCCAGCAGCAAGTTGTGGCCACACCGCATCGCGCCGTAGCCTTTTGAGTTTTGTCGCAGCCGCTGCCGAAGGCCTGAGCTTCCAGCGAAGCATGGCGCCTAGGAATTTGGGCGGAGGAAAAAGCAAAAGGGAAAACCCAAGAACCTTTGCACACATCCCTCGATCCACCATCACGCATTCATCTTCGCCCCAGCTCGCTTTTTGCTCTCATTGGCCATTGAAGCTAACCCGCCTCGTTTTCCTTCTCTCCAGGCGCCAAGTCCCCACGAGCCGGCTTCTCTTTTTGAGTTTGCAAAAGCCTCAAGGAGATCATGCCGCGACGGCTTGCAAATCCCTTCTCCTCCAGCCAGTCTGCCATGTCAGCGTCCGAAAAGACTGGCGAACGACGTCTCTCAACCTCAAAGACCAACCGACTGAGCCAGCTCTTCTCGTCCAGCCCAAAGTCCAAGGACCAGGTCACCATGCATCAAAGCCAGATGAGCACCATCTCGCCGTCGACGGTGTCGCTGCCCACCATTTCGCTGTCCACTGCGACTGGTGAGTCCAACACTGTCGAGCCGATCACGACGCTGTTCAAGCCTCAGTCGGCCGAAGAGGTGGAGCGACGGCGACGCGTCGAGGCTCAATTTGGCCCGCTGCTTTCTCCTGAGCACTTGTACACCAGCCAGGCCGCGGGTAAGCCCTTTGAGCGGCCGATTGAAGACGAGCCTCCTTACTACTATCTCTTGACCACCTACCTGAGCTACTTGGCTCTCATTCTCTTTGGTCATGTTCGTGATTTCTTTGGCAAGCGGTTCGGCGACCGCAAGCGCTATCTGCCTCTCAAGATTCACAATGGATTCGCTCCCCTCAATGATGATTTCGACAGCTTCTACACCCGACGCCTCAAGACGCGTTTGGACGACTGCTTTGCCCGCACCACTGTCGGCGTCCCCGGCCGCTTCATCACCCTCAAGGACCGCAAGTCAGACGACTACAACTACACCTACCGCTACACCGGCACCTACACTGAGACGCTAAACATGAGTTCCTACAACTATCTCGGTTTTGCTCAGTCTGAGGGTCCCTGTGCCGATGCCGTCGAGGAATGCGTCAAGAAGTACGGAGCCACCTTTGCCAGCCCCCGAGCTGACAGCGGCACTTCTGATTTGGCTCTCGAAGTCGAGCGGGAAATTGCGTCCTTTGTTGGAAAGCCCGACGCCATGGTCTTCTCCATGGGTTACGTCACCAACTCCAGCACATTCCCTGCACTTGTGTCCAAGGGTTGCCTGATCATCTCCGACGAACTGAACCATGCCTCTATCCGAATCGGTGCTCGTCTTTCTGGTGCTGTCATTCAGTCGTTCAAGCACAACGACATGGGCGACCTCGAGCGTGTTCTTCGTGAAGCCATTTCCCAGGGCCAGCCAAGGACTCACCGCCCCTGGAAGAAGATCCTCTTGGTTGTCGAAGGTCTCTACTCGATGGAAGGTACCATGGTCAACCTGCCCGGAATCCTGGAACTGAAGCGCAAGTACAAGTTTTACCTGTTTATCGACGAGGCTCACTCTATCGGTGCCCTGGGACCCCACGGCCGTGGCGTTTGCGATTACTATGGCGTTGACACCTCGGAAGTCGACATCCTCATGGGCACCCTGACCAAGTCTTTCGGCGCCAACGGAGGCTACATTGCTGCGGAGAAGCACATCATTGACAAGCTCCGCAGCACCAACGCTTCCACCATCTTTGGCGAGGCCCCTGCCCCCTCGGTTCTCATGCAGATTCTTGCCTCCCTCAAGCTGATTAACGGAGAGATTTGCCCTGGCCAGGGCGAGGAACGCCTGAAGCGCATTGCCTTCAACTCTCGCTACCTTCGCCTCGGACTCAAGCGTCTCGGCATGATTGTCACTGGTCACGACGACTCTCCCATCATCCCCGTCCTGCTTTACAACCCCGGAAAGATGCCTGCCTTCAGTCGCCAGATGCTTGCCCGCAAAATCTCCGTCGTCGTCGTCGGTTATCCCGCCACTCCGCTCATCAGCTCGCGTGCTCGCTTCTGCGTCTCTGCTGCCCACAACAAGGATGACCTCGACCGAATGCTCATTGCCTGTGACGAGGTTGCCGACCTCCTCCAGCTCAAGTACTCCACAGGAATTGCCGGTGGTTTGGACCCTCTGCCCGAGGGCGTCGCACCAGAAGACGAGGCTGAGTGGAGGAAGAACACTGGCACTCCCATCAAGGCCCCCCGATGGAAGGTTGAGGACGTCATTCGACGAGGTGTCGTTGACTGCAAGCTCCCTCTGCGGTGAGCGGCTTGTCTTTTGGTTCCTTTTATTCTTTTCTTTTTCTACAGCCAATGACATTTGTGGGCAACTCAATATTGAACCCTCCCTCCCATCAAAGAAAAGACACATAGAACGGGGAGGAAAAACCACGGCTCGGTGTTTGAGGCGCAAAGTGTTTTTTTGAAGCTAATGTCCGGCTCCTGGGAGATGAACAAACGGCGTCTCTCTCTTTCTTCCTTGTTTTATCACATATCAAAGGAAAAAAGACCAATTACTATTTTTACTCCAATGTTGGACTAATTGAGCTTACGATGCTCCAGAGTCTTGTGGTCAGCTCTGGTTTGGCGCGAGCCGTATTATTACATAATTAATGTGACCATGCCCAACAAAAAGCGGCCATGATTGAATGTGAAGCTGCAGGGATCATGACTGTAGGGCGAATTCTAATATACCGGGACGGGGCTCGGAAACGACTTGCCTAGGCTCGCCGGCTTTAAGTCGAGCGGCCAACGGGTTGGGGAATATTCGGGCGGGATTGCGGGATATATAGGGCGGATAAGGTGTTTTCTTTCTGGGGGTGGGCTTGACAATTGTAAATATATAAGTGTGCAGAACGCGTCTAAGATGGTTAATGAAGGTGAACGTGGAGAATTGACGGCTCGTCTTGTCAGTGTTGCGTGTTGTCATTTGTGATTTGTGATGCCCCGGATGGAAAATTGTCTTTGGCTGGGCTCGATGCAGTAGAACGGGACCGAGCCTTACTACCTACCTATCTTCTTCTGTATGGAAACATGTACGAGGACAGGTATAAATGTCTCCAGTATATCAATTGTAGCTGCAACGCAACGCAATGCAGTGCAGTGCATTGCTATTAATAGACGTCCCCATACAGCACCGAGAGAGAAACGATGGACGGCTTTGAAACGCGACGGTGCGGGTGCGGGAGGGGAAACATGAATCTTGAGTGTTTTGGTATATACGAGGGTTTTGGAGTTTCATGACCCATGACCAAAGGGGGTTGGAGGATGAAACGCGTGTTGCGGTATGAGAGGAGGTGTTTCTTGTTTGCAAAATAGGCAGTAGAGAGATAGTAATACGAGTTTACGATATGTGTGCGTGTCGTTTTACTTGTTTCTTCTTCTTTTTTTGCGTTTCGGAACGGCTCGGGATGGGGGATGTATGGGGTTACGAATGTAAGACAGTTGAGTGATGGGGATGTTGTGTGGTGCTGCAAGGGAGGAAGGTGTCCTTTTTTTCTTTTTCTTATTTTGGCTTTTGGGTTTTTCCCCTTGCATGTAGTATTATGTGGCGGGTTGCGGGCGCGGGGTTAGGCGAGATTTGCTTTTTCTTTTCTTCTTTTTGACAGTGAGAGATGGAGAGATGCTGTTTGGGGGTTCAAGGTTTGGATTTGCTTTTTTAGGCGAGTGTGGTGAGGCAGGGGTTGTTGGCTCGTTTAGATGGGATGGTGTTGGAGAGGGTTGCTGGGAATGGGATGGATTGCGGAGGAGATGAGATGAGATGAAATTGACGGGGATGTTTGTGTTGGCTGAGGGTTTTGGTGTAAGTGCGAGAGCCTAGACTGAATGCTCAATTGATTTGATTGTAGGCATGTTGTAGCTGAGATGATAGTGTTGATGCTGGTTGGCACATGGTTTTGTTACCCTGCAGCGAGTGAGGAATATGGATTCAGGTACCGTACAGACTCAATTACTCCGTCCACACTTCGCTCGGTGATTTAATGGCTCGTTAGACGCACTACAAGGGCTAGCAGGCAGCTTAAATCCTTAGCCGGGCCATTTACAGTGGTCTGACTTGGACATCAATTGATTCTAAATGCAACCTCATGCTGGTGGAGTTGAAGTAATTTGGTGTACCTTTGTCTGTCAAGACTGGGTCGTGTACGGTACCTCTCCATCAAAGGAATCTACGATGAAAAGTAAAAATAGAACAGAAAAAAGCGTCCATGCTATCTCTTGAACGATCAATGGATGCTACTTCGTATTAACAACACCTGCACGTCATGTGCATGCACCTTGATAATAATAACAGCAGCAAAACATCCAAATCCATTCTTTGCCCGCGGCTCAGCCACAAGACAGGAGCAAAGGAGGTTCGCATGGTGCGAGGCCAATCCCCATCGGGCTAGACGCGCCGCCCAGCGTTCGTGCCCTGGCGCAATTAAAACGGCTGCTTTGCTTGTAATGGAAGCGGTCGCTGGACCGGCGCCAGTTGCAGGTACGAGTACAATGGCTGCCGTACCTCAACCGCCACGGCGCTATGGGCAGTGACAAGGCCGTGGCGGGCGGCGCTTGTACCTGTCGCCTCTGGTTTCCGATGTCTCGATGGCCCTTCGCATTAGTGGACTTAGCGCCTGGCTCCAGGGCTCTCTTCCAACGGGTTTTGTAACGGACACATGCCTCGTCCCGGGGGGGTACCTGTACTTGCGGCTGCACTGACGCGCGCCGGTACCTGAAGCTGTGGCGGCTCCCCGTGGGCGTACCTGGTACCCGCTGCCCGCCGCCCGTGCTGGTGCCTTTGCTTGCTTGGTGCTTGTGCCTTGTGCCTGTCGGCTGGCATTTATTGGCCGAGATTTGACACTTGGGCTTGTTGCGAACTGAGCCTTGGGGGGTTCAACGCGAGTTCCCGAGTTTCGTCTTTCCTGGTGCCCCTCCTCCCCAGCTTGCGACGATCCAAGACCAAGAACCGACGAGGCTCTGCGAGTATTTGTTCGACCTTATCGCCGCCTTGTCCAGCTTCCCTCTTTTTCTTGCTGCTGACTGGGGTCCTCTTGTGTCCTGCTTGCCCGCGGCCACCCACTCGGAGCGCCTTGTATCGATCCATTAGCCGCCCGTTGGCGCTCTGCTCGCCTCCGCACGCCTCGTTTCCCCCCCATTCGAACCTGGTGCCTCAATTTCTACGCAGCCCTCAAAACTCCCCTGAAAGCGAGGCAGGAAAAAACAAGGAAGAGAGAAAAAAGGGCATCTCGCAACGCAACTCATCCATCGAAAGAGCCGTAGCGGCGACGGGACGGTTGGACAAAAGGGAGCAGCGTCAAATAGGGGACGAAAACGAAACGAAAACCAACCTGCGCCCTGAGAGGGGAGAGAAAGCGAGAAGACGCTTGGCCACGGACCTCGCGCAGCCCTGCGGCGTCGCCCACGATGATGAGCTTTGAAGGAGGCACGGGCTACGCCGAGTCGGACGCCGACGACGAGTACGAGCATCACCTGGGCGACCACTCGCCCGTGGGCGATTCCGAGACGTCGCCCATGGGCTCCGAGCTGTCGACGTCGGCCGAGCACACGCCCACCACGTACGGCCATCGAAGCAGCATGGACCGCCTGCCCGAGACGATTATTACCGAGTGGACGGCTGAGGAGTGCGCGGATTTCATCAGTGCCATCGGGCTGCCGCAGTATGCCGATACATTTCTAGGTATGCAATTTGACGGTGTGATTTACAGTGCAAGATGATGACGACAACGACGACGACGGCGACGGTGATGACGAAGTGGTTTCTTTTTTTGCTTGGGACATTGGCTGATTTGTTATGGTGTTATACAGAAAATGACATTGTTGGAGAGGCCCTGGTTGCCCTGCTGCATGACGATCTCAAGAGCATGGGCATCGCCAGTGTGGGCCACCGTCTAACCATCCTCAAGAGCGTCTACGACGTCAAAAAGGCTCAAGATATCCCAATTGAGAGCGATCACTACCTACCACTCTGTAAGGCCTCCATCTTGCCCTTTGGATGATGAGATCCCCCATGACTGACTTTGCTGGACTTGTGAATTTGCAGCCGCCGATGCCGAAGCCCAATACGCTACAGCAACACTCAAGGACATCAGACACCTAGTGGAACAGCTTCGGTTGCGAGACGAGCGGATGAGCCTACTGGAGCAGGACCTGCGGCGGATGAACGAAGACTTTAAGCGCCTCAGGGAGGACATGCTGCCGGCGCTGCGGCTTGTCAAGGACGTTCAGCACCCGCTGCCAAACGTCTCTGGGCCCAGCCAAGCATACACATACGAAGCCACCCTCTCTCCGCCCGCACCAACGCCGCCTGGAGCCCAGCCTGGCGATCGAGGAGTCAAGAGACAGTACTCACAACGACGAATCCTGATAGGAGCTACGCCCAAGAGCAACTCACCGACGCAAGCGACGCACGACCAGCGGATCATGCCGGAACAGACGCTGGACCCGTCCAGCGCGGCAGAGAGGGCAGTCATGTCTTCGACGCACCTGGCCGCCATGAATGGCGCCCCCTCTGTTTCCACGACTGGATACCCCTCCCCCGTTATGCCATCACCGACATCCCCAATGAACCACATGAGTGGAACCACTCTTGGCTCTCGATCCTATAACTCGACCCCTTCTGTACGGTCGACCTTTATCGAACCAGATCTCGGCTACAATTCACGAGACAAGGCCGGTGGCGGGTCGATTCGACGACGCGAGACGCCCGTTCCCGAGACGCCCAATCCCAAAGACTCTGTCGAAATCTTCAAGTCGTTCCGAGTAAGCATGGACGACCCATGTTACAAGGTGTTACCGGCTGCGCTTAAGAAGTATCAGATCAATGCACCTTGGGACCAATACGCTCTGTACATTGTTTACGGCGACCAGGAGCGTTGCCTCGGCATGGACGAGAAGCCTCTGATTCTGTTTAAGCAGCTGGATAAGGAAGGCAAGAAGCCCATGTTTATGCTGCGTAAGACAAATAGTGCCCAGGTGGACGGCGATCTTCCCGGCATGAGCATGAACCCGGCAAGAGGAGCTTCAACGGGCTACGATCCACCGGGAGGCATCATCTGAAGAGGAGAAGCAGGCACGCTTTGGTTGATGGGCATACTCACAGGTTGTCTCCGAATGACACTGGCAGAGAGGCTTTTGTTTCATTATCCGCGAGTTGGGCTGTTGTGACATATACTTGGAAGGGGGCGCATTGGAGTTGGTGGGGAAAAGGGAAAGCAAAAAGGAAATTTCAGGCTACGGCGAAAAGGAGACGAAGAAAACGACATGCCCTGGTGATGTATGCCGAGCGTGCGTTTCTGCTGCAGCTTATTCTGACGCTGCAAGCCGCCGGAATGGGGCTGATGCACAAGGCCAAACGAGGTGAATTCACTACTACCCATTTGGTAAAGCGATATCAAGTTTTACCAATTGGGAACTCTTGAGACGAAGGACGGAGTAGTACTTGAGCATAACAAGCTTGAGATGCTAACTATGGATTGGACGTGAGAGTCCCACAAATGAGAACGAGCTATAATGGGAAGGCTTGGACTGAAGGCTCTCGAATTTGGATTCTCGCCATGGACGATTTTCACCTTTATACTATCTTGGGTGAAGAGGATTTTCTTTTGAATATGTTGGGCAATGTGCACACACGGAGGAGGGAAGGGAGAAGGAAGGGAAGGGGGGGCAAACAAACACGGCGGGGAATTTCGGGTGTACGGCAACTTTTTTGGGCAAAAATTCACGGGAGGGGAGGATGTGTATTACTCTTTTTTTTTTCTTCTTGTTGGTTTTTATATTGTGTTGGATGTGGATGGATGCGTATCTGGGATGCATGTAGTATTAAAGAGCGAGAACTATCTATCTATGTAATACTCTATATTGAGTGTTTTTTTTCTTACTTTTTATTTCTTTCTTGTAATTGATGTGGGATGGTGGATGTTGGATGGGTTTTGATTGTGGTGGTGTATGAATAGAGATTTGTGGTTGAATGAGGAGTGTTTTGAAGGGGATGGGCTGTGAGGTGGCTGGTGTGAATGAGGTGTTTTGATAATGATGTAGGTTAGGGATGAGGATGTTGGATTGAGGGTGAATTGGGTGGTGTTGATGATGTAAAGAGCTGCGGAGATGCTACGGAGATGTAAACAGTTGGATGGATGAGGTAGGATTGAGATAGTTGAATGACAGATGGGTGACGCTGGCTGGATGGATGCTTGAAGGATTGATGGGAATTGAGTAGATATTTGATTAGTCGCGGATGGTGTCGAGTGATCTCATAGGTTTGATCGACTGGTGAACATGCAGAATAAAGAACTCGTCCGAGCCAAAAGAGTGCTGCGAAATGGCTCTGCCTCGATTAGGACGAACTATGAAAGCAAAAGCACAATAAAGAGCTCATCTGAGTCAAGAGACCCAAAATGGCCATTGATCGTGCTGAGGCTGAAAGGGTCAGATGGTGTTAAGAGAATAGAGCTATGCTGTGTGGCGCGTGGCGTGCAGGACGGCGCATTCGATGGGCTGGATTTCGCTTGCATTGCATTGCATTCAGGCTAATCACAAGGCCGAATAGAGTTTCTCGTTGTTTGCCTAGATTAGGGTCCGTCAAGAGTGAGCAGTGAGAGTGAGAGCTTTCACGGGGTTATTAGTGGATTGGAGGGAGTGTGCGTGAAGAGAGAGTCATTCATTAATATAGGAGATTTTAGTTGATTTTTTGGTTAGTAGGGAGGCTGGCTGGGTATCCAGTATGATTCCATTCTATCGTGTTAGTGAGGCGGTCAAGATGTTACGTAGAGCATCAAATGGGGATTGGGCGTCGTCAGAGCTGTTGGCATATGTACCCGAGGAAGGATTTGCGTCGTTGCTGATGTTGCCTTGTCTGATGTGGTCTGCTACTGACTAGTATGAGTGCTCGTATGGAAGCGTATATGCCGGCGTTCAATACGGGATCCAATGGGTTCGGTGTGCGGGCGCCCAGGGGGGATTGGGGGTTTTGTGTGCTTATGTGATGAAGTCTATTGTACGGAGTAAGAGTGAGGATGAGAATGAGGGCAATGGTTCTAGGTTGGCGTGTGATTTTAAATCAGATCAGATGAGGGTCTTAGAGGCTTAGATCATTCGTATTATTGGGTATGGATAGATATTTGAAGCCGTTGGTTTATTTGTATTATAAATGAAAGTGAAGATGGTATTTTATTCCGAATAATTTTAAGGAATCTCGGCACTCGTTGGATGGGCCGTGTGTCACCCACGGCTGTCGCACCCGAGAGAGGATCGAGAATCTGGTGTCCGGACGCCGACCAGCGACGCGGCTTCGGCTTCGGCTTAGCCCCCTCAGGACCTATAATGCGCTCGTAGTGGCAGCAAATCATCAGAGCTTAGCTGCCTATCCCGCTACTATACAGTTAGTTAGTTGGCGCTTGACGTGCCCATCTTTTTGCTAGTGGAGGTTGCCCGTTTGAGTCATCGCCGGCGTTGACGCAGCTAGCCAGCGGCCTTGAAAGGCGTCCAATGAGCTGGGCTCGGGTGCGTAGCCGATTGAGCTGGGCTGGGGTAAGAGGGATGAATGACTCTGGATGGAGACGGCGCGGACCAAAGTTTGCGACGTGCTTATGATGGAGCGAGTGGTTCCTAAATAGCTCTGCTGGTTTGTATGGCTTTTGCTTTGTATATGGTGTTAGTCAGAATGTGATGTGATCGGTTGACACTTGGGACTGGACTGGAGCTATGGGCGGGCTCTGGCTGGGCTCGTTTTGCTCGGGTTGCGTGGACGGAGGACGTGTGTTGGGAGGAGAAGGATTTTATGGCTTGTTTAAATAAAGAGTCGTTTGGTGCTTTGTATTTTTGGTTTCTTTTTTCTTTTCCTTTGTTTTCGATATCTTGGCATTTCTTGTTCGACAAAGACTTACTCTTTTGGGAACGAAGCTATAAGCTGTTCGAGCATAATATAACACTGCTTTGTTTGTTTGTTTGTTGTCTTGGCTCTGGGCCTTTGCATTAGGCACCGTCGTACCTACACCTTTACCTGTATTACAATCCGTGACTAGAATGGAGGAGAGGATATAGATCCTACTTGAGATTGATAATCACCGCCAGGGTATGGTGTGCCGCAGCTCCTCATGCTTGTCACGATTCCTCTGGACATGAGCTGACGATGATGGCTACAGATGGTCGTAATACAACGCTTTGGGGCTGATGCCAACCCAGACTATCCCAAAAACTCACCTCCTCGTCCAACGCCCGTCTCTAGCGCGACTCCCACTCCCACCGACATCATCGCCAGCATCACCACAAGCACAGCATCACCAACATCATCTAGCACATCAGGTGGATTCTTGCACATCGCTTCAGATGGCAACAGCGGAGACAAGATCCTGCGCGGATTCCTCATCGGAATGGGCATTGGCATCATACTGAGCTTCTTGCTATGCTGCTGGCTGCCGTGCTGCAGGAAGAAGCGGAGGTCACGGCTGCAGAGGCGGAATGACAATATTCGGCGGAGGCTGGTTGTTCTCGAGGACGAGGCGTGGGTGAACCAGAATTGGCCGCAGAGGAGGCCGTGGGATGTTGGTGAGGATGAGGGCCAGAGCCATGTGAGCCACGACTAATACGAACGATGCTTGGCGATGAACGAGTATTGGATGATGATGACGACGATAATATCTGGTTACCACGGAATCTTTTGGGAGCAAATTGCAAGGAATTGGGATAATAATGGTATGGAATGGGAGTTTGAGGTGTTTTGGTTTATTGGTAATACTATTGGTTATCTGCTTGTCTGCTTCTACGTGGTTTGGCAATGCAAGGCGGTTTTCAGGGACGGAAGTAATATCAGTCGTCAGCTAATGACGAGACACAAGGATACAAGCGGAGATTTTCTGGATGGCTTACGAATAGAAACTCTATTAATTGATCAATCAGCGCGGCTTCTTTGCACCAAACCGGCAGTGATGTGCGTTTCTCAGCGACCCATAAGCGGCATCAATGTCGCGATGCTTCAACAATGGGACGATTCCCGGCTGTCGCTCATCTTGGCAACTTTGTCAGTGTGTATGTACATGTACTGACACAGCCACTCTCTTCTGGGGGCTTGTGGGCCAGCTCGCGCGGCTGTGGCGCAGCAGCATCCAGCAATGACGTTGGCGGGGAGCCACAGTCTGGGCGCGCCAAGCTCTTGAATCAGACTGTTCAGTCCAGTCCATTGTCGTTATTTTCAACTGATCAATGCTTCGAATTCCCTTCACTTGCACGATAGCATTGCCCCTATCTTGTGCCTCAGATCTACGCAAGGCGCTCCAAACGATAGCGACAGCAGACGACAACGCACTACTGCGGGCCTGATCCTGCTTCTGATCCTTCAGATTGGCCTCTTGTCTCAGCTTGCCGCAGCCTCACTTTATAGCCGCCAGCCCGTGACCCCTCTGGCCAAGACTCGAAACGACATGCAATGACCTGCTGATATTCGCCACGGCTTAAAGCTTTCTTCTTCGTTTTTTCTTTCTTATTTGAATTTTCGATTCTAGCTTCTCGAATAAACATACAGCCGCTATGCTTGACGACAGCTTCCCCACGTACCGCATGCACGCTTCTGCGGAAGATGCTCTCCAGACGACTCTGTTTTACACGTACAACGGCTCGGATCCTCAGCGCGCTTACACCCTCCAGAGACCTGCACCGGCATCCTCGGCGAACCAGTATGCCGTCGCCCTATTCGACGCCCACTACCAGTCCGTCATCTACGGCGAGGTGCTGGTGAAGCCCGAGTTCCAACAGCCCACGCTCTCGGCCGCCGAGATTCGCAACCAAAACGGCTCGCCGCCCAACGTGCCCATCACGCCCGACTCCTTCTCCGTGCTGCTGTACAACCCGGACCAGAACATTGTCGTCAAGCGCAATGCCGGAGGGTGGAATCGTGCTGATTCGTGGGGGTTTGAGATTCCTGAGCGCACGTTTAAGCTGCCCAGTGCCAGCAAGCTGGACCAAGAGACGGGGAGCAACGACGTGGTGGATCAGTCGCCAAAGATTATGTTTCACTGGAAGCGGGATGGGCGGCTCAATAGGGACATGACGTGCTACATGTCGGGGAAGAGCGTGGGCGGCAAGAAGAGCAAAGAGCCGGATATCACAGTGGCCATGTATCGTAGCCAGAAGCAAGGGGATGCCGTGTGCATCTATGAGCCCAACATGGCTCGAGTCGAGGTCGAGGACCGAAAGGGTCTTGAAGTCGTGCTGCTGCTGAGTGCCGTCGTCGTCAGGGACTTGCATTTTGCACCTAAGCAGGATCCGTTCAACATCTCCGGAGTGGTTCCTGCAGGGAGAAGAGGCTCGCGGCCGTTGGCACCGTCGCCAAACGACCCGACGCTTGTATCGGGTGCATTGGCGGATACTACTCCATCACCGGGGCCGACACACACGCCACCGGCGAGACCCTCCCCGGCCAGCAATGCCGCGAAGCAGGCCGAGATTGATGCCGAGACACGCAGGCTGCAGGCAATGGTGGCTGAAGAAGAGCGACAGCGCCGTGCGCGACTTGCTCGAGAGGAAGAAGAGAAGACGCGGAGGATGCTCCAGCAGGAGGAAGAAGCTCAGCGGCGGCGAAAGCAAGCCGAGATCGATGCCGAGACCGAGCGGCTTCGTCGAGAGTATGGCGTGCCGGCCCCTCGGCCAACACAGGCGTCTCCTCCGCTCCCGCAGCGGCCTTTTGGAGCACCGGCGTCGACGGCGGCCATGTCTGGTGCTTTGGGTGGCGGCGGCTGGTATGGCCCGCCTGTCGTGAACAATCTCCAGCCTCCGCCTCCGCCGCGGCCAAACAGCGTAGGGCCCGGGCCGTCTACGCAACAGCAGCAGCAGCAGAATGGGCGCAACAAGCTGAGTCCTTATTCGGGGCCGTTGGGGGCGCGGGCGAGTGCGATTAGCTTTTTCGGGGGAGGCAAGACAGATGAGGAGAAGAGGAAGAAGATGAAGAAGAAGCAGAGCGTGCATTTCTAGGGGGGCATCATCATGGCGTTTTTAAGGGGGATATACCAGGGATTTTTTTGGGATAGACTATGGGCATTATGGGTCATGTACTTTTGTTGCTTTACGTTGTTCAATTGAGGAATCATTACACAATTGCATCCTTCTTTTCCCTTTCTTTTGTCTTTAGTAGGTAGACATGTAAGGTTACCATATTATTCACTTATAAAGCCTATGTCATTGCCTAAGGCTAGAGGTGGCTCCTTTTATCCAACCATGCTATTCGTCCCAAGTACTCGTATTATTGCTAAGACTAGTTGGTCCCCTATATTAGGTAGGTAGCCATCCATCCCCATTCATTCCAGTTCTCAGTCATTACTAAAGATTGCATCTTTATAAGCCATGTCATTCACTTTAAGCATCACTTATTCACGATCAAGAAGTCAGAATATTTGGGGAATGAGATTATATATTATTAAAATGTAGTGTGTATATGTCTTAATCCACCTCTCTTCCCTGATACCCCCTTTTTTGTTTGTAAAAAAAAAAGGCATCCCTCGCGTTTCTCGAATCAAATGGGTATAGAATCTAATACTCATAAAAACTTTTTGTGCTCCCAGCCTGCCCGTGTGTAAAATCCATGCCCAAAAAAACTTGTGTATAACAAAAGAGAAGTCAAAGGTAGTCGAAAAAGCAAAAACTTTTAGGTGTTGTTTGTTCGTTGGTCGTCGTCTCTTAAAGGAGTGTGTTTTTGTGTATTTTATTCCATCGTGCTGGGCATAGACCGATATCCATCCATTCCTCTTTTCCGCAGTTCAGGAGCACATTGTTGTAGTTCTCTTGTTGGTGTGAAATATTGTCTAATGTTTTGTTGTTTAGGCAATGTTCATGGGCAGCTTCATGCCGGCACCGACATTGGCGGCCTTGACAGAAGGGCGAGGGCGGGAGAAGAAAGAAGAGAAACGCTTCTTCTTCTTCTCCGAGGCGAGGGAGCGGTTGTCTGGGGTGTTTGCGGCGGAGGTGGCGGGAGTGGTAGCCGCTGAGGGGCAGAGAATCATCTCGTGGGTGATGCCGTTGCTGAGAGCAGCGCGGAAGTGGACGAGGTCACCGACGAACATTTTGAAGGTTTGGTTGTTGTTGTTGTTGTGAAGTAGAGAAGATTGGATTGTGGAGGACTGTTTGAAAGCTGGGGCTTTGGAAGCTTTGTGTGATGCTTTTTGAATGTTTGTGTGTAGATGAGTTGTCTTTGTGTAGCTGATGATTTGCTTGATGATGATATTTTCCTCTTGTTCAAAAGCACGGCCCAAGCCTCGTCTTATATACAAAACAATCGCTCGCCTCCATTTCAATCCCAGGTACGTACTTCTTTTCACGATGCCGTGAATTTCCATTCCATGCCGTGTACGTACCCCTATGACAACTCCTATGACTGCAAATTTTCCATTCTAAAAAAAAACATGGTTTTTCGCTGCCTGTAGTGTAGCTCTTCTTGGTCATTTGCGCATCACCTGCAGACGGCGGATCCGTATCGGCTTCGGTCTGCCGGGGCTCGGGGATCCACAACCCGATCGTAGCCAGGCGCCAGGGGGAGCTCCGTTTTGGGAAGGGAAGAGAAAAAAAATTGAGGCATCGTGAAAACTGGATTAGTAAGTGGAGTTTAGAGTGGGAATCATGGGAGTTTGAGTGGAATCATTGGGTCAAAACAGTCATTAGATGGAGTGTGTGAGTCTACGGAGCTTGTGTTGTGTGTGTGTGTGGCTCAGCTAGGCTGGGCTGGTGCCTTGCTTTTCGGCACTGACTCAGCAGGGGTGGTGGGTGTGGGCTGAAAGAATTTTCTGATTAATGGAGCTTTGGGCAGCCTTGGATTTTCAGGTACGGGAGGGAAATCAATACAATACGACGGTGATTGAGAGCCGGTAAGAGGCGGGTTAAGGCGCTCGGGCCGAAAAAGGGCAAGGGTAGGGGAGTAGGGAGTGTGGTTTTATTGAATTAATTTTTTCTTTTTTTCTTTTTGTTTCGTTCGGCATGAAGCGAATGATGATGACTGGGCAACGTGTGGCGCGTGATGGAACGTTGGTTGGCTGGTTTCGATGTGATGATGCAGGAACTGGAGTGAGGCTGGTGTGGATGACGAAGCAAGGCCGAAGCCGAAGCTGCGGGAAACGCGTGGCTGATTCCATCTTCGGCTTCGGGTTATGTTCTTCCAGAGGCTTCGATTACATACGCAACACAGCACATGCAAACAATAGGTATGCAGATACGACATACGAAGCTGATGAAGCTATTCGCAAGGCTGTTGTCATCGTCGTCACGGTTTACACGTAACTCGCCGTGTGAGCCATTCGTGGCCGATACACGTATTCTTTGTCTCTAGCATCAATCCATCCAGTTGCTCACTCAGCAACGAGCTGTCCTGTGCCCCCCTTTTCACCCTTTTCGATATTCCCAGGTTCTTCAAGCCCTACAAGCCTAACGCAAAAAACAGTCATGAAGAAAGAAAAGCTCTTCCCAGCGGGCGACGACCCGCAAGCCAAGCCGGGATCCGTTCACCCACTTTTCCGTCTCCGCCTCGAAACAAGTCACAAGCAACAAATGGATACTATTACTACTGTAGCATTAACTGAACTACCCAGTAACAAGCTGTAGCTGAGCCAGCTGCTGCAAAAATACGTTACAGCACCACATCTTACACGTATTTCTTTCATCTTTTTCACTGCCGAAGTGGATATTATTTGGTTACTAGTCGAGCGGGAAGAGAGGGCTGAAAGTGGCGTGTGTCGTGGCGAGATGGAGCCCCTTCTCTCTCGTAATAAATTAACCACGGCGGGAAAAATATGGATCTCGTGGAATGAAAATTTACAAGAAAAATTATAGAGCATGGTTCTTTAATTGGAACTGATATTTTTTGTTGGCAAATACTACATCCATACGAGTAGTTGGGCGGTAAGCTTCGGTTTGCAGGGGTGGTTTCCCGCACGTGTGATTCTCTTTGGTTGAATGGTTGGTGATGATTTTTTTTTTGGGGTTTCTTTTTACACAATAGGTGGATACGGCAGGCCGTTTTTTTCTTGGAAGTGGAAAGGGGGCAGATCGGGTGATGGGACTGGGTTTTGAAACATATGATTTTGATGATGCTGGTAAACGACATTGGATGTGATGTAAATTTTCATGCACCGAGGGTAGCCGACTGGTGTTGTTTGTTGACTGTTGAGGGGGAGGTTTCTGGTGAGAAGATGTTGCATCGTGGCGATATTGTAGGTTCTCGTTGCATGAAGAGCAGAATTGACCTTGTACGGGATGCCCCTTTTGCGGATTTTGCAGCTCATGGGTTGTATTACAATGCTGGCTGATGTGGATGTTGAGTCGTGTCTTGAAGCAATTCTATATGCTCATCTCGAAGCTATGTTGGATACTTCTTCGCTTGAATAGGGTCATGTAAACGGGTCTGAACAGCTACAGATCCACCAGCAAGCCCAATTGACTACTCACGACATCATGATGCAGTTGAATACAGGCATAATTGGTGTTTCTATAGATAAAATACTAACGCCCATGCCCGAGGAAGCTTCTCCACCTCTATCCGGCTGCTGCCATCCCCTGATACTGCTTCAACTCTTCCAAACCGGCAGTTGGCATCTCTTAAAGACTCCTCCGTATAGTCCAGTGGGTATCCAGCGGGTATTCAACCTATCCTCCATGCATTTCCATCCGTACTCCACCAGTAGTATCCTCCATTTCCCACCTCATCAACCCTCACAAGGAGCCCCAAAATGGCATCCTCCCGGGCAAACTACTCCTAGCAGACGAACCACCTGCCTGAAACGCACCGCTACCATCATCTCGAGTCACACCATCCAACCCAGCATCCCCTTCCATTGCCAAAATTTGGTTGTACTTTTCCAAGCTTATCACAGCCGTCTTTTCAACCGCGTCTAATTGCCCTGCAATGCTCTACAAGCAGTCCATCGGCGAGCTAGGCCCTCCCAACTCTCGGAACAAGGCCCTCTTCACCTCAATAATCACTTGCGCAATGGGGAGGGCAGCCATCGACGCTGGCTTGTACCGAGCGAGGAGGCTTTCGTATCGATCCTGAAGAAGCCTGTTCCATCCGGCGTAGCAGAGCAGGCCCGTCTCGGCGAGGAGTATCTGGTAAACCCTGGCTCGTGCCCTGTCCCTTATCTTCGTGAGAAGTTCTAGTTGGGAGTTGCTATTAGTATTGCTTCAACGTGATATTTTGATATAAGAGGAAGAAAGAAAAAAGGACACTCACTGAGTGCTTTCTGGGACAATTCTTGCTTCAGAGGGGGCCATGCCCAGAGTCTCACAAATGGCACAGTACAAATGGAGACCAACTCCCACATGCACTTCATAAACATGGATTCGTCCCAAAACAAGGCCGCCGCTACCATGTAGCACCCCGATGCCATCGGGGGATCAGACAAGTACTCCCGAAAGTCTCTGCCGTTGAGAAGCCACTGCCGCGCTGCCATCGTGACGGCCTTTTGCAGGCCGTATTTGTTCACCAGAATCGCCGTGTCGAGAAGCATGGATGGCCTGAATCCCCGCGGCACCAAATGGTTCTGGAGGTGGATGATGTGGCAGATGATGCGGACGATTTCGATGTTCTCCGGGTCGAGCACGAGGATCTTCTCTTCGTCACCAGGCTCGCACATGAGATCCTCGACCAGCTCTTCTAAAGATGCCGATGCGCACATGAGGGTCTGCGAATAGACTTGGAATATCGTGTTGGAGCCCTCAATCCCCAAGAACATGTCGCCGCCGGGGCAAATGATTTCGGTAACATCTTTTTCTTCGTCTTTGACTTCTCCTTCTTCTTCATCATCTTCTTCACTGCTTTCCCCTTCATCTTCTTCTTTGCCTGTGCCTTTCTCTTCGTCTTTTTCTTTCTCTTTGCCTTTGCCTTTCCCTTCTTCTTTTTCTTTGCCTTTGTCTTTGCCTTTGTCTTTGCCTTTGTCTTTTCCTTTGCCTTCCATTTGACCTTTGAGTTGGCCTTTGAGTTGGCCTTTGAGTTGGCCTTTGAGTTGTCCTAAGAGCTCGCCAATGTCGAATTTGCCCTTAAGTTTACTGCTGCTGCTGTCGCTGCTACTGCTACTGCTGCTGTCACCATCACCGTCTTCCTCTGTGGGACCGAGAAGCAGCTCGTTTATGTCCTCTGGTTTCCATTTGCCTCTCTTCATCTGTGATAGAATCAACTCGCATAGGAGCTCGCTGTGTGACCGTTTCTTCCTGAGCGGACGAGTAGCTGGCGGCGAAGGTGACCGTTTCATCTTGGAGATTTTCTCGGCGAGTTCGGCGAGTATCTTGTTGTTGTCTGCAATATCCTGTCTGTATTTCGCGTTCCTTGCAGCTCTGTCGGCCTTCGCGGCTTCTAATGCCGATAATTCTGCTGGCTCTGCTGGCTCGGACGTGTTTGCTGATCCTGATGGCTCTGATGAATCCGGCGGCTCTGGTGTTAATGCCAAGTCTGTTGGCTCTGGTTCTTCTGCTGGCTCTTCTCTCTTCAGCCGCAACTCTAAGTCTACTTGCATTGAGCTATCCATTGTCGACGTGATATCAAGGCCGTACTATAAATGGTAAGAATGGACGTAGTGTAAAAGACAAGAATGAAATCGAAAATCCAAACAGAGTTGTGTGAGAAGCCTTGTTTACAGACTGTCATGAAAGATGCAACAATGTATTTTCCAGGTTGAGCGAATGTATGCTTGCTTTACTTGTTTGGGGAGTAGCAACTGCTTCTGCTGTGATACATTGGTTGACTTTGCATCTTGTACCTGTAGTAGGCGTGTAAGTGAGTGTAGAAAGCACGAGGGAGCCTTCTCAGATGCATCTTTGAGTATAAGCGACCAGCTTGAGTTGGGCAATCTTAGTAGTGAAGAGCATAGAGAGACACTTGCATCACATCTTGACTTGCAACAGGCTGCTTACAAAGTCGATAGCGAGAGGATGCACGGAATACATCATGCATAAAGCTCCAACCCACTTTATCACTCAATGTAGTATAAAACTGAACTAAAGCAGGAGTTGCGCATTAGTCTTCAATCTAGCCTCACCTCTAAGCATCATCATATCTGCGTCTGTCTACATGATCATAAACCGAACAAACCTATAAGATGAAACCAAATAGAATCACCACGCACAAACACACGCAAAGAGATATATATCTCGTCATAAAAAACGTAAACAAAGGCCCTTGACATGCATCTGGGCTCTTCAAATCATCACCCCTTACACTGTAGCCGGCTTGCCAAGAAAAACGCCGCTCATGCAACGCCTCCCCCCTCCCATCTTTGATCCGTTTATTTCATTTTCCAGTCCCAAATCCAGCTGTCCTTCTCACACAGCTCTCGTTGAGCAAGTATATATTGTATATTGAATTTGTTTATATGTGTTTTTTCATTGTTGTGTTTCTTCTTAGTTATCTTGATCAACCTTCTCCAGGTGCAGGTCGTTGACCAGCATGTATCGGCTGAAGCCGAGCCACAGGTAGCGGAACCAGACCATCTGGCTCTTGTGGGCGGTGGTCATGGCGGACCAGGCGGTGCCCAGCTTGGGCTCGGGTCCAACAATGTTGTTGGTGTAGATGAGCGTCTCGGGGTGCTCGGGGTCCTTGTCACGCGTGAACAAGGACGAGGCGATGGTGGTGAAGAGGTCCATGCCGCCCGAGTACTTGCGCAGCAGGTTGACCGTGTTTAGTGTGTAGACGTCGACCGGGCTCTTCCACTCGGGCTTGCCCTCTGTCAGGGCCTTGGCGAAACCCCGCGCGCCGTGGTAGAGGGAGATGTGGTTGGGGTGGGACGACACGCCGTGGCCGTCAAAGGTGATGAGGGCGTCGATGTTGGCCGTGGGCTGCGAGACGTTTTCGGCTCGCTGGTGCGCCAGCTGCGGCGCAAAGGCTTTGGTGAGGAGGTTGGCGATCTTGGTCTCGTCCCAGTGCGTCGTCATGGAGTCGGGAAAGTCCTTGCTGTAGGGCCCAATCGTGTTGGTCGTCTTTTGTCTTAAGATTGTGAGGGATGGATGTGATGGCAGCACTTACGGGTTGTCGACGACAAAGACGTCGGACTCGTCTCGCAGGCCTAGGGCCAGGCCGCTCTGGACGAGCTCCTTCTTTCTGGTTTCGCCGAGGCCTTCGGCATTTCCTAGAAGTCCCAAGTCAGCCGGTATTCGCGCGTATTATCCTTTCCCCATCTTCATCTTCATCGTTCTTATCTCGTCCACGTTGTCCATCCGTCGGCTGTTTTGTCGTACCTGCGCTCAAACATAAAATCTTGACGTGGTTGCCTGTCTCCGGCCGCGCCAGCGCCAGCACCGTCGGGGCGAAAAACATGGCCTCGTCATCCGGATGCGCAATCAGCAGGCACACGCGCTTCTCCAGCAGCTCCGGGAAGCGGTTGCGCACGGCGCTGGCGGTGCAGATGTAGATGCATGGCACGGCGGCGACGAGGGACGCAACCACCACGAACAGGGCCTTGGAGTCGAGGTCCAGCTTGAAGGGCAGGTTAAAGGAGGGGAGTCGGAAGGGGAGGCTGATGGAGTTTGGCATGGCTGCGGATTGAAGGAAGAGACGAGACGAGACGAGGCTGGCGGGGTGCGGAGCGTGGCCGGAGGTTGCCTCGGTAGAGCTTTGGAGGTTGCTGTGGTTTGTGCTTAGTCGTCTGGCTGTTGATTCTCGATTTGCTGGTATGATGCTTGTTTTGGTCGGAGTTTGTGTGGTGGTGATGCGTCTCGGTGGTGTTTTTGTTGGGGACGAAGTGATGTGGGTTCGCAGGTCCAAAGTGCGTGCGTGCGTGCCTTTTTGCGAAGGCGGGAGGAAAAGGCGGGATTGAGTGGGGGAGAGCAGCAGAAATGCGGCCCGCAGCGAGGCGCCGAACAGCTGATTTGATGCTGTACAGTAGTGAGTAGTATAAAAGGGCAGTTAGTTTTAGCGGCAATTGGTCAGAGGGTGAAACGCGCCAGAGGGATCGAGGCTGTGAGATTGCTGCAAGGGATCGTTGGAGGGCATCACGGGGGCAACGATGCGGTGAGGGAGAGCGAATCTTGTTGGTTGGAAGCTGAGCTGGTGGTTTAGCTGGCAGCTGTTGAAGAAGATGCCGAGGGACACGACGGTTTGATTTCATGTGGCTTGCGGCAAATCACGGGAGATGGGAATGAGCTTGATGAAGACTAATGATCAATTCATTGGATAGTATTTTATCTTATCTACTCTATTTCTTATGGTCACTGTGAATATATTCCAGCTATCATTAATCTCACCCTCCAATGTCTCAACCAACATTCTCATCAAGTATAGGCTTCATCTCATCTGAATCCAGTAATAAATCCCATAGCGCCACCCTTCAGCCTTCAGGGGCATCCAGGGCGCTGGAGCATTATCGATAAGCACCTGACAGGTCCCGATCCGACCTGCTGCGGAGTCTCGCTGCACCCGCTGATTGGCCCGCCGACACCCGCCTCGGCTGATCTAGACTGATGTCATTTGTCAATTCTCACGAGACACGTACTCGATAATTTTCCCAATCTCACCAACGTCCACCAGTTTTTGCTTGTATTCTCTGTTTTGTTTCGTTTCTATTTTTCTCTGCATATCGCACACTCACAATAAAAGATTTAAAATAGATACGCATATTCTCACGACCCGCAATGGCCAAGAACCGAAAAGAACCGAAACTCAAGCTTCGTCAGCCAGACCGTTCCGCGCCCACCGAAAAGACGCTGCTGGACATTGCTTCCGAACGATCCCTCTTCGAACAAGCCGCCCGGCGCGAGAGACAACTCGCTGGGAAAAACGAAAGTGACGACGAAGATGACGAAGAGGCCAAGCTATCGCCTGGAGCGGAGCGGTTTCTCGATGCGCTACTGTACACGACGACCTTGGCGATGCTGCACTTTACGTTTGACGTCTTGGTGATGAAGCAGTTCGGCACGGAGATAAAGTGGAAACGAATCACTATCAATGCTGCCCGAGCGTGGGGTGGTAAGACATCTCCTTTCTCACCTATTCTATCCAACATGAGCACCTAATCATTAATTCGTTATATAAAAACAGTCTTCTTCTTCCTCTTCTACACCCTCCACCCCTCCGAGCCAAACCAAGTTCTCATCCCCGGCCTCCCGCGCCGCTTCCAAAAGACGCTCCGCCAGATGCTCTTCTTCGCCATGAGCTGCGTCGCCGGGTGCGCCCTCGTCTACATCACAAACTCAAAGGGCTACCTGTACAACATGAAGCGCGCGCCCCCGCTCGGGTGCCTGTGGCTGTGGGCCGTCGTCGAGCTGGACTTGCTGTGGGCGGTGCCGAGCCTTTTGGTGACGGGGGCGTATGTCTGGGTGAACGGGTACTCGATCAAATAAGAGAGCCAGTTCGATTGGTTTTTTTTTTCCCGTTACTTTACTCTCCGTACTCTGACGACTCCCATGCATCTTCACTCCTTGACTTTTCTCTCTCGTGTCGTCTTAGTCGCCCCTCGAGATCATCGATACGTGCTGAAATCATGCTCATTTGGAGGAATTGCACTCGGGCAGTCAACGCTTCTCGCTGCCTCACCAGCTCCATCGCCTTTGTCCGCACCGCCATCCAGGATACCGCCACCGAAGGCTTCCCGCCCGACCACCCCCTTGGCAGAAGCGTCCACTCCGAAGTGCCCCTCAGCGCAGACTTTACTTCAATGTCGGTGACGAGCTCCAGCAGGCGCTGTTCCAGATTCAGCAGGTCGTCCATGACGAATGTGTACATTTGGTGCTGCCGCTTCTTCTCGTCGTGTTGTGGCGTGTCCTGGAGTGTGCGCAGGAGGTCTGCTAGCCAGGTTGATTCGGTCTTGTACCATGATAGGGAGGTTTTGACGCGAAAGTACTCGTCGGCGCTGTTGCGCAGGAAGGCGATGCGGGCGTATGCCGCGGCGGCGATGGCGACGACAAATGTGAGGATGCCGATGACGTTGGCCGATGTGGACAGGGGGGAGTCGGTGTTTGTGGTTGAGTCCATTCTCCCATTGGATGTGTGTTACCTCAGTAGACTAGCATTGGATGGGTTGTTGTGTATTGTATTACCTAGACTAGCAATGTTTTTATATTGAGAGCGTGGGATTTGGGGGAGTTTTGTATTACATGTTTTTTGTAGCTGGGCGAGATTCAATTGGAGAACTAGGAGGCTGCACTAGTCAGGGGTAAAGAACCACTTTTGCCCGAAGTTGAAAGTTGTGTATGACAATCCCGTCATGGTGGAACTGAAGAAGGCTTTCTTTCATCTTAGTAGATTCAATGGGATAATATGGTGAAAATAAATAAATAGATATCCTAAATTCGTAGCCTGATATATTTCATATCATACATCCCATCTCATCCTATGTCACTCAACCTACATACCTAATCCACAACATCAAAAGCAAAAGTGAAAATCGCAGGAAAATGAAATAAACAAAAACCCATTTTTTGGTTCGTCATACATCTTCATGCAGATTACGCTATGCAACCGTGTAAACGAATAAACCAAAAAAAAAAAAAGAAAAAGAAAAATTCGCGCTGCCTGTGTATTCCGCTGCTGCCACCCCTTTTGTTTTCCTTCCACCCTCCTCCTCTTCTTTCGCGAAAGCACCGTCTTATGCAAACGAGTTCCCAAGTCTTGATATAACACCATGATTAATAAAAAGGAAAAAAAAAAAAAAAGAAAAACCAAGAAATATATAACTCAATAACCTTATATAAGTACTCTCAACCAACACGCCAAGCGATGAGGGAAAAAGCAGAGTGAAAAGGGTTCATCACATTTGTCTGTTAGGCTGCTCCGCGAACCGAATTCCCCTCCGTGCGGGCGGCACTCGCGGCGTGCCCTCATCATCAGAGTCACTATCCTCAGCGGCAGCCGCGCTGCCCACGCCAAGGGCTGCTTCTCGCCGCCTTCGCTCAGCTGGTGTCTCGCCCGTTGGGTTGTGGTTGTTGTTGTTATTGTTGTCTGACCTCTGTCGTCTGGCTGCTGTACTTCCGCTGCCTTCCGTCTCGCTCTGTTGTCCTCCCAAAGCAGCGAGGCGACGCTTGCGTTCCACGGCAGTTTCGCCTTCTAGCTCTGAAGGTTGGAGAGGGGTGTTGGCCGGGCGGCCTCGGGGAGCCTCAACTTGCCGTCTCGGGGACACGGACTCGGAGTTTCGGTAGCTGCCTCGGGGAGCGGGGGAGACGGATGTGGAGGCCGATGTGGAGCTGGGGACGGAGCTGGATTCCGGCTCGACGATTTCGGGAATGTCCTGTGGGCGCCTCAATGGCAGGTCTTGTCGGGCCAGGTCTTTGAGTGCGGTGGAGGCGGACGACTGGTCCACGACCTCCTTGCGCGTGCCCACGTCGAGCTTTTGCACTTCGCGGATAAAGTCCTCCTTGGTCATGCGTCGTCCCACGCCTCCAATTGTGAAACGAATCTGCTTATCATCATCCTCATGGGCCACGCTCTTCCTGCGGCCTTCACCGCCGCCTCCGCCGAGAACGCCAAAGCCAGTCGTCCAGCCGGGCTTGAACACGGGCTTGGCCGACGATGAAGCAACTGCACCGGCAGCAGAGGATTCGCCTGCCTTGCCTTCTTCAGCAGCAGACGCGGCCGACTTTTCCTGCTGGCGTGCGAGAGCGCCGAGTCCAAGGTACTTGAGGCTGTTGTTAATGAGGGTGCTTTCCTGGCCGGTGGGCTTCTGTGGGGGGAGTTCATAGGTCTTAACGACTTCTCCGTCCTCGTCTTCGACGATAATCTATAAGCAGTCAGGTTAGAAGGCAATTCAAAGCCACAACGGGACACAATGAGGGACGTACCGCGTTACCGAACTGATAGGCTCGGGCCGGTTCATGTCGTCGTCTCGACTTGTCCTTTTCTTTTCGCTTCTCCACTTCGGAGCTGTACACGTCTGTCATTTTGCGTTTGATGTTGTCCACGGTCCAATGGAAGCGCTCCGCTTCGGACTTGGACCTCTGCCGACCGGCCGTGGGCCGTTTCCCTTCTTCTCCTCCTTCGGGCTTGCGCTGGGCTGGTTCAGCATCGACCACCTCGCCATCGTCATTTTCAAAGACTAGGTGGTGGCCTTCCTCGTAGACATTGACGTGTGGTGCTCGGGGGCTTGCCCGGGGGCTCTGGCTCTCGTCAGCTCTGCGGCGGCGTCCACGATCCTCCTCTGCGTCGTCTAGCTTCTCCAGCTCAACATCTGTAGGACTGTCGCCGGCCAGTGTGGAGTCTCTGACATCTGTCTCTGGCGGTGTCTCCTTTTCGGGTGAGGGCGATACCGGCGTTGAGCGGTTAGGAAAGATGGCCGATTGACTGATGGGGCCGCCAGGCCCAATGCCGTCGTCCCACTTTCTGTGCTTTCTCTTCTTGGCCACCAATGATGACGGACGGCTGCCCGAGCGGCCATTGTCCTCTTCTCTCTGGCGACGGAGAAATTGCGCGGGTGGGGGCAGCGTGCCGGGGGGGAACTCGGGCGTCTTGTAGTCGTCAAAGGATGTCTCCGACATCGTTCGGGCCTGGGATCTAGACTGGGACGAGATCCTGGGCAGCCTGTTCATCCATGACGGTCCATCCTCGGGGGCGGCGGTGTAGGACATGGTCAGCGTCAGGGTATTGATGCGCTTGCCGAGCGTAAAGACGGCAATCGAGGAGCCGTGGACGAGAATGGATGAGATGACGAGGAACGTGACTATGGGCCACACGAGATAAATCAGGTTGAAGTGCTCTGTGCCCTCGGGTGGCATGTCCGATAGCGGCACGGGCTCATCATGCTCCAGCTCAGCCCTCGCGAGAATAGCGACGAAGATGGCGCCGACGCCTATTGGGCCGAAATGGCCTGCAAAGAGAGCCTCGCGCCAGTTTTTGATGTCTGGTATGAGCGGCTTGAGCATCATCATGATGGGAATGCGGCGGAAGAGGATGACAAAGATGGCGATAACAACGAGGCGCCAGACCTCCATGCCCAAGAAGCCGTTGTTGTACTGCTCCCACGGGATGATGGTGCCAAAGTAGACAAAGTATGCCAAGTTGAGAAGCAAGTCAATGACGTTGGAAACGTGCGACTCCTCCGTCTTTTCGCCGAACCAGCCGTCGTTAGAGAAGCCGACTCCGGCAGCAAAGCCCACGAGAAGATCGTCAACGCCGAGGATACTACCCGAACCGGCGCAGAAGAGCGAGAGGGCAAAGTAAAAGACGAGGAAACTCTCGCGATCAATCATATCGTGTTCCTCGGCGTAGCGGATGCCGCGGCGCGCAATGTAGCCGATCATGAAGCCGTAGAAGGCGCCAAAGATGCACTCGTAGAGGATGACATAGACGACAAAGTGGAAGCTGACCTCGCCCGCGTTGCGGTTGAACTGGATCAGGTAGAGCGAGAGGTAGATGAAGGGGAAGGCCATGCCGTCGTTGCAACCAGATTCGGCCGACAGCAAGTCTCGAAGATGCTTGGGCACGCGCTTGGCGAATTTACCCTTGCCAACCACGGACGAGGCCAGGACGGGATCGGTGGCAGTGACACAGGCGGCGATGACGAGCGATTCAAGCCAGTTGAGCGGCGGAATCATCCACCAGACGAAGAGGCTGACTAGAAGCCAGCCAACGGCCATGACGGGCACCAGCAGGAAGACGACGGAGCGCCAGTGCTTCTCCATGTAAAACTTGGGCAATTCGACACCGACGGCAAAACACTGGACGACGAGAACGATGCGCGAGAACTCGACGGTGACGATATCAACGCTGCCCCAGGACCGCGGATCGATAAGGTTGGCGGCATGGGGTCCGAAGATGACGCCGCAGAGGGTGGCGACTGTGGCCTCGCCAATGTACATGCGCTCCTTGATGATGGAGGAGCACAGCATGAAGAGCGAGGTGAAGCCGCCGAGGATGATGTAGACCAAGTGCGGCTTGGTGATGTCGAGGTTGTCCCACGCCATGGTGGCGGTCGGTTGAGGGTATCGCGACGAGGCGGACGGGGATCAGCAGCAGCTGTTTTCGAAACTGTCTTGGTCGTCTCTCAACCTATGAGGTACCGGGTTTCCTCTGTTTCTTTCGCAACCTCCTCTTATTGATGATGAGTCTTTCCTTTCCTTTTCTCCTCCTTCTTCCAGCTCCTTCTCGTCAACCCTCGCGTCGGGGTTTGCCGACAAAATATTTTTTTCTTCTTTCCAAAAGTTGCAATCGCCCGTTGCGTCTCGGCTTTTGCTTTTTGCTTAGCTCCGTTTCAAAGCCCAACCTCGCGTGCCCAAACTAACACAGTTGGCAGTCCAGGGTCTTTGCTTGGCTCAAGGCGCCGGTTGAGGTTCTGACGGAAGCTGGCGCCGGGAGAAGCAGCGGCCTACGGGCTGGCACTGCAATCTTGAAGTTACTCCCCAGTCAATGGTAGCCGAGCCAGGAGAGTCGCGATGGCGAGACATGCAGGAGAGGAGAGAAAAAGCACGGAATTGAAGACGAATGTCATGGAACAGAAGAGGATAAGGAAACAAGAAGAAGAAGTGGGTTCGCACGTGGATACGAGTATAGGATGGGATGGGTAGGCAGGACGAGGATGATAAGGATGGGATAGGATTGGACACTGGAGTGAGCAGATTGGATTTCTTTTGCCACGCTAGGCCCGAAACCCGAGCCAAGGGCTTGGAAGCAGAAGAAGCAGCGAGATGGCCAGCGTGTGGAGAAGGCAATTGCTGGGCGTGAGGCTGTGTCGTCACTCGATCGGAGGCGTCGGTTCCGTTGCAACAGGCCGTGGGCCCGGAAGAAGCTCGTTAAGGGCCGGGAGACGAAGATGGGGGGCGGCCGAGAAGGAACTTTGACGCTATTCTGGCGGCCTAGGTGGATGGTGTGCGAGTATGGGGTTGAAGCTGTCGATGCCGGTAGCGGGGAGTTGATGCTGTAAACTGTAGGAATGAACTGATTGATGCCGTTTGATGAGGTTCGCGGGTCTTGTTCCAACTGCCAAAAAAGAAGATGAACCCCCGGGTTTGGAAGAAGCAAAATTCTTGATTCAGACACCGAGAAGCAACAAGCCCTCGTCAAAAACTTCGTCCAGAAGGCCAACGCGTCGCCGCCAAGGAGCTACCGCTGCAAGTCTCCAGTCCAGCGCTGATGCGCAGCGCCAGTGGGGTTGGCCACAGGGCGTCCTGCCGTGGGGATTGCGGGCTGCCACAGCGCTCGCGGCCACTAACAGCGCTGAGGCCAGCACCGTAGACCGCTTTGGGGCCGCTAGGGGGCAGCGTCGGGCGGGATCCACCGCCTGCCAATGCCGGCGTTTCGTTTTCGCAGCAGAACTCGTTACCTCGAGTTTGTGAGTTGTTGGGTTTGGGCGTTTTTTTAGCAGAGTCTTGGCCGAGCCGGACGAATTGATGATCCCATTTATTCGTTTCGCACTTTTTTTTCTATTTCACTTCTGCGTGATTTGTTTTTGTTTACGGCGTAACACAGACTTGGAATGGAATTGACGGCTGAGACACTCCGGCTCCGGTTTGCCGGAACCGTGCCGTTTTCCTCTTTCCTGCCTCTCCTTTTCCCTCGCTAACATCAACATTGAACCTTGAATGTCTCACCCGCCTCGTGACGACTCAGATCCGCATCCTGCAAGTGTTTTCGACTCCAACAGTCTCGGCACGGCTGGGCTCATTCATTCTTGGCAGCGTAGCGAGTTTCATGCCGCCCCGGTTCTTTTCTTCCTTTTTCTGCTATTTTTAATTGCATCCTCCCTTTTCAACCCGACGTCTCTGTCTTCTGCTGTACTCGTATATCGATGCATTCTGGTTTGTTGGGGGCTAAGCCTTTCAACGTTATGCGTGTTACTCCCGAATATTATCTTGCAACATGGGCTTGTCACCTCTAGCCAGCCATTCGCTGTGATTCGTCCCGGGATGCTCCGCGGACGTTGCTTCCTGGCGTATTTCAGCATCCGGCATTGGTGAAGTTCCCACTACGGAGATAGAATCATGGATTTTGCCCCCGCCCCTTTTTTTCTTTCTTTTTCCACCCTTCTTTATGCTTATCTTTCAGCCCCTAGCAAACGGTGGACGGATATCCTCATCTAGATTGCTGACAACATGCCGTTAGCCCCCAATATCAATCACGAACCCGTCCCGACCCGGGGTCCAATATTCGTTCAGCTCGACTGTTCACCCGTATACTCGTGTTTGACCTTTATTTTTATTTTTAATTGGGAGATTACTTTGTATTTTGTAGAGGCAATATTTGCCACCTGGGGAATATTCCCTCGAGTCAGCCATTGTAGGCAGCTGAAAGGGCTGATCCGTCTTGGCCTTGCTCGTTTCCCCGCGCTGCAATCCATCATGTGAGAAGCAATGGATGGAGACGAGCCATGCATCAAGATTCTTGTCTGGAGATCTCCTGTGCAGATCACGGATTATCATAAAGCCAACTTATTAGTCAGGGTTCCTTGGACCATCAACCGGTCGGATCCGTAGGTGGTCATGTTACAGGTCATTTTGATATAAGAGTCGCGGCTTGCTGCTCCCCACAATTGACTGCAGTTCCAACAGACATAACCTGTAATTGAGGCCATGGCATGTGCAGCGACGTCAAACCCGGCAAGATCTGCCATTGGTTGTCGCGTGCATATGGCCAACTTCTTCCAACCACCGTTCATGTTGCTCTGAGGTAAACGGGCTCTACATACTAATCATGCAAGCACGCAATTTACCCCAGTGCACAGCCAAAGTCGCCGGAATGAGCCTTTGCATTCTGTCTTTCCCAACTGCCGAATTTCCTTATTTGAGTGGTCATGTCTCCCTTGATGGTGAATATCGGATAATCGGCTAGGTCAAACAACATAGAAGACACATGTAGGTAAGTTGTGTGAGACATCTCGGAATACGCCCACGCGATTCCACTTAGTGGTTACATACAATCCGTCTTATCCCGTGGAGAGGCTGCGGGCACATGTAGTTTGTGTGGTATTTTCGACTGCCGCAGTCAAACTAAAACAAGGCTGTTTCACCAGTTGAGATCTTTGGTACATGTAGTCACATACGTGTGGCCATTGGTGTTCTAGGATAGGATCACTACGTGTAAGCCAGTGAGCGACACGACGTTTGTACGACATATGTGCGCCTCATAATTGGGTAGAAGCTGAAGCTCACTTTTTTATGCTTATTATGCGTGCAATGTTCGAGTTACACTAGGGTATATGCATCGTGTACCCTATTTAGTTGCCAAACATCTGGAACTCATTCCATCAAGATGACTTGCATGTTCCGTGTGCGCACTCCGGCGTTTGTTTTCCGAGACCTGTTTGACGAACTTGTGCATGGTTGATGCCTACTCTCTTGCACTACATTTTCCACCGCGCCAAGATTTTGTGAGCACATCCAGCAAAGAGATACAATTTTCTGCTTAACGTTTATTTATGATATGTGATGCCTCTAGGAAGCCCATCCATGGTCCCTGGAACATGTATGGGTATACCCTCCGGAGGGGGCACCTGCATTATCATCGCAATCGCAGCCCTTATTATTCCTTCCTACTGTAGGTATTACTGACAGCTTAGGCTTTGTGATTGCGACCAAGCAATGCTCCCTCTCCATCACTTGGAACTACTATTACAGGTGATTAGGACGCCTCAACTTTATTCTCTGATCTATAGGATGAGTCAAAGCAGGATCTTAAACACACGCAGATATTAATATACCAATCAACGCGCTGAGAATGGCTATCTCGTGTATGTCGAAGATTTTTAGGAGCCTTCTGCGAAAGGAAGAGTTATTTGATGGTATTAAGAGAAGAAAACCCCCAGTCTGCACGACCGCATTAGTACGAAGAGTGGCTGTATGGAGGCTCTTGATCCTGAGGACTATGAAGTTGACCAAATTGGGATACTGGCAGTGGGATTTAGTGACAACACTTGATGATTGGAATGGGCTTAGCAATATAGAGTGTTTGGCGGAATGGAGATCAGTGATGCGCCTCAAACGGCTGAAACATCTTGCGAATAGGAGATCTTTGCCAGCGGGGACTTCATCAAGGGTCCTTATCATCTCATTTTCACAAGGGCTATTCGTGTTATACATCTTTGGTTGCAGCTGGTTTCACTCTGTGGGAGTGTAGATTCGCCTCACACACGTGCTGCATATAGTCAGCCTGCGAGGTCGCAGTCTATCCTTCGTTGACCTGGCAATTGGGACATAAGGGTTATGCAGATAGAGTAGTAATTAATTTATCTGAGGGGAGGCTTCGTTTCAATGACTGTTAGCATAAATATATATTGCAGGAGAGTATATACATGTAAGCATATATGTATGCATATAATATTTACTTGGGAGTAGTGAGCTGCCGAGAAGGCCATCGCCGTGCGCCATTTTAAACACTCTTACATCTTGTGTAGACGTAAATAACACCAATCATTTGTATAATGCAGAGTTTGCAGATTATGAGATAATTATATGTGATAATGATATAGAAAAACTGTCGTAGAAGTGCAACTCGCAGCTCCCAATGTGAGGCGCAACAACTGGGAGTTGTAGTACTGCCATGTGAGAATAGTCATTAATGGATCAAGTATATTTGATGGTGTCTCTTCAGCATTCCCTTGCATTTTCCATTGATGTAAACTTCTCCACAAGATGTTCGAGAGTGCCTACACAATTTTACGTCAAACAGGAGAAGCAATCTACCTATCTATTCCAGGTTAAGGAGACGCCTCCTTATCGCAACCTTGGAATAGTTTCAAGGGCAACTGACGATGCAAAGGAGCATCAGAGCGCTTTATGACTTCAAAAGTACGTAATATTGAATACAATTTTCCTCATTTTCATTTGTAGTTTGTTTTATGTTCTATAGCTCTTGCACTTGTGTCCCTTTGGATGCTCTGTTCGTAACGTGGCGGTTTCATCAAGTCATGTACCTGGTAGTATCGGGATGGCCAAAGATCGACAACTTCCATTGAATAGTAGTAACATATTTTGTAAACCCACAATTGATGTGGAAAGCACGAATTCCAACGGACATCTACTAGATGCACAGTATTGTAAATTTTGATGGCATTTAATCATATATTGCATTACCATAAGTCATTTCATCCTAACTGAGTACATATACTTCGTGAGTAAGTTCGTACGGCGCATCTAAGGCACCAATCTGAGACGCCCCTCCCTGCATGTGGTACTGGTACCCCGCCATTTGCGTCCGCATACATGTACAGGTACATGTACACCAAGACACATGACACGGACCCGCTGGTATCTTGATCTCCCTCGACGACTTCACGTCAAATCTCATCACCTTTCGTCACCTCTCGTCACCTCACCTTATCTTAACCTCACTTTGAGGTATCCTATATCTTGGGTATCAATCCGTCAATCTTGACTCTCCTCCTGTCTGTCCAGCTTGCCTGCCAATTTGCCCCCGTCCAGAATGCTGCCAAACATGGCCGCCTCAAACAAGTAATTAACCTGCCAGGCGTGAAAGTTTGCATGTGCAATGATCCAGACCATCTCCAGCACTTGACCGCGTGAAAAGAGGTCGGCCATGGCCAGTCGCGAACCTTCAGCCAAGTCATACTCGCGCTCCTCATCGACCTGGCCGCCCCGAATATACTCCAGCGGGCCGGTGACTAGCTGCCACCAGAGCTCCTTGAGCAGCGGCTTGTCTTGGTGACGATGGAAGAAGTCATTGACGTGATTGCAAGTGCCCTCGCCGTTGCACGCGTGCTTGGCATCAAGGGGTCTGCTGAAGCCTGTTGTGCGGTACTGCTTGTCAAACGCCTCGTCGAAATCCGCCTCGAACTGAGGCTTGGCCGGTGTTTTGCGCGCCTTGGGCCAGCCCAGGAGAGCGCGACGGAAGAACATGTGGCGATCGTTCTGGATATGCCATGTGTACAGAGCGGCGCACATCCTGGCGACAGGCTCATGCCATCGCTGGGTTAGCATCCTTGCGCCAATCGCGGCGTACGCGTCGTATATCTTGTGCAGCACTTCCTCGCTAACGACACCCGTTTCCGTAATGTCCGTCACATTGAGGAACGAGTTCATGACCTCGGAGTTCACCAAATCGCATCCCACGTCGACCACGTCAGTGCCCGGCGAGCTGAAGACCAGGTCCGCCATGACGGCAGCAGGGTCAAAGCCACGTGCGATCGCCTCAGCTGCCATGCCCAGCAAGCTGCTTTCTGACAAGGAGACGATCTGTGCTGTGCGTCGGTCCAATCGCGCTGACCGATATGACAAGTTCTTCTTGTGCTGGTTCTCTAGCGCGATCTTACCCTGGATATACTGCTTACCCAGGGAGACGGCGTCTCGTCGTTCGCGTCCTCCCGGGGTGCGCAGGGCATGCGGATCCTCTAGGCCTTTCTGCAGCAGCGGCTCAAGCGTCGGGTAGACGTAATTGTACCCGTGCTCATAATAGAAAACCATGTCGGTCACATAATTGGAAAACATGGTTGTCGCATCGGCAGCGCCCATGAGCAAGCTGGCGATGCCGCACCCGAAGAGTGCATTGTTCGTTTTCAAAGCATCGGGCCAGTCAGTTGCTCCGATTTTGCTGAGCGTTTGGGCCGAGGCTTGTTTGAGTCCGGTGCCCTTGGGTGGCAGGATGTTGCCCGCTGCGTGCTGGGTATCTTTCCAGCTCTGCAGATCAGTGGATAATTTAAGCTGGACTACTCTAGGCCCTGATTCTAGAGAAGACAAAGACTGGTTCTCGCTCACGGACGAGGTATCTGCCACATCTCCAACGTCCCCAAACACCTCGACGACAAAGTCTCTGGCTTGGTTCGACAACATTCCCAACTCCGCAACGGTGCCATGGCCGACCAAGTTTCTTGCTTCTGAATAACCAGGATGGATGGGAAAAGAGTGTTTTCTGAGCTTTCGCCCTAAGAGCCTCCTAACCCGGTTACGGAAGCCCTTGACCCAGAAATATGGGGGAATCTTATCCGAGGCGTCTTGGAAAGCCTGGCTCTTTGGAGACTTGACCTTGATCTTAACTCCTTTGAGGTCAAACTCGCTCCAGTAGCTCTGGTGAGACAAGGATTGGCACCAAGAGAAGGCCATGATGATCGACGCTGAGGAAAACAACTTGTTTGGATTGATGGTACAACCTCAGCTCGAGCATTGGATCCTTCCCTCCATTTATACAGCCATCTGGCGGGCGTCGGGTCTGCGGTATGAACGGCTGCAGCCCTCCTCAAAAAGGCGCAGCTGCAGTTCGATGGAGCCTCTTAAAAGTTTGGGGTGAACCAACAGCATAACAGGTCACATTCTATCAGGTTTGCTGGGATGTATATACGCAAGAGGAGGGGAAGAAGCCAATATTGACCTGGGCAGCTGAAAACCGCGGGCGACGGTAAGCTGATGTTTACAAACTTATACTACTCTTTTGGGCAGAAGTAAATCGAAACAGATCTGAATGAAACACGAACGAGGAGAAAGCCCAGGATGATCCAAAAAGACGAGGGGAGGACGGACAACTTGACCGGGCCGCCCCTACCGCGGTCAACTATAACACGGGTTGCTACCTAGTACGATACTCCGTAGTTGCGCTGAGAAATCTTCACCTTGGATTATAAGAAAGAAGGATTTCTCCTCCCGCAAGAACACGAGGGGGCCCCTGTAGTCCGATTGATGGTTCTTCTCCACAATGATATCAGGTTTGTTGGTTTATCCATGTTTTCTTCAACGGACACTTGCTGACTTTGGAATAGTGGCATGTATGTGCTGTCTGCAATCCTTGAAGCGGTGAGAAAACAGCGTAGTATCATGGGTTTGGAGTTTGTCGATGTTGCGCCTGACCTTGAAAAGCCGCCTTGGCTGGCCATGAGTCTTACGAGCATAGGATCTTGCGGCCTGGCTGTTTATGCGTTGTGGTTCGTTCTTGGTAAGTCGATTGAATCACGAATGTAACATCGATGATGGAGCATCCGGATGCGTGACAGGCCTTCCATGCTGGATGATCGCCTCGCCTGCACGATACATCGTCTGCCTCTGCATTGCATCAGATTTCTTCTGTATTTAGCAATTGCCGCTTGCGATAAGGCAGGACCACGAGGCCGGTAATCTGGGCCACCACTTGCCGAGCCCAGCTCGACAGGCTGCGAGAAACATCCGGTATCCACGGGCTGCACAAGTGTTTATGACTGGGAACAAAAAACGCATGACGAGGACGCTTGATAACACTTAGGTAATGGGCCGCAAGAGATACCCTGCTCAAAGGCCTGTCCCGTATGATTGACTAGCACCACTTGGTCCTTGCAACGATACGATATCGGGCTAGCAAAATAGACCACTTCCCTGCCATGTGAAAGGACCTTGAGTCTTGTGCGAATACTCACCCGTACAAGTTAGCGAGGCTTTCGACGAGTCAAATTTATATGTCTTATTGGACGTTAAGAATAATACTACCTGATGTTGGCAGTCTGCCCCGACGCGAGCCAGATCCGGATATGCCGAACAGCAACTGCCAGGCCAACAGCTGCAGCTTGACCAATTGGTGTTGTCAAGGTCCATCTGGCATTGCCGCATTCTGTCGCGCCTCGCGGCAATTGGTTAATCAGTTGGCTGGGGACAGGATGCTCAAAGCGGATTGGCGTGCTGGTACTCCGCACAAAACCCATACCCATACCGAGACCAGCACACGAGCGAAGCTGCCGAGTACGGTACTGCTGTTGGTTGGGTGTTGGTGGTTGGAAATGGGACAAGCGTCATCGCGTGTATCGTTGGTACAAGTACAGTAGGGCCCCAAGCTCTCAAACAAGAAGCTCCAGCTTTGAGTCTCATATCCCAGACTCCAAGCTGAGTCCCCGGGCTCAATCGTGGCAGAGAGAAGCTGAGAGAAGGACGCAGGGCCTTCAGCTAGCGGTGGATCGTACCCTTTTGCCTGGCCTGCTGCTAATTACCATTGCGGCATCGGGTGCTCTTAAACCCTTACGACCTGGCAATGCGACTGCACGCCTGACCCCCGGCATGGGGAAGGGCTGCAAGGGCTCACGTTCAAGCCCAATGTTACGGCGGAAATGACACGACCCCTTCCATACGTGATATAAGTGCCGCTGCAATCGAGATTGCCTGAAAATGGCTTGCCGACCTTCTCTTCCCGCGCCAAAGTAACCTTTCTAAATATCTGAAGTCTTGATTGCATGTCAATCATGGCCCCGCCCGAAGCCGCAACGTCTATTCGGTACCGCCCGCTCGACCGGTCCGGGAGCGAGATTCGCCTGCTTGAGCTGCAGCCGGCGACAACCAACGACATTAACGAACGCGTCGTATGCCGCCTGGTCCACGAGCGGCTAAGCGACCCGTCCGACTTCATCGGCCTCTCGGCCCTGTATGGCGACATCACCGTCACGGAGACGATCTTCGTCAATGGAGCCGCCATATCCATTCCTGTCCACCTCGCCCAGGCACTGCGTTACATGCGAGTCGTCTTCCTGGCTGCGGCCCTACCAACGCCAGATGCCTCCATGACCGACCTCCAGGGCCCGGCGGCGATGCCAGCGCCTTTGCCCACGCCGCCCAAGAAAGCCCCTGGATGGCTGCGGTCTCTACTCAAGAACGTGCGACATATGATCGCCGAGCAAGGCGCGCCGCGGGGAGGCACACCGCCTCTGCGGATATGGCTCGACCTCCTATGCATCAACGGTCGCGACACGCGTGAGGAGTCGGA
Source organism: Trichoderma breve (assembly GCF_028502605.1). Classification (NCBI taxonomy): domain Eukaryota; kingdom Fungi; phylum Ascomycota; class Sordariomycetes; order Hypocreales; family Hypocreaceae; genus Trichoderma; species Trichoderma breve. Next base: position 580,194 of record NW_026611594.1, read on the forward strand.
GCGGAGGGCTCATATGGCGCGAGCATACCGCCACGCCAAGATGGTGGTGGGTTGGTTGGGGCTCAAGGACTCGACGTCTGACCTCGCAATTGAGATTATCAAGGCCTGGGACAAGTGCATGCCCATCACCTTTGGCGAGCCAGGTGACCGCGAGGCCCATCCTGACGACTATGCCCCTGTGCTGCAGTGGATGGGCCCTGTTGCACATCTGAGCAACATACCCGAGGGCATCACGGACCCCCGCGATGTGCCTAGCTACAAGGCCATCTCTGAATTCCTTAACCGACCTTACTTTCGCAACGCGTGGATCCTTGACGACATGGGCAAGGCGCGCTTCCCAGCCTTTTTGTTGGGCGACGACATTGTGTCCTGGATGCAGATATTGCGACTCAACCGCGTTAACGAGGAGATCAAGGACCATGGCGCCGACATGTTCCCCGACGAACTGCGGCCGCTGCTCGAATACTTGCCATTGGGCAGCGTCTACGCGTTTTTGAAGGAATTCGACAACCGGCAGAGGCAGGATGGAGTTACGCCTGCCATGCTTACGACTACGAGCTCGGTTAGGAGCTCATCCTCAATGACGGGCATGCGGACCAGGTCAAGGCAGTGAAGGCCCGAATTCAATTTTTATCACATTTTCTTTGTCCCTCTTCTTCTTCTAATTTTTAAATTTCGAAAAACTCCGACAAGACATTACGATCTGTGCGATTCTAGAATGGTGGGAGAAGGTGGAACTAATTTTTCTTTTCTTTTCTTTCTCTTTTCCCTTTTTCCTTTATTATTATTCGGATGGAAAGGAAGGACATCCTCTCGGGTTATTGCGCGTTGTTACGATTGGCTCCTAGGAAACGGGAAACGGGATCGTCAACAGGTTTTGGAACTGCGAAACTGGGATTTATTGTTTTATCCCGCCTTTGATCATGAAGGAGCGGGATAGTGCTTGGCGAATTTCTTGCTTTTTTTGTTTTGTAGAGAGATACCAATGAGAAAACTGCAGATAGATTTCGTTAAGAGGATGACTTGGGCATGACACGGGCTTTCGGAGAGAGTGAGCAATACGCGTATTATGTTTTTACATGGTCTTTTTGCGAGTTTCGTAATTTCGGTTGATGTGTACTTTTTTCTTGCGGTGACATTCTTCGTCGTATGCTGTTTTGTTATGTTGTCATGTAATTTTGACGCTGTAATAGTGATCTTGTGATGTGGCAAAAAAACATTTTGGTGTCGTGATAGTGACTTGATGTTGCGATAAGACTTCGATGTCATCATAATGGTTCGATAAGTGCGTTATGAAACGAATGTATATAACACGGAGGGCCATGTACGGAGTATGTACCTTGTTTTGGAAATCGGGTGGGCGGCGAAAATAAAGTGCCGGACGCAGCGGGACGCTCATCCATGCCGAGCGCGGCAGGATTTAATCTACGATAGGATTATCTTACCAGCATGGCCTTAGATCTGGGATTTCTATTTTTCTTCCCGGAATACCGGTAAGGAGAAAAATAAAATAAGTAGATAAATCTGGGGAAATGGTGAGATGAAGTGAGATTTGTGTGGTGTGATTTAATGTATGAGATGATGTCGGTGTCTGCTAACGTATGGAAGGGGCGGTAAGAATGGAAGAAACCTGGAAAGGAGATCGTGCGCGTGGGTGGGTTTTTTGGACAGGGTTGAGGCGGGATGTGGGAGAGGGTGTGATGTGCGTTGGTGACGGATCTCGCGTTACGTTTTTTTTTTTTTTTGAGAACTTCCTTGATTTGAGGACTGAGTCCTAGGTTGGAAGGTAATATAACGGTGCTCATGTGATGTAAGTTAATTTTCATGCGTAGGATACGGTTGTGCTATTGAGCACAGTCTGATGCATTAACGAAGTTGTGTTGGGACTACGACGTTTCTGAGTTTTGCTTTTGGTGGATAGAGACAAGTATGACACGGATGGAATCATTTAGATATGTAAGTTATACGCGTCAATTCTCTTCTATTTGAAGTTACTTTGTTTATTAATATGCTCTCTTGTTTTGCCTCCTAATTCCTAGGTACACCATTTATAGATTGTGCAATGTTTTAGCTCAGCAACTATCGCACTTGACGGTTGGTCAGATTCAGATCGTTTTCTACCAATCACATCATATTCTCTTCTAACCTGCCAATTGATTCATTTGTTGTCTTAATATACACCTAGAATGAAAGCTCCATATCTTCCTCCTCTACAACCTCATCGTCAAACTGAATCTGTACATTTTCTTGATCCTTCACAGACACCTCTCCATTCACTGATTGAGCAGCCTTTGACTCAGTGTCCGCTTCTTCGTCGTCCTCGTCGAAGTCATAGCCGCAATCTATAAACTCATCCCCAGGAGCAATGCGTGATTTCGACCTGTAGCACTTGAAGCATAATTCGATACCCAGAGTACCTGGGCCTCTGAAATAGACGCCCGCGATCTCGGCGTAGCAGCAGTCGCAAAATGACCATTCGGTTTTTTTACCCCTCTTCTTTGGTCCATGTCTTTTGTTCTTTTGAAGCGTTTTCTCTGCAACTAAGTCGGCGATACTTTTGAGCAGCAAGAGTCAATAACAATCTTTTCTAAAATGATTGGACGAAGCAAGAGAATCGGGACTCACCTGTCAGCGTGATGGTAGTAGGCGACTTCAGAGACAGTCCAATCCTTGTATAATCCATGTCCACGAATGCTGGGATTCGCTCCCTTGCTAAGTAGAAACAATACCATGGCATCGTATTGCGAAGGCTCTAATTTCACTCTCCAGAAGAAAAGGCGAGGCGCACGCGCTGCCCAGAGCAGTGGTGTCCATCCATCGTCGTCAACAACGTCAATATCAATACCAACTCTCTGGGAACGCGCTAAAACTTCTTCGACGAGGTCAAGTTGGCCTCTGAGCACGGCGTAGTGGAGGGGAACTCTGCCGACTATATCTCTGGCTGCAAAATCTGAATCTGGAAGATTAAGGGACTTTAAGACCTCGAGCGTGTTGTGACAGGCGAAATGAGCTGGTTTTCTGCCAAAAGGATCCTTGACGTCTACTGAGGCCTTGTGATCGAGGAGTAATTGGATTACTTTGGCTGAGCACGATATGCTGGCGGATATAATAGGATATCCTGCACGACCTGCAGATATTGTTGGATCAGCGTCTTCATCAAGAAGCAGTCTGACAATGCTCTCTGCCAATATATCGCTACCGTCTCCTCGTCGTCTGGTAGCTGCTATCAATGGAGTTCCGTATGCTGAAGCGCAAGTATAGTTAATATCCGCACCATTTTTGATCAATACTTTGACCATATCAATTGTGCCTCTTGCACAAGCGAAATGCAAGGGCGCGCCCTCTTTGTTGAAGGAAGGGCTATTAAGGGTGTCGACAACGATCGGCTTTGTCATGAAGTAGTCGAAGACTTCCATATTACAGGCCCTTATTGCGCTTATGAGAGGTGTCTCAAGATCATTGTTCATGGTATCTAGTTTACTGCCGGCATTGACCAAACGTCGAACAGATGCCAGAGGCGTCTTTTTTCTTATATTGTGAAGTGCTGTGTCTCCGTCCTTGTCTTTGTGGCTTAGATCGGGTCCGAATTCGAGGAGGGTCCGGATCATATTGTCATCATTGCGCGACATAGCCCAAAGTGCGAGTGAATAGTTCTGATCATCCACAAGATTGACATTGACTCCGGCCTCGAGCACCAGTGACATAACGTCATTGTAGCCGTCACGGACCGCACGCTGTATTGCTCCATACATTGACGATATTGACCAGTCAGGCTTGACCTTTGACTCACTGAGCATCAATCTGACGGCGTTGACTTGGTTACTGTTTATGGCGAGTCCTAAAGGCGTTGCCTCCTTCTTGTCCATTCTGTTCATATCAGCGCCATGCTCAAGAAGAACACGGACAGTCTCAGTGGAATCAAAAACAGCGTGCAATGCTGTCCATCCAGAATCATCGGTGGCATGAACATCGGCTTTAGCTTCAACAAGCAGTCGCGCGGTTTCCGAATATCCCTGCTGTGCTGCGAGCCAGAGAGGAGTGATGCCATTTGACCTGGCGATGTTAGGATCTGCGTTATGAGAGAGAAGGTACCGAACTATCTCGATATCGTCATTAAATGTAGCCATATAAACTGTCATCAATTAGTATAATTATTTCACGTCGCAAGACGTCAAGAACAGACCTGGCGTGCACTGGTTATCTAGCGGCTGATTCACGTCGGCACCGTTTTCGACAAGTACCTTGACCGGCTCCATGCTCTTATTAATTATTGCAGAGATTAGTGGAGTGATTCCGCTGTCTTTGAGGGCTAGATTTGGATCTGCTCTATGCGCCAACAGAAGGCGACAAAGGTCGATCCTCTCATGTATGACTGCCAGCCAAAGAGCCGTTTGGCCGTCTTCTTCCTGTATATTTGGATCTGCCCCATGACGAAGAAGCGCCTCTGCGATCTTATAATGACCCTGCTCTACAGCAATCATGAGTGGTTGAGATGGCAGGTCTGGTGTTATATAATCGCGAAAGTCTCTACGACGAAGCAAAGATTCGGCTGTTGCAAAGTTTCCCTTCAGACAAGCCGTTTCCAAAGGTGTGTGGTTGTACAAACTCTTGGCATCAATTGGTGCTCCGTGATCCAACAAAAGATTGATCATATCGCTGGATCCATGAGAAGCAGCAATTTCCAACGGCATCGCTATTTCCTTATTGTCATTCGGAGCGACACTTGCGCCGGCAGCTATTAACAGCTTGGCTGAATCAAACCGTGAGTACTGAGCCGCAACTTGGAGTGGTGTATCTTCGGTGTCTGAAATACTTTCCAGAAACGTGGTATCGTTCTCTGGTACGAACGAGAGCAGCTTGGCGACAATATCTGTCATATCTAGTTCGCAAGCCGAGCGTAGACAGTTCTTCAAACAATATGATAGGTTGTTAGCTTTTGGTGGTATTGCCTCTTCCTTGGTCGTATCTTGGACATGATTATCCGGGTACCCGAAGACAAGTTCATCATTAATCTCTGAGGGCTGCTCTGATAAATGTACACGATTGACCAATTCATGACACAACTCATAATTCTCACTACGGAGAGCCGCTTGTAAAGCAGCTTGCACAAATGTTTTCCTCAGGTCCAGGCCGTCTGGGTACCGGTTGATAAGAAGGCGAAAAACGGGTAGCTGGGCCATCCTCGAAGCCTCGACTAAGCCTTGGTCTAGAGTCTCAGAGTCGTACTCATCACTTGCTAGGATAGTTTTGACCATGCCTTTGAATCCAAAGTGCGACGCGATGGTGAGCGGCTTGCGATTTTTGAGTGGCACTAAGAAAGGGGTAGATAGCGCCATGTATGCATCTACCCATCGTTCCAACCATGGTTGATCCTTGAAGATGACCCCCAAAGCATCTCCAATTGATCCGAATTGTTTGCGATGGCTCATCCGGAATTCAGTTGCGTACGGCAATTGGGTGATCCAGGCTTGAGTCTGATCAGTATTATCCTTGAGATGGTCTAAACAGGTTTGCACAATAGTGGTATGCCGATCTCGTTCTGTCTGTCGGTACCACCCCTTTGTAATGAGCAACTGATCTTCACTGGAATCTGAAGACTTCAGCCAGCCACGGATGGAGGCATGACTGAAGTGTACTTCGTCGTGAACTGTAACCAACAATCCTCCAAATTGGCGGATGATGTTGATGAAGCGACCACGTATTGTAGACCCCCCTGTATCTGCACTAAGTTTATCCCCAAGACATAGATCTGAGATTCGGCAGAACTCAGATGCCCTCAGAGGTCTGAAAGATGATAGCATCCAACACAGAAGTTTGTTGGCCCACAGATGATACTTCTCAGGAATATCCTCTAAGATACTCTCAAAAATTTGTTCCGGTGAGGGCGTCTGACTCTTAGTTAGGATACGAGAGACGGTTTTAGAAAGATCGAGGGTTGATTTGAAGCAGTTGATTAGCAAATGATGCAATGATACATCTTTTGCGCAACCGGAGAGCAAGGCTTCTATCTTGTCTCGCAAGCCATTGACCGCATAGTAATGGCTCTGCTGGAGAAGCATGGACACATTGAATCTATCATAGAGGGGCTCGGAGGAAGGTAAGTTATAGTCTATGCGAGTTATGCTTTCACTGGGGAATTTAGAGAGTGAGTCAATAATGGGCTTCTCTTTGGCTGTTCCCTTTGTCGTAATGATGACAATCCTCAGGCGGTGCTCGATGGTCGTGAAGTAGTTGTAGATTTCAGATAAGAAAAATGACACAGAGTCGTCGCATTCGTCAAGGCATCCTAAAACGAGCGGATAATTTGAATCATCTAAGAGTGTATGAGTGGCTTGTCAACTTGTGGGGGATAAAGAGGACGAGCATACCACTTCTGACCACAACGTTCTGCCACATGTGTAGAAGACATTGATATTCCCAAGGATATCCATCACAAATTTCAGGACAATAGCTATGGCTCAAACGATTCCTCGGGCGGCTGTAGACATATTGAGCGAAAAATGTCCACAGCATCGCTGGTATCGTGTTGAACCTGGCATCGTGACTTTTGAAGTGGAAATAGTACAGCCTTCCCTTATTCGCTTCGCTTAGGTAGCTCTTCACGCTTTCGGCTATCTTGTCTGCGTCTGAGGTACACTGAATATGTAAGATGCGATTGTAATTGGTCTTGGATAAAATGTCTAGCTCTGGATTGTATTCGATTGGGTTATCATTCAAAGCAGGGTAGATTGGTGATGCTTGATGTAGCGATTTACGTAGGCTGGCATTGTGTACCTCTTTAAAGTCTTTTCCCCGATTTGACATATTAGAGATAAGATATTGTAAAACAAAGTGTGGGCATACGTACCAAGCCAGTCTTCATCTGGCGAAATCACTTTAGCGTATGAGTCGAGCTCCTCAACATCAATCAGTTGGAGATGTGGTTTAACACTCGGCAGCTGATATTCAAGGGCAATGCCCAAAGTGGCCGTGAATTTATCGAATACCTATTATAATCCAATTAGTCTCCTCTTGGATAAAATGGCACTAGCAAAAAAAGAAAACTCAAACAGAACTCACTCTTTTCGCAGGATCGTCATGAGTGGAAAATATGTTGACGACCCGTGCCTGGATCAGCATTTTTGTATGTATAAATGAATCGTTGATTTTGCTTATTGTCTCGGCAAGTCTTCTCACAAGCGTCATTTTATGGTCTTGCAGACGGAGATCATTGTTTAAGGAGAGAAGCCAGAATAGCTGTTCTTCAAGATGAACTATTGTAGGTGATCGATGTGGGTAGCCGAAGAATATCTATAGCTGTTAGAGCTGGAGAACTGTTATTTGATATAATAGGGTTGGGGTTATTTTACAATACCACGTATGCAATGCAAGATATCCGCATATGCAGACTCATCCAAGCTAGCAATAATGATGGCCTGCCAAGGCAAAAGTGGTTAGCTACTTCAATATACATATACATTTCATTACTTGAACTTGGATGACCTTACCGACTTAACAATTGCACCGCCAATATCTTGGCAGGCAAAGTATATAGGTCGCCTTGCATTCTAAGGGACTGTAAGCTGATATATATGTCACCTCGAGGCAAAGTCGCTAAACAAACTCTTATCTCAGGCGTTCGGCTTTTCGCGACAACTTCCAGTAGTTTGTGAGCGTTTCTGTAACTCCCTTGTAGAGTATAGCATCCCATAGAAGCCTCGTCTTGGTCGTAGCTGTATGAGATAAACCTTCCTCCCTTGGGAGCTATGCTGGAGAAAAGTCTGTTGAGCCGGGTTGGGTCTTGGCCGCTCGAAGTGTACGCCCCATCCCAGATATTTTCATCCCCGTGAAATCCATGGATACCGATTATGCTTCAAAAGTGTAAGCCCACTGGAAGCTGGAAAACAGAATTAGGTTATCAATGGATACTTACTCGAACTTAGCTTCATCTACGCCTTCATTGGGTTCGTCCGCAGCAGCATCCTCACGAGAATTTTCTTCACCAGCTACAGCCGGTGCTGCTGAAATGCCCGCTTCAGATGCGACCGGGGCAGCCATGGCAGCTTAAAAAAGCGAAATTGTTTACCTTAGTCTTCAGTAGTCCCGAGAACAAGCCTATATAACACAAATCTCAAAATAGAAAGGAATCTCTATGCTCATTCAGAGTCGATCGGCACATCTTCGTTTTGTTATTAATATAGGTAGGGTATAGGGCGGATGATACACTCATGATTCTTACTCAGGTTACTAAGGCATCAGTGTCAGCACATCGTCCTGTCAATGCGATGCGGGGTTAACGAGCCAATTGAGGGGTATTTGGACAGTGTGTATATGGACTGGATATATCAGAGTACATGATATACTTCAATGTTTCTTCTGTAGTTGGTTGTCGGAAATACAACCAAAACAGAACCAAGGAAGTGTTTTGGGGCGATTGACAAGGCAACCTAGTAGTTAAAGAACAGCTGGATCCACTATTGAGCGCCAAGTTCAATTTTCTTTGAGATGTGGCTTGGAAACATGTGCTAGAATTGCGGTAGCCGAAGCCTCCCGCGAGCCGGGTTCTCCTAGTTAACAACTTAATTTCGATGCTCCTTGACAACATAAACTCCGATGCAAGATGCATGCATGCACTTGATCTCTATTTAGACGCTCTTTCGGCCAATACATGACCACTATTATCGCGAAACAATTCACTCCGCTTTTTGACCAAAATGAGCCTCCATTCCCATTCTCACGTCACATAATGAATACAAGTCGAAGCTACTCAGATCCTGCACGTTATAACTTCTTCCTTTCTTGGGCTTGTCCCCTGTCAGAGTAGGATTAAACAGAACCGGATCGTCAAGCGGTACTTTCGAAAACTTCCTTTCCAGGCCCGTAACGAAATCGGCGTCAGCCTCAAGAGTGACCTTGGCATTGAAAGGTTTGCTGTCTTCTCGGCGGAGGAGAATTGCAACTCTCACTGAATCTGGAACGCCGGTTTGTCTTCGCTTGTTTTCTTGCAGATTCCACACGGCTACCGTTGATTCGCCCGAGTTCTTTCCTGTGCCCAAGTTGATGCTTCCAGTCACTGTGGTGGCATCGCTGATATCTCTGTTGACTGTTTTCTCAAACTTGAGTGTTCCTCCTGCTTCGAGAAAGGGCACACCGGAAGCCCCCAGATTCAGCTCCCCGCCGCGTGTGATGGACTCGCTATCCACAGTTGGCACCACGGACCATCTCTCCTCGGGAGCTATAGCCTCAACAGTTGGAGCTGTATCGTTCTTATTGTTGGCAAAGAACTCGATGTTGATGCGGGCTCTTATGATTCGACGGGAGTGCTTCTGTGGATCGAAGCGGAAACGGAACACCATCAATGTTGCCTCGTCCCCGTCATTGTCGTAAGTTCCGTGAATAACCTCCATCAAGTCAACACGGACGTGAATATTGCCTCTCGTACGCTCAATTACGTTGCGCCTTTCCCAGTCGTTTACTGAGGCGTTTTCGGTACGAAATGTGTCATCTTCGCCGGTGATGATATCATGGAGCGGTGTCTCTAGTGCCAGAAGAGGCTCGTCGTCATTTCTCTGCGGAAGCTCAGCCATTATGTGGTAGCGATATTGCAATATTTAACATCAATTATATACGGGATGTAAACCATGAAGCGGGGTGTTGACAATATTTGATGATCGTTTTAGGTCTTACTTGTGTATCTTTGGCTGCGCAAATAGAGTACCTCTATGTACTTTTACAATAGTTTGCACTGTGTCCAGAGCCGCTATTTGGGTTGAGAAACTGTTGTACAACGACCAGTCCTGAGAAGAAGATATCCCTTCTTAATTGGAAACCATTTAAGCCTCTAGTTCTATTCTAACTTTGACAGGACTTAACTATAATGAAAGAGAAAGAAATATTTCAGGCTTTGATGCTGTATTATTATCTCTGGTTCTCACTGTTAAGTATGTGGTTCGTTAAGAGAGGTCTGAAGACCAAATACTGTAAGCAGACACGCTATAAGAACAGGGGTCATTTTTTATCCACCAACTCTGTAACTTGTGTGCTCCCCATTGCCAAAGGTAATACGGAAACGTCAATTGCTAGTAGAGCAACCCCTCTCTGCCTTGGTTAAAGACTCATTAGCGAGGCTCTGCAGAAGAGCGCCATCTCTTGTTCCCACGACCCTCACTTCCCTTTCCTGCAGCCTCCATTTCCCCTTGTTACCATACGCTCTCTTTAAGCTTAATTACGACCCTAATATAATGGATTCTGGCTTTCAAGGTCCAGAAAAACCGTCCCGTGTGGCCAGCGGGCTTATGGAGGACGGAGATGTTTACGATCTGGACAATGAAGATGAATTCCTCCCACCAACGGCAACAATATCCGGGTTTGGTGTGGACCATGTCAGGCAGCAGTTTGATCAAGATATTGATGAAGCACGAAAATTCTCAATACAGAGTCTCGATGAAGCTGAGAGGAACAGACAACGGGCACAATTTGTGCTTGCCCGAGCGACAGAATGGGATAAGACGACATGGGAAGGTCAGAACTTTTTGCATTATCTTGCCTACGACCACAATCCTAAGCCATCGATTAGCTTGCAATGGCTTATGGCACGAGCCATCGTGAAGCTGCCGCATCTGATGGGCAGAATGGATAAAGCGAATCGCACGCCGCTCACCACCGCCCTCTATGTAGGCAACGAGAGATTCAGTCATGCGGTATGCAACAACGTGGGGTCAAAGACACGCGAGCGAATCAAACCAGAGCTACTGAATGAATGCAAGCCTCACGATAATGATCGTGAAATCACATGTCTACATACTGCCTTGACTTGTGACTTTAGTACGGAGGAGCAGAGAGAGAAAATCGTCAAAAGCATTTGCAGTTTTGTTCCTGAAGAGTTATTCAGGATCACCGATCATAGAGGTCGTACACCTTTGCACCTGGCTGTAGAGTATGAGAGGTGCTGTAAGACACAAGTTGGTATTGTTGAAGAATTGCTTGTTCGAGGATCACAAGCACTAGATGTCGATATCTTGACATATAACCGCACTTACTCAGTTTACCAGTACCACGAAAGTACACGGAAAGCGGTACAAAGAAGGTTCGACCAAACGCCTGCGAGAGAAACGAAAGGGGACAAGCTCAAGCTCTCTGATACGAAATCAGATCCAAAGAGGGCCCCTTCTAAGCTTGAAATTGGCGCAATGGGACCCTCATCACTGTCTGGAGATAAAGAAGGGCCGGTTAGTTCTTTGAAGCGAAGAGATTCGATTACTACTACGTCTAGAGACCGCGGTGGTTATAAATTACAATTGGATACACAAGTGGTGTCCTCTCCACTTCGAGGGTCGCCAATCGATTCCGCACAAAACACACTAAGGGCGGCGACTCTCCAAAAAGAAGAAGAGCGGGCACAAGCTGCTAAGCTAATTAGCGAGCAGCTGAAGCTTCTATATCTTCGGACCCAAAGGCCGGATCGCGCTTCTCGCTGCCTGCGCCTACAAGACGAGCAAGGTATGTGATGGTTTGCTATGTGTGTTTATTCTATATACGACAAGCTTCTAACAGCCTCAGTAGATAAGGAGCTGTGGTTCGACTTTGGTCCACCCAAAAAACTTAGGAAGAATGAATTCCAGAAACAATTCGGCCATCTTAAGCTGGATAGTGTACTCCAATACGTGGCGTTTCCACAAATCGAGCTGATTGAGGACGATGACGGTCCAGCTACAAGGCGCAAGACTAGGACAGTAGGTTTTAACATAACAATATTGCTTTCTAGAAAATTAATGCTTTTAGGATTTGGTTTTCTTTTTCAACTGGCTGAAGCAGAAAGGAGTGAAACGCATTGTTAAGGTATAAGAATGCCATAAACTTTGGAACTCAATTTTTGAATGCCCTTTTATTAAGCAAAATTTTAGGTTATTGTGGACGATTTGAAAACTCCCTCACATAGTGATGAAGCCATAGAAGAAGCATTGGAGTCATTTGTAAGTGACTAATTATGTATTCATACGTTCAGGGGCTTACTGTTTGCAGAATGTTGAGATACTTGACTGGCGGAGATTGGATCTTGACCCCGTATCGCTTACTCGAGTTGGGAAGTGTTTACGAGAACTTCATCTCCAATGGAGTGGTAAGAACACCACTTTACGGGCATGGTCAGAAAAAGAGGGCTTGGCTATGATCCCCACGCTGGAGACAATTAGTGTCACCCAAGTTGAGGTATTCAAACCAACGCTCTTGGTCGCAAGACTCAGTCACTTACTAACATGTATTTTCGCATAGAGCTCTGAGTCTGATACAAGAGTCAATAGTAACTTCAATGACTTTGTAAAACGAGTTCATGAGTCTTGGTCATCTGAAAAACAGCCTATCATAAATGGCCCAATCCCCGCTAACAACTACCTCCTCAGAATGGGCATTCTTACAAGAGAAGGGCAGCTCAATCAAAGCCAAGAACGCGGCGTTGATCCACACAAGTGGATGCAATGCATGGAACACTTTAATTCCCATTTTAGGCAGATCCGTGCCCTGAGAGACAAGATAACTGATGCGTCACTGACACCTGTGGTGGTCGCTTTGATAGACGACGGGACAGACATCATGCATCCAGATCTGAAGGGTATGGGATTTCCGGGCAAGAGCTTCCACCACTATCGAGAAGGTTCAACATGGCGTGTATCTCCATACTGGGACTCTCCGTCTGGTCACGGGACGTTGATGGCTAGATTGATTCATCGCATTTGTCCGAGCGCCATTATTCATGTTATTAAGCTGCAGACTTTTGCAACTGAGGGCTCAACGAAACTTCAAATAAATCCCGATAGTGCGATACAGGTAAGTTAGCTCATTTAATTGCAGCTAGTTATAAATTCCTCTGATGGAAGTTATAGGCGATAAACTATGCAGCAGAGCAAGGTGCTCAAATTATTTCTATGTCTTGGACAATCAAGCCACCCACAGAACCAACTAAGAAAGCAGACTTTGATCATGCAATCAACAATGCTCTCAACATAAAAGGCCTCCTCATGTTTTGCGCTGCTAGCGACCAGGGAAAGTCTGCGGACCTGATGTATCCGCACGGCAGCAACCCTAATAGCTTCAGAATCGGCGCTGCGAAAGCCACAGGCAGCATGCTCGACACAGTTGGTGATGCGCACGAACTCAGCTTCATTTTCCCGGGCCACGAAGTTGTGATTGATCATAACTATCAAGATGTGCAAGACAAAACATTTCAGAAATTCGAAGCTCATTCTGGTAGCTCGGTGGCAACTGCGCTGGCAACTGGTCTGGCTGCACTTGTCATGGAGTGTGTCAGATTGGGTATCATGCATACCAATGAGACGAATCAGAGTGATCATACTGTTGCGATAACGAAAGAAGACTTGACGAAGATTAGAGAACGGCAGCAGATGGAACATGCGCTGACATCGATTGGAACCAGCCATCTTACGAAGAATAAGTACATTGAGGTTTGGAAGACGTTTAGCGGCGCCGCGGAGGATTTGAAGAATAGTGAGGGCGATAGAATAGGTCAACTGGGGAGAATTGCAGGTTTAGCGAGGATGTTTCTTAGAAAGGGCGCTTGAGGCAATTAGACTTGAAACTTGACGGTTCCTTAATGGGATTGTGTTGGTAATGGATTGTATATTTTACATCTGAAAGATTTCTTTTTTCTTTTTTCTTTTTCTCTAAGCTGAGGTATCTTTCTTCATACGCCGCCACGCCTAATAATCACTTTTCACTTTGCAATCTCTCCCTTGACCCAGGCCTCCAAACCTCCCCTGCTAATGATCTCTTGCACATTCGGCGGCAGTTCACCCACCTTCTGGCTCCACGTCTCTCCGTTGTCCTCTGTGACGACGACCTTGCTCCTGCGTACGTCCCACAGGAACTTCCATCCCGTGCGTCGCGTGAGCTGAATGTCGGCACCGTCGCCCTTGGGGAAGCGCTCGCGAAGGCGCTGGATCAGGCGAGGCACTTCAACGGTGAGGAGCGCGTTGTTGATGCTGTTACGGCCGAAGATGTTGCCGAAAGAGCCGGAGACGACGAGCGGGATCTTTTTGGCGAGGATAGCGGTAGCGGCTATTGATACAGATTATTAGTCGGTCGTTTGGAGAAGAATACCCCTTCTGGGAACACTTACCTTGCTCTCGTGATGAGCCAGTTCCAAAGTTAAATCCTCCGACCAACACGTCTCCAGGGCGGGCGATATCCTTGAAGGCGGCGTCGTAGTTTTCCATGCATACCTCTGCCATCTTCTCGACTGGGACGTTATCTTGATATGTGTATTTGCCTGGGTATATACCGTCTGTGTTGATGTTGTCGGCGTCGCAAAATACGATCTCGCCCTCGACTTTCTCTGGGAAACCAGGTACAATGTCGGTCAGCGTCTCCTCGGCGTTGTCTGCAGGTGCTGCAGTTGAAGCGCCCATATCCTTCTCGGCGTCGAAGATCATGCTGTCGGCCTGAGCGATGATCTTATCCAGGGCGTCCTCAACGCTCATGGCCTTATCTGCCTCCAGGTTGCCACTGCCCTCACCGAGGATAACCTTGTCGATGCCTTCAGGCTTCTGGTACCATCCAGGACCACTGATATAACCTGACAGGGCACTGGCGGCGACTACTTCTGGCGATCCGAGATATGCCTTTGCTTCTTTAGATCCCATTCTTCCTGAAAAGTTTCTGTTTGATGCGCTAATGCCGACCTCGTTGGGCTCAAGCAGTCCAGTTCCAAGCCCAATACAAGGTCCGCACCCTGATGGAAGTGTTTCCACGCCGGCATCTAGGAGAACCTGCCAATCGCCAGCTTCCTCCGCTATCTGTTGTTCAGCTAGAGAGGCAGCGGCAACGTAGAACTTGACACCAGGGGCAATCTTGGGTGCAACACCATCTTTCGCAGCCTCGCGGAATACACGAGCGGCAGCACTAATGTCGGACGCTCTTCCGTTAGTGCAGGATACCAAATCTTTAGCCAAGTTAGTAAACTTCAGGGGAAACGGCGTGAGTGATTATAGTTACAAGCTTTGTCGACGGGAATCTTTTGAGCCTCAAGATCGCGAAGGGGCGTGGCCACCTTGACAGAGTTGGGTCCTGAGACAAATGGGGATAGGGATGTAAGATCGAGATAAAGCGACTTGGCGTAAGTTGCACCGGGGTCGGCAGTGAGCCGGTTCTCAGAGAGCTGGGCGATCCGGTCGTGTGTAAAACGGGCATTGGCATCAGGCTCTGAGTTGAGCATGGCGGATGTGGTGGCCTTGGCTCGCAGCCAGTTGATCAAGACATCGTCAATGGGGAAAAGCCTGTCGCAGTTGTCAGTCTGGTTCCCAATGCGCTCATAGCAAGTCCAACATACCCACTGAGCGCGCCCCATTCCGTCGTCATGTTTGCGATTGTGATCCTTTCGTCTATAGAAAGGCTACGCATTGTTTCTTCGGAACCAGTGAATTCGATGGCGTGATTTAGGACAGAATCGTCATTCACCAATCCACAGAGCGCCACGATGACATCCTTCGCAGTAACACCCGGAGGTAGAACGCCCAGGAGAGTGACTTTGGCGATAGGCGGGATCTGCCACCATGTCCGACCAGTCGCAAGTATACTGGCAGCATCGGTCCTCACAATGGGAGTACCCACGGCTCCAATTGCGCCATAGCTATTGGAGTGGCTGTCAGACGCAACGGTCAAGGTCCCCGGCCAAGCATAGCCCTCCTCAATCATCAGCTGATGGCCAATACCCCGGCCAGCGCCAAAGAAATCAATGCCATGGTTCTGAGCGAACTCTTGTATCAATTCGTACTTCTTCAGGTTCGTAGGCGATCGATTCTGCACGTCGTGATCCAAAGTCATGACAATTTGGCTGCTATCATGGACCTTGGTGGCGCCTATGTCCATCCATTTCTTAATAATGGGAAAACTGTTATCATGGGACATGCTGCGGTGCGGCGCGATGGAGATGTAGTCGCCGGAATGGACCGTCTTGCCCGGCGCAAGGCCGACGGCGTACCGCTGGACGATCTTCTCAGTGAGCGTCTGAGGCTTTCCGACGGCTGGTGGGGAGGAGGAGGGGATGTCTGAATTGCGAGAGCTGTCGAGCTGCGAGTGGAAAGCGTCAGGCCTTCGATAGGCGCCGGTGACGCTGTAAGAACGGCATATTGGTGATGTTGAAGGCAGCTGTGGTGCTAGAGATCGCGGTGTTGTGCGGCCGAGAAGCGTGGCGCATCTCCTGGCGGAGCGGCCAGCTATTCCACGCTGTGAAGAGCCACGAAGTTAGCAATTATCTTGTAATTGATATGTCGTGTAGCCATCGCCTAATTGGCCTGATCTGGGGCATGGAGAAGACATACTGCTTGCATCATTGTGAGACGACTGGATGAAGATGCATCAAAACTTTATCCGAGATCGGGATGGCGGCATCTAGAAAAAAGTTTGGCGGGGTCTGCGGGGAGCTAATCCGAAACCCAGACGCTATAATTGGTTGAAACACAACTGACATGTTGGATGCGGATAAAAGTGTATTTGTCTATGTAGGAAGAAAATCATCTGATGTTGTTTCATGTTGTTAAAGCCATGTTGTTAAAGCCATGTTGTTATAACTCATAGTTGATGTTGCGCAACCAATAGGAAGTTGTCGGAATGCGGGTTGCGTCATCAGTTACTGATAGGCGGCTCAATGTTTTGCCTATGCAACCAAAAGAGGCTCACTTGATTGAGTGAAAGATAGCAAAAGCATCGGATATCGTCCATCCTTGTTTGGCGCTCCCCACAGTTGTGTCAGTTTCTCGATGCAAGGGCGCACGCTAGAATCATCCCGCGCCCTTGGCCCCACGCGCTGAGAAATGCCGGCCATTCTTAGATCTTCCATTTACATCTTACACATGCTCATGGCCATCAATATCAGTTGAAAGAGCAGTATAAATGATATAAGTGAACCAAGTGGACTCATTTTCTTTCATCCACCAACTATCTCAGCTTCATCCTTCAAGACCAACCCAAGTAATTCGCGAAACTCAAAATCATCATGTCGACAGCGGAATCTATCCCAAAAGTCCTCGACTCATTTACTGAGAAATGGTCCCCGCGCCTTGTCGCAGCAATCAACGACCACCACGTCAAAGTTGCCAAAATAGATGGCGAATTCATCTGGCACTCACATCCAAACTCCGACGAACTCTTCTATCTCCTGGCTGGCAAGTTGACCATCGAGCTTGAGGGCCTGGATGATGTTGTGATGCAAGTTGGCGATATGTTTGTCGTCCCAAAGGGCATCAGACACCGTCCTGTCGCGGAAGAGGCTACCATCATGTTGATGGAACACGAGTCTACGATTAATACTGGAGACGAGACTAGTTCGGACAGAACAGTACAAGTCAAGGATGCTCGCGGGCAGTCTTGATGTGGGCGGGTGTGTAATGACGGTACGAGGAGGGTTAAATGAAGTCTTTGAGGACAAATGGGAATAGGTGCGATGTATATAATGAACCTACCATCTCTACTAGGTTCTTACTTGTATGGTGTTGTGTACATGAACTCGGGAGTTACTGTTTCTATGCAATTATGAATTGAACACAGACTGCAGCTATTATTGAGCTGTCCAAATAAATGGATTCTCACTCCAACACCTCGTTAGAGGAAATAAGTCAAACGTTCATCCAGAGAAATTTGCTGTCGTGTTTTTACCTGATTTATTCGCCTCTCACTTGATGCAACTTGTTCTATGAGATTCGATCTTGCCTGAATTGTACGATGCTGCGGTTACAGGCCCTCTGGCAAACAGAAACTGAACCTCAACCAGGTTGAAGATCTAATATAACTTGTGCTTCACGTTGTCGCCATAGACGAAATTGAGAGACATATGTAGGTTATACAGCTCAAGATAACATCGCCTATGTAGGGTAAGTTCAATAAAATCACGCTGAACTATACATCTATAAATTTTACCACCTCTCTGTAGGCGAACACAGAGTCTCTCAGCAAATCTAGAGATTGGTAGCTGGCCTTCTTGGGGTTTCTGGTAACTGGCTGCAAGATGCTGTATATGCTAATTCGAGGGACGAAGTCAACCTAGCTTGATTACGGTAGCATACATTCAATACCCCTACATCTCATGATTATGTGGACTGTCGGTCTCTAAAAGAGAGCCCGCATTAGACAATAGCAATGTACCAACATAAGGTTACAGACGGAGTTTCTCAGACTCAACTCGGTTGATACACCGTCACAGGTATTTGTCTTCAATGCAGCTATCGTAATTGATTGAGTGTAACCACGACGGCAAGCGCACTCGGCACATCGCATTCAACAGTCGGGTCCCGCGAAATTAAGCGTCCTAAACAGCGAGATTCGCCGAACTAACTGTTGTCCAATATCCTCTCATCCGAGTTTACCGAAAGGGGAGTAAATTGTCTCTTGCTGCATTATTCAATGTTCAGGGTATGCGAGAAGTTCCAAATCGCCCGGGTTGTAATTAAACCGTGGTCAGCGATGGAAGCCTGTGAACTGTTGGCTCCTGTATTCTTTTTGATGCATGCATTCGCTCAAGGGTCAACGGTGGCCTGACTTCTGGCCATTGATGCATATTCTTTAGTTTATTCTATGCATCTGTGTTTGCGGTAAGGTTGTTTTGACCCCTGTATCATTCAGCGCATCGTGCCGTACTTCCGAAATGCCGGACGCCAAGCCAACAGCTTTTGTTTTTATGTATACGATATACGAGCTGTCTATAAACCAATCAACAAGATGAACTGTATATTCTTGGTGATCGAAAACCAGAAGGATGACTGGGGTTCCCGGGAGAAGACACTGTAAGCCACCAATAAGATTGGGTTACACTTACGGCGCAGATTCTCCAGGTCTACCGGCAATGACGGCAATGACTGACAATAATACCTATCACAGGATAATTTTAGAATTGCGTGAATTACCCGGCCATATCTGTCTCCGTCGGCAATAACGTAATGTATTGGTACAGGTCTAAAAAAGAAGAAAAAGCTGTTACGGTTACATTATAGGGTAACAGCAAATACTCGGGAGATACAGATTCTACAATGAATTTTGAAATGACAAAAAGTCAGGACCAATTACTATTGCTGTTGAGTTGCTAGGATCTATCGGATGGTGATACAGCTAGTTGATTTTTGTAGCATAATTTCTCAGTCTATGATCGACATCCTACATAAGTCTGTAAGTTAAAAGACATAGTTGCCCAGTTACATTTTCTCGACCATATCGCCTTGCCAAAATTGTAGTTTGCAAAGGTTTTTAATACATAGACTTGCTGCAGTCATATAAATGCTATCGAATTACAAAACTCCAATGCAAACGTAATAATCTGGCCACAAAGTAGAACAACTAGTGCCTACAGCCGGGTTCCAGGCATAGAAGTTTGCCAAGGTGATGTTGGCAGCAGCCGCAATGTCAAAGCAGTCATCCCCGCTCTTGACGAGGTGAAAGGTCTTACAACTTTTCGTCATATTTGCCTGGGTCGGCGTCGGCGTGGCCACACCGTTTCCTTTTGTAGTGCTTGACGGAGTGATTTTTGTGGTTGTAGAGGCCTTTGTTGTTGTAGAACCCTTGATACCAACACAAACGTAGTAGTCAGGCCAGAGACTAGCACAAGTGGTACCAACCGCTGGATTCCAGGCGTAAAAATTGTTTAGAGAGATGCCGTAGGCAGTAGCAATATTGGCACACCCATCTCCGCTAACAACTTTGTAGAAGGCATCACAATTCGACACCATGCCGCTTTGCGTAGGTGTCGGAGTGGTGATACCATTGCCAGACGTGGTTGTGGTCGAAACACGAGTAGTAGTAGATGCACGAGTAGTAGTAGATGAGGCATGTGTTGTGCTTGAAGGGCCTGATCCAATAACTCCAACGCAGACATAGTAATCGGGCCAGAGACCAGTACAGCTGGTACCTACAGCCGGATTCCAAGCGTAAAAGTTGTCCAGAGATATGCCATATGTAGTGACAATGTTGGCGCATATATCTCCGCTGACAACTTTGTAGAACTTATTACAGTTGCTTACGAGGCCGCTCTGCGTAGGCGTTGGTGTTGTGATGCCATTCCCGCTGGAGGTTGTTGAGGCTGTGGATGATTTGGTGGTTGTAGTTGGCGGGCCTGTAGACAGGAAAGACATGGACACATAATTGACCTGTACGCAGTAATAGAGGCCTTCAATAAGATTGCAACCAGAACCCAGTAGGGTAACGCTGGGATTCTTCTCAAGGTCAGAAAGCTTTCATCTGTGGCATTGGAAGCGACTTGCTCACCCATGCCTCGAATTGGGCTGGACTCATGCCAAAGAACTGTTCAATAATAGCACAAGTCAGTCCATAGGATTGTTGAACCCATTCAGAGCAGCCTGAGTCGGCTCCTGGGGCAGGCGTGCCCGGAGGTGCTACCAAGTAGGCATTTGTCAGGCCAAAAGCCAGAGAGGTAGTGACAAGGTTGAAGAGCTTCATCCTCTTGACGTTGAGATGTTGACCGTTATTGAGAAGAGATGATTATTTCCGTACCAAAACCTAACCAGAAGACGAGTAGCGGTTGGCCTTTGGAGATTCGGTTAGTCGTGAAGTGTTATTGTGTGCTTGATTGCCTTCTTCAACCGAAGTACTCCGTACACTTTGTCAGATTATTTACAGCCATGTGAATGCGTTATTTTTTGATCTTTCACTTTTCAATTTTTTAGTCAGTCCACAATACAATTTTTGACCATGACCACAACCGAATACAAAAAAGATGAAGCAGGGTGGCGATGCAGGACCAACAGCATACGAGTCGTATCAGTTGTTGGTTCAACACCCTGTAATCCATAGTGCGACCTGCAATGCTACCATTCTCCATCGTCACAAAATTTCCAAATCCAGGGTCTTACGGAAGTAGGAAGTCTCGATAGTTGAATAGCGGATCGATGCGCATCCCTGTTCCAGTGGTGGATCTAGGCAAGGGAGCATTCGGCTATTATTGCTACCTACAGAGAAATATGTGTTTACAGCAGATGGCTCATTACTCCTGTGTGATATCTAGCAAATAAGATGGATAAGTTGCATCAGCCATCACTGAAGTCGACCTTTGGTCAACATCTTTCATTCCTTAGGCATATTGAGTCGGCTCTAGAATTTTCTTACTATTTCCTCACTATTCCATGATGCGGTGGTCAATTCTGTCCTCGTTATTCTGGTTACTAGTCGCATCTAGCGCCCATTATTTGGAAGATGATAACTATGATCCCTTTAACAAGACGCTTTGGCGTCGTGTTCGAGGTCCCGGAGGTGATGGTGGTGGCCAACAGCCAACCGCCTCAGAACTTTTCTTGATAGGAGACTCTTCTCTTCCAGCAAGCTGCGCCTCTCGGGTGGACGTCTTGGATGAATGGGTGAATGAAGCAAACCTGCTTCACGAGGCAGCTATGACAGTTTACAGCGGCTATAAGACCAAAAATGCATATGCGATACTCATGAACCAATTCTTCGGCTTCGCCATAACAATAAATCGTAACCCCAATGGTCCAAACACATATTCATTAACGCCCAGAAATGGTGTCCCACAGAGATACACAACTATTGGTGGTAATATGCCCTAGCTAGCGTCTACTTTCATTGTAAGGCACCCATTATTAACCATGATCAACAGATCGCCTCGCACGAGTCTCACAATTCCTTGCTGGAGCTGGCTTGCGTGATCCCCCAGTACCCGGGGAAGCTCCTCGAGTTTTATGCTCAGGCGACGCACACCAGCTGGTCGGTCCAGGCGATATCACCAGGGACAAGAATGGAAACAGAGTTGTCACGGCCAGAGACCCCACCACAAATGAGCCAACAGAATACTTATCAATTCAAGATGCTTTTAAATATGAGGAAGAGGCGAACTTCTTCTGGGTAAGCGCGTTTAATGGCTACGCTCAACTTAAGAAGCTATCTGCTGGCGAAACTGAGGCTTGTCCGAAGGACAACATTCGCTACGCCGCAACCAATCGTGGTGGTACCCTTTCAAAGATCATTGAACCAAGTTTTGAGTTTGGTAAATGTAATAGAATGATACTGTTTTGTCCAGCCTCCTTCGACGTCAAGCAATGGGTGGCGGGAGAGCCGGGCAACGCGCACAACTTTCCATCGCTCGCACAAGCCGTGACCATCGATAACTATCCCTCTGCTACTGCGGGCAAGGGTGGTACGAAGACTCTTGATGACTTGGGTTTGGATAATATCCTGCCTAGGAGCGCCACCTTGTATCACGAGCTGATTCATTTGACGGACAATTACGACACAAAAGATCCCTATTGTGAGTTCCCTTTTATTAACCTTTATCCTTCCCGCACCGCATCTTAATCTAATAGCTCCTTCTATTTAGACCAATTGTCAGACATTCTGAGAACCGCCAAGAAAGAAGATACGAAGTCGGAACTAATTAAAAACCCAGAGAGCTTTGTATTTTTTGCCATGGCAGCATACATGACCATCAATGCACCTGAGGGTGCTAGTCCTGTGACGTACATGGGTGGTTTGCCGATGAGAGTTAGTGAGATTCCTTTCTAAATATATAGAATGCCAAACTGGGGGATATTGGATCTTGCAGTTGGAAGATAATGACAAACTTTTGTGAGGCTACGACGTTCAAATATTAAATCTATCTCTACTATTGTCTCTTAGGAGCGAATAAGATGGCTTCTGATATGTCAATAAATACATGCGTTATATTTTGATATTCATGAAATTTTGCTATTTAAAAGTGTTATGAATCTGTCAGTTCGACCGCGCTACCAAGGAAAGGTTCGGGCGATTAATGTAATGTCTGGCAGTCATTCTAGCAGAACTTACTCCATGTAGATTCCTAACTATTAAGGAATCGCCGTTATGGCAAGTCTAGATCGTAACAAAAGTTCACAGGTGATGGATTACAGATTGTGTGGAATTCAAATTTGTTTGCGCACGAATGGCTGCTGTAGATGGGGTTGTGAATACATCGTATACCTCTACTTCGAGAGACGGTTAGAATCACTCGTAGTGGTAATCTGCCTGATGCGCATGAACGGCTATAACATATTACCTTGTCCTCAGTAATCATACATACTCTTTGCAACCGCAATAACATGTAGAAGCTAACGAGCCGCAAAGCCGAGCTTTACACCTTGAACCAACATGTTTCTTGATGGTCAGCAAATAGTCTGCGGTTCTGCATGCGTGGAGTTGAAATATCCGCTTGATTGAGTGGGAACTTTTTGGTCGGCCCTTTAGCCATCCCTGAATATATCAGTTCATAATCACTCTTTAGTAGCTCTTACTAGACTTAAATGTGTGTATTTCGACCAACAACAATGCAACTGAGGTATTTTAATCCCCGGTACACTATGCATGTTATATGTCTCCATGGCTGCACATATTCTCTTGTTGTTGGTGATATAACGAGATCAATTCTGCATATTGGCTATCCACTCTAAATGTTACTGTAATACAGCTCTCCTTTGTGCCGTGAAATCGTATACCTGACCAACAACGCAGCTCAGGTATGGATTATGCAACAAACAGGTATTGTATACTTCTTTCCTAAAGTAGAAATAGGCATCCTAGCTACCGATATCTTTGCGGGCAGACATGGTCTCTGGCTCATATGCTTCTATGGTAACCTTCTGTTGGTCCAAAACCCGGCCATAGACCCATGTAGATATCCATGTTGGGTGTTTGAGTCGTGACATGCAGGCAGCCGAATCTCATACCGGCAAGGACAACAATGCAGCCGATACTGTGAATGCAGATGAGCTGGGATGTGCTGTAACAATGTTCTTCTTTCTTTCCGTATGGCCGGCTTTGTAGAAAAGCTCCTCGTCAAGAGGTCTATTTCTTGAACCCAACAAGTTTTAAGAAGTTTAGGAGATATAGCACTAGAGCCCGTCACCTATTCTCTTCCATTGCTGTCTTTTTTTCCCGCCTGCACAGGCACTCAGCTCTGAGTCCAAGGCACTTGCCAGCAGAGGGATCTTCTTATTGATCTTGGGCGCCGTTATTTTACACATTTTTACGTTATTACACTTTTGCTTGACAGTTGTAGCTGCCATGAGGCGGCCCAATTTGGGGTTTGTCGTCTCTCTGGCGGCCATCTGGACTATTTCAGCTGCAGATAAAGCTGCAGCTGATGCCCAGGAAGCAGCAAATGCGTATCTCGCCTCTCTTTCTGTCACCACCGTCTCTGGCCCAATCTCGGGTAGACCAACAGATCTGGCGAGTGCTCGTGCCGCCATAATAGCTGGAAACTACACTTCTCGGCTACACCATGAGACAAGACGCCGCTGTCCAGCAAGCTGCGGTACCAGCCTCAATTCAAGCACTTGGTACGTTTATCACGACGTCGACCGCCTCAAAGCCTGCAATGAGACTATGCTCCTGGACTTTGCCCTATTCAATTCTATCAATGATACCAAGTCACACGTCAGCATTTCTGCGTGTACAGCAGATTTACAATCATCTGCTGATGATAGTATCGGATCGGCAACAACATGTGCGCTCAAGAATGTGAGGCAGGTCGAAACAAAGTCGCCTGTACAACTTGCTTCATCGGGCTCTTTATCATCGACGCATGTAACAGATGTTATTGCTGCCCTGGATCAGCTCCATGCATTCTCGACCCTGGCTTCATCTGGCTGTGATGAGACTATCAAGTATGCGTATTCTGGAGAGGCTGTTGTTGGCCTTTACGTCGGATCAGGTCTTGCCGAACAGGGTACTCTCACCGCAGTTCTTGACAAGCTCAGCGAACAAGTCAAGAGTGATGGTGGTGTCTCAGAGAATCTACTGGCCCAGATGTGCAGCAACTCATCTGCTAGATACTCTCTAGGAGTTTTTGTCAATACTCAGCGCCAACTGGGCCTTGTCCAGCAGGGTGTGCAGACGTGGAAAAACAGCAGTTGCATAACCACAATGGAGAAGACTACATCAAATTGGCAGACTACAACCTATCTTGCGGCATCTTTGGCCCACAGTAACTCTTCCGCTCACAATACAACCGTTGGGTCCCAGCCAAGGGCTATGTTAGCCCGTGGCACCACTTGTCGCACTATCCAGGTGCAATTTGGTGACTTATGTCCTTCATTGGCCACTGAGTGCGGTATCTCGTTGGCAGATTTTGAAAAGTATAACCCTGGATCGACCTTTTGTAATAATCTGCAGCCAGGCCAGCACGTCTGTTGCGGTGCTGGAACCTTACCAGACTATTCTGTTAAGCCCGATTCGAAGGGCAACTGCTATTCTTACTTGGTTAAGACAGGAGACTCATGCTCATATCTTGCTGCTGCTTATGATATAGCGAGCAACGATCTCATAGAGTCGTACAATAAGAAAACATGGGGCTGGAATGGTTGTCAGAAATTGTTTGCTGGCTACAACATCTGTCTCAGCACTGGCTATCCTCCCATGCCTGCCCCGGTTGCTAATGCTGTCTGCGGACCGCAGGTTAATGGAACTTCATCCCCGCCTCCGGGAAGTGATTTCAGCACCATGAATGAGTGCCCTCTAAATGCATGCTGTAACATCTGGGGACAATGTGGAACAACGGACGACTTCTGTGTTCCATCCAACTCCAGTACTGGAGCACCTGGCACGGCTGCTCCTAACCAAAATGGATGCATCTCCAACTGTGGCAGCGACATCATCTCATCGGGTGCCCCCAGTGAGATTTACAACATTGCATATTTTGAGGCCTTTGACTGGCAGCGGCCTTGCTTACACATGGCAGTCACGGATATCGACGTTTCAGCTTACTCTCATATACATTTTTCATTCGTCACTCTCAACAAAGACTTCTCTATCAATGTTACAAGCGTTGCTGATCAACTACCCTTGCTTCAGGGAATGGTTGGAATCAAACGTATTGTATCGATTGGTGGCTGGGACTTCTCTACCAACCCAGACACTTACACAATATTCCGTGACGCTGTTTCCTCCGAAACTAATCGGCAAACATTGGTCACGAACGTTGTTCAATTTATAAGTGACTATGACTTGGATGGCATTGACTGGGACTGGGAGTACCCAGATGAACCCGACATCCCTGGTATCCCCAAGGGATCCGAGACTGAGACGACCGGTTACTTCTTACTGCTCGATGAACTAAAATTGAAGATGCCAGCTGGCAAAACCGTCTCCATTACTGCTCCAGCATCTTTTTGGTATTTACAATACTTTCCTATACAAGCTCTGAGTCTCGTTGTCGATTATATAGTCTATATGACATATGACCTTCATGGGCAGTGGGATTATAGTAACAAGTATGCAAGCCCGGGGTGCGGTTCATATGACCAAGGGCTTGGAAACTGTTTGCGATCTCACGTTAATCTCACGGAGACTACCAATGCTCTTTCTATGATCACCAAAGCAGGCGTGCCGTCCAATATGATCGCCGTGGGCGTCAGCAGCTATGGTCGCTCGTTCCAAATGTCCGCTCCAGGCTGCTGGACTTCACAATGTACCTACACAGGGCCTGATTCGGGGGCGTATCCTGGACTTTGCACGAATGCGGCTGGCTATTTGTCCAACTATGAGATTGGCTTGATTGTCTCTCAGAACCCTACAGCCCAGCAATACTGGGACGAGGACTCCTACTCAAATATTGTTGTATTCAACAACACTCAGTGGGTAGCGTATATGAATGATACCAACAAAGCTGGCCGGAAAGCTCTTTTCCCACTTATCGGATTTCTTGGAAGTGCTGACTGGGCGGTTGACCTTCAATCCGACAGCGGAAGCGAATCAGGGTCTGATTCTGGGTCCTCATCTGGACAGACCATCTACATTGACCCTGCTATCTGGTCCTCAGTAACTCCTCAGGTGGTTGCTCCGCCAGGTGCAACACTTATCTGGCCCCCGATGCCGCTTTCGAGTACTACTACAATTAGCTTCCCCTTATGGACCACCTTGATCGAATACTCGAGCTTAACAACAGTCACACAGACCTTAACAGGTGGCCTAACAACAGTCTATCCTTCATACATTCTCGGATCAACACTCACAACTATTACAATCCCTCCAGGTGAGCCATAATTCGTTCTTCAATTGGATATCATATGCAATCTTTAGGACCCAGTTAACGAGTTGTCTTATGCTCTCAGTGACAACCACTCGTATCCCTGTCTGGGGTGTTTCCCTCAACATAAGCTCAACAGGTGGACCAATCTACCTAACAAGTTCCGTGCAACCGCCACCGATCACTGTTACCATTACTCCGTAAGTGCAACTGCTTATATATACTTTCCGGCATCCATCAACTCTTGGCCGGCTTTCATATTGACTTTATTTCTTGCCTATTGTAGGATTATTGGCGGAACCACTTCCATTATTGGCGCCACGAAAACTACTACTAGCACTGGAGGGCCTGTCATATGGGGCTCACAGACGTATATAGAAAGCGACGAGACAGAAACTCTGGGAGGACGCACGACAGTAATTAATGGCAAGACTTTACCACCCACTGTGGTCACTGTCACGCCGAATCCTCATCCTACAACAACAAACACAATTCCAGATCCCATAATTAATCCCAAAACACCTAAATGGACATCTGGTACGGGAAGCGTTATCAAACCGACCGCCAAACCAGGATGCATTGGCTGTGGCTTGCCGTGTAAGTCCCAGATACCCATCTCGTACAGGCTAATCAACATTGCATTGGCTAATTCGTCATTTCTATGACCCAGGCTTGCTCTATTGCGACCCGGACTGCCCATCTTGCCCTCCTGGTGCATTTCCGCCATCTAGCGGTGGTGGTGATGATGATGGGGATGATGACGAAACTTCAACATCAACTGCACCAACTGCTGCCTATACACTCCTCCTGGAGTTACCATTAGCTGATGACGCATTTCCTACAGAGCTCTCGTCGCCGGATGAACTATCGTCTATGTTTTCTGATGCACTGTCCTCTCTAAGCTCCGAGGCTGGTCTATACAGCACTACCACCTCCAGTACCCCAGCAAGTACCAGCAACACACCAACTTCATCGATAGATATCGCAACACACACGCCTACGGCGGATTGTGACTTCTGGGATAAGGGCTGGGGTTGGAATTTTGAGATATACAACATTGACTGGTGGACATCAGACGGGAGCACCATTCTAGAGGACCAAGAGAAAGGATGCGGTGCACTAACAGGCTGGGAATGGCATCCCGCAACGGACACTGATTACGCCTATGCTTACTTCAATCTCCCATTTTTCATCAAAGATGGCTGCGTCGAACGGGCAATTGTCTCAGCTGGTGGCCCTAAGATTGAGTGCACGGGTCACGGCCTCCTTGGGAAGAAGAGAAGCCGAGTTGATGAAGAAAAGCACCTGAGTGCCAGGGGTCGCGTCAGAGCCAAAGCTATGCCTCCTTCGTACTCAGATGAGGAAATAAAGGAGTTTCAAAAGGTTTATGCACAGAACCAGACGTTTCACCCATATTCGGCAATGAACTGGGGCACCGTTGGGCCAACCGCTACACCGACACCAATATCCTTCCCATAATGCAGCTGAGAGCAGCTAAGAGTAGTTGAAAGCAGTGATAGAGATTTTGGAGTTGTATCACAAATATGGCTTCACAACTACGAAAACCATCACGAGATAGTTAGCTGGCGTATGTGATTGCAACGATATGTAGTCTCTTCTGCGTCTTAGGAGCGGACTCATCAGCCGAGGGCCTTTAGATTAGATATGTCGGCTAACAGCTAAATGAATTAGTTTGTGTTTTTACTAAAATTGAAACTTGACAATGGGGAAGTGAGGTATTTCCATTCTGACGATTGTCTGGTAAAGAGTCGTACGTGCTGATTAGTCCGAGATCAAACCTGCCACATACCATTGAATCACGCTGCGTCTACATTAACCTAGTTGAGCCCCGCACTCAGAGAGTGATATATGAATACATAAATGCATATCTGTATATAAGGTATAGGCCCTTATATAGGTAAGAAGTATGTAGATTCCTAGAACCCTTCTTACAGGTATATATACTGAGAAGCTGCCCACTTCTGTCGATGTGCTCTTTCATACCTTCGGCCTTCCGTCTGCACAGCAACACAACACCCCCAGCCACAGAGGGTTGAAAAGATGACTGAAGGTACACAAAATTTATAGTTTTATCTAATTTGTAATTATATTTAGCGAATACTGATATTCTTCTGATAGATAATGAGAAGAAAGACATCAATCCTACAGACATAATGCGCAATTCGACGCCAAAACTGCCTGGCATTTTAACCGTGACTCTTCACGAAGCAGTTGGCCTCTCTAGAGGAGTTGAATCCTCTGAGCCTGATGTCTACAAAGTGTACCCCAGCGGCTCTAAACACAGGCATAATGAGTTCAAAGGGAATATATTTCCCTGCACAGAATGCAGATTTCCCCAAACGCTTGTTGAATATGACAAATGCCAGATACCCATTAACTGTTATTGGGGAACCACAGAGAGCCCCTCGTGGAAAGGAGGCTATGGCGAATGCAAATTCTATGTTGCACGAACTGCCGAGCTAACCATCTCCCTCTATCACCCGACTGGTTCCAAATTAAGCCAAGATGTGTTTCTCGGATCAGCGCGAGTACACCCCTTTAATGCGCTAGAAGAATCTATGCCAAGGTGGCTACCGATTGAAGATGGCATTGGCATGATCCGCATCAGTTACGGCTATACATCCATGGAAAATAAGAAACTGAAGGAAGAAAATTTTGACGGTCAGTTTTATGGCGTAGAGAGGAAGCAATCTGGATGCATCACTCAGAATACAAAGGGCAAATTTGAGGCAATGTATGCTGGGAAATACTTTGAAACAGACAAGCTTTTTCCATCTCAAGTATCAAGAGGATTGCCTAGCCGCATCAACCATCCTTTCATATACCCAACCACATTTTATTTCGAAGTAGAGGAGCGATTACAACTCTACTCTCCACTCGCTATAGGAGGACACCTTTTTAACCATCTCTTGGAGCAGCAATATTTTGACGTCGACAGATCTCGATTTTACATTGCCGAGATTCTCTGCGCACTAGAATATTTGCATGATAAACATCACATCTTCGCCTGGTTGAAGCCTAGAAGCGTTCTACTGGACGGCATGGGTCATATTGCGCTCTGTGGTTTCGGTCTTTTCATCTCGGAAATCAGCCAAGGGAGCCCTAGGAGACAACATCGACTACCAGAATACCCAGCACCCGAATTATTACTTGGTCAGAATGATAATCGTATGGCAGACTGGTGGACATTGGGCATTTTTCTATACGAAATGTTAACAGGGCTTCCTCTTTTCTATGATGAGGATCCTGAAAAAATTGCCGACAAGATCCTCAATCAGACCATTGAAGTACCCGAGTCTTTACCACGAGCAACTCAGGATATCATAACAGGATTGCTTTGTCGCAATCCTAAGCGACGGCTGGGAGCTAATGGAGGCGTTTCCGAGATTAAAGCTCACCCGTTCTTTGAGGGAATCGAATGGCACACCCTCATCCAACGCAAATATCAACCCTCTTTTAAACCAAACTATTACTCCTCTCACCTTGAGCACCATGGAGTGGTTGAATCACATGAGCCACCACCCTCTCCGCCATTTATACCTTTCAGTCTTAATCGGATGTATCCGGAGCACAGGAGCTATACCCCTAGAATCCGCCAAACACTCGTCCAGACAGATAATAATTGGGACCTAATATGGGAAGAGTCTCATCCCCAAGGATTCCATTTTTACAATCGCGTTACAGGAGAGAAGCAGCCTATCCTTCCTCAGGCTGTGGAGTCTATCGCATCTGAAGATACCGTTCAAGCCGATGAGGCTTATATCACTGTTCCTGACCAACGCCAGAAGCTCGCCACCCTCAAAACAGCATTGCAGGCTGGATACGACAATGTTATCTCACAGCTACTGGGATACGGAGTAAACTTGAACGTTCGCATGGATGAGTGGCGTGAAACCCCTCTATTATGGGCTGCGCAGCATGAAAATCTTTCTCTAGTGAGGTTATTCCTTGAAAACAGCGCTGATGTGAATTACGGGACTTATAATCTTGAGGATCATTATGCATTGATAGCCGCCGTGAGAAGAGGCAACCAGCAGATTGCAGAGGTCTTATTGAAAAAGTCTCGTCGGGTTATATCCACGATTGCTTTGAGCCTCGCTGTTGATCAAAACGATGGTCCTATGGCCAAACTCTTGCTTGAAAATGGCGTGAGGTGCGAATTCGAAGAAACGGATCGGAATCCGCCGTATGAACCAGGCCCCTTCGATCTTACCACCTGCTGCCACTTTCCCGTTGGAGAAGAAGAGGAGTTTATTCATCCGCTGTTCCGTGCTGTTGTATATGGAAACGAAGACATGGTTAGGCTTTTGCTCTCGTATGGCGCCGATGCCAACGTGGGTTACCATGGCCTTGCTTGGTACAAATTGAAGATGGATAGGGAGGAGAGAATTCAGTTTGAGTGTGGCAGGGTGATACATGTTGCCATGGAGCTGAGGCAACATAAAATCGTGGAATTGTTGCTGGAGAATGGCGCAGACATTAATCTCGGACGACCTATCTGGGATGTAAGGACTCATAACTGTGACATGGTTCCGAGAGATGTGTTTCAAAGAGTCAGAGCTGGTTTGAAGGCAGCAGTGGCAGCAAGGGAAGAAAAGAAGACTGCAGTTACTGTATAAGTCGTTTTTACGGTAGGTTGAAGGGAGTCAGTGTCTTGTGTATCATCTCAACATGTACACCAAGCAAGCTTATTATCGCCTATTTGCAACTACTCATAGTATCATCGGTCATTTTATTTTGGCAACTTGTGATGTATTTGAACTCTATGGCATTAACTCAAATATTTTCTTTGTCGCAATCTCCGTCGTCGTGAGATGGCAAAATAATAGGCCATAATAAGCTTGGGCCAAAGTCTTGCTTTTCACCCGTGTCACAGTTAATACCCTGCCTTTGATCGTTGACATCGCCCTCAGCAGCAAATCTATATGAACGGCACTCTGTAACATAGAGTAAGGTACTGATTAGCTATAAATTCACCCGGACGTAGAGCCTGTTAGGGGCTAGGTGCATATAGAAGGACAAAATAGGCAGCAAGGTAATCATACCGCAAACATCAAATCTCTCCCCTTTAACTAAGAACGCAATAAAGCCACGATGCGTCACCAAGAAGATGTTCTTGTAAGAACGAGATAGTTCCTTGAGGCGCCTCCGAACTGTCTCAGCGCGCACGACAGCGCCTTCGGAACTATGAGGCGGATAGTCCCACTCTTCGTGACAGGCGGAGAAATCGAATTGTGGAAATTTGGCTGCAATTTCGGCGCGCGACAACCCTTTATTGCAAATGGCCTCGTCGTGGGTTTCGCGCAGTTCCGGCCAGACCTGGAGCTCGACATTGGTAGAAGAGCTGCTGAGGTACTGGTCGAAAATAATAAGAGCTGTGTGAATGGTACGAGTCATTGGAGACACGATTACAAGGTCAGGCTGAGCTGGTAGGCAGACTTTACTCGCTTGTTGAGATCCGACTTCAGTCAGAGCGGGATCTCGGTGGGGGTAACCCCGATCAACACTGAATGGGTTATGTTAGTTAGACTTCGGCTACTTTATGAGATTCTTGGTTTCTCTTTAAATGCTTACTTGTGAAGGGCTTGTCCGTGTCGCACGATATGTATCGTTGCCATGTTGTGCTAAAAGTCGATGCTGAAGGTGAGAGAAGAGGAAATTGCAGCATATTTGGACGGAGGTAAAATGTCGCCAACTGGCGGTACCCCGAGCGTTGGGGAAGATGTGCTCCGGATTCAATGTTAGTGCGCTTAAGAAGAATATCCGCGTACATGTATGCTAGCTTGGAAACTCCTGCTTTCATGTAAGCACGAGAGCAAAGGCCATTCTGGGCATGAAGGGGAAAAAAAGCCAAAACACAGGCAAATTTCGATTGGCCTCCATAAAACAATTGCCTAGGTATGAAGAGTCATGATCACACGAGATTCGACGGAGTACGTCTGATCTAGGTTTAAGTGCTACGCTGTTCACTTGATGTACCTATAATAATTTAGGCCTTTAAGTGGGCTAAAGATTTCTGACACGATTCTATTGTCTCGCTGCTGCTGATTAAAAGTGACCCTCAGTTCTGGTCTTGAAGCAGCGGGCTTTTAAGAAAATGGCATGCTAATAAGATATCACCCGTCCAGTCATTCTAGTTAAAGGCGAACGTTTAAATAGATGATGGGTAGAGTTCTGCCACGCATCGTTTGTGTGGCCTATGAATGGATACTAATGAGTTTAAAAGCAACGCCCTGTAGTGCCTTAATCCGCATTTACACCGCGTTCTTGTGTTTTGTTCTTCTCTTCGGCTGCCTCTTTACCCTCAATAGCATCTGTAATTGAGACAATCCCTAGCTTGACAGCTTCAGAGGTTGTGAAGGCCCCGTATACATCTACCTCATCTTGCTTACCATAGCCCTCCACTGGGAAGAGTTTATTTAGTATGTAGAAGACAATTGAACTGATGAAGAACCCTGTATCGCTGAGAGTTAGTACATTATCCTTCTCTTGTGTCGAATAGAGAGAACACCTACCGATCAGGAAAGCCATGTAGAACAACTGGTATACTGCCCTAGGCGCATTATCTGCCCCATTTGACGTGACAACCAGGCCGCCGATTGTCGGCGCCCATCCACACAGCCAAGCTGGGATGGCCCTCCAATTGATGCCGTGCCAGAACCAATATGAGGAATCATACGGTCTATACAAATGGCTGACTTGGATCTTACGATGACGGAGCAAGAAGAAGTCCGTAGCCATAATACCCATAATTGGTGAAAGGAAAACTGCGAAAGAACTCAGAACATTGATGAATGCCGAAGCGGTGTTGATCAGCTGCCATGGCTGCACCACCCAGATAGCCACAAACGTTATGATGGCGCCGCGACGAATGTTGATGTAATTCGGGAACAATCCGGCAAGGTCGATGCCTCCTGCAATTAAGTTTCCACAGACATTCTGGAACATGGAGGTTAAAGCAAAGCCAAAAGAGAGGAAGAACACGCCGGCTCGGCTTTTAGAAGAACCACGGCCGCTGTCCATCATGACCATCAAAAGATCAGGCGGATTCCAGTAAATATCGCCATAGATCTTTTGGGCAGCGCTGGTGGTCACCAAGCCGCAGAAACAAACCAGAACCCCTACCACGACACCGGAGAGAAATGTCCCACCAACGTAGTGCTTCCAGCTTCGAGAGTACCGGGAAAAGTCGCTCCCATTTGTTAAGCCTGCAGCAAAATTTCCTATCATCTGGTTTATGCCCATCATGATCAACCAGCTGGAGTCCCAGGAAGATGTTGTTGGAATTGTCTGTCCAGTGGTCCAGAGTGTACCGGCCCCTTTAGCAGTGGCAAGCGCCCAAATCATCATGGATAGCATGCCAAGCCCACAGTACAAGGACGTCAGCTGAAATAGAAGCTTATACTTCTCGGGAGCAATGAGCAGGAATGGAGCAGAGAGAACCCAGAAAACGATGAAGCCAACGAACTCGTATCCGGTCGCGGGCATGCTCTCGGGTAAAAAGTTGGGCATGGTGGCAAACGAGGGCCAAATAGCCGTGATACAGACAGCGGCTAGCTTGCCGCCAGTCCAGCATTGCACAGCTGACCAGATGAAATTGAGAAGGATTCGTTGAAGCAAGGGAATGTACGATGCTCTAAGACCCCACGAGAAACGATTCTGTACCGTAAAACCAACATGATACTATTAGAAGAACTCATGTTAACTCTTACGCATACATACAACGCACTAATGATCGTAATTGATTCGAGACTTACTTTAAGGCCGCACCATGCAATTACAACCGAGAAAAGGAGTACCAACAGGGAGCCGACGACGATAACAAGCATGGACTGGCCAACCGAAAGTCCCTGTGCTAAATAGTGAATTGAAGTTAGGTCTCGCCGCATTTTACAGTAGGGAATGTCAACTTACTCAAGAACGCGTTGGGTGTCTGCCAGGTGGAAATACTCAAATAAGCCCCGTAACCAAAATAATGAATCCATTCTCTTGGCTGTTAGCAGGCACATAATAGTCACAAAATTCTAAGAAATTATGACGGGAAAAGAGGATCTTACCCCAGGTACGGCGGTGGGGAGGTAAAGGAATGAGATCGCGGTTGCTCCATGCGTCGGTTTGCTCATGTTGACTTTCGTCGCCATGAAGGCGAACTGTCTCATTCAAGGATCTTAGACGACGCTTCAAGGTACCTGCCATGATCTTGGATTGGCAGAGTATGATATAGAGTGAAAAGGAGAGTTTAACAACTGACGATCTCTCGACTTGTTATACGAGAAGGTGATGGTACCCGATTATCGGAGATTAATAAAGGTATGTAGATGAGGACGAGACCTTATCTCCAAGGTTACCAGATGGCTGATAGCTAGATGTGAGACTAAAAAGATATTGCGATATCTCATCAAGATGTTCATCTTGCGGGGTAGCCAGAATCTGGGGAAATAGTTACCTCTAGATTAGGATTGGCATTGTTACATGTAGTATGTGTTACCCAGGGTATTGTCGGCTTAACAAGAGGACACCTGTATAAGTTGAGTAACAAATTAGAGGTCGATGTTCATATCGACATGCTTACCCCGTCGGCGAACCTATCAAACATCATCTGGATGGAAAGCTAGGACAAAGACGACTAAAGGAGCTATCTTTTAGGATGAATTAGTAACACGATTGAATGCTAATAAGATTACATTTCTAATATATTCTCTGATAGGCAAAGGTTCGTTTGGACAAAACGTGATATCAATATTTGCCTGAACATATCTATCTCTGTTGAGTCAAGCAGCTCATTTAGATTGTCGCAGAAACTAACCGTCACTGGATAATGTAGCGCCTAAACACGCGTCTGCCTCACATCCTGAGGCTCTAGTATTAAATGCCGAGCTGCTAGCCCAGAGCTTATCACTGAAGACATGAGTCAGGTGTTGGACGATTACCCTTGGCAGAGTTGACTATCTCACTTTCAAGGCCGAAGACCAGAATTATCTATTATTGAGCAAGAAGTTGCCAGACTTATACGATCCAGTAGACTTAGCGCTTGCGCTATGCTATCAGATAGAGCGTTACTTTGTGGAGCTAGAATATGAACACCCAAACTGCGGGGGTGGATACCCTATGGGAAGCTTTACGAGATTGCCCCTTATTTAGCATCTCCCACCTTGATCGGCACGGCCTTCCTAACTTGGTGATGCCACTTATAAAGCCATATGATCGGGGAACTTATTATCTCTACTTGGCATATCAAGCCCCGAAAAGCTAACACCGCATGAGGCATATTGTCTATCGAAGTTTACCCTTCAGGCGAGTGGATCTATCCCGTAGGGCACATTCGTACAGCAAACTAAAGCGCCATCAAAAGTGAAACTCCACGACAGCATTTAGATTGACTCGGCGCGAATCATCCAATTTCATGTTTATCTAGCTCCATAATAGTCCCTAAGGCCGGAAAGTAAAGGGTCAAGAAAAATTGCTGTGTGCGAATAGTTGATGTAATGTTACTCATAAGTCCTGAGGCAATGCAGGACGAAAAACAGAAACTCCTCTCTTCCCATCATCTTCTCTGGATCAGTCAGCTCCTTTAGATCTACCTCCTCCTAGTCTTCCTTACTCGATTCTACCTCAGTATGGGATCTCTCCCATCTACTAAGCATCTCCGTGTTGGCGTTGATGTCGGCGGCACAAATACCGACGGAGTTGTGATCGACCCGTCAAGAGTATCGGAACCTGATAAAGGTATTCTGGCATGGCACAAAGCAGCAACAACAACAAACCCTAGCGATGGCATTAACGATGCTATTACCACAATGTTTGCTGTGGCCAACATCAGTCCAGGTGATGTCGCCAGCGTGACAATTGGAACAACACACTTTATCAACGCTGTCATAGAACGGGATGCCAACCGGCTCTCGAAAGTAGCTATCATCCGTCTGTCAGGGCCATTCGGGAAACATGCGCCCCCGTGCGTGGACTGGCCGAATGATATGCGTGAACTTATTCTCGGCTATTACGCTCTTGCTAAGGGTGGCCTAGAAGTTGATGGGTCCTTGATCAGCGACATTGACGAGGCTGAGATACGATCCTGCTGTAAGGAGATTAAGGGTCGCGGGATTAAGAGCATTGTTGTAAACGGTGTCTTTAGTCCTATCGATACAGTTGAGCGACAGGAAGAGCGTGCAGCCAAGATCATCAGAGATGAGATCCCTGGCTGCGACGTCCTGTGCTCTAATGAAGTTGCTAACCTGGGTTTCCTGGAAAGAGAGAACGCGGCAGTGCTCAACGCTTCAATTCTGAGCTTTGCAAGGAAGACAATCCGATCTTTTCGAGAGCCAGTAAAGAAACTCGGTCTCGAATGCCCAGTCTTTATTACACAGAATGACGGGACGCTTCTCTCTGGAGAGATGGCCGCCCGCCTTCCAATCAGAACTTTCTCCAGCGGCCCGACAAATAGTATGAGAGGAGCGGCTTTTCTAGTCGGAGAGGAACTCAATGAAGCTATCATGGTTGTTGACATCGGTGGTACAACTTCAGATGTTGGTCTACTTTTAGCAAACGGATTTCCGAGACAACAAACGGCGTATAGCGAGCTAGCGGGAGTTCGAATGAACTTTTCGTGCCCCGACGTCAAGAGCATCGCACTAGGTGGTGGTTCCATCGTTCGCAAGGGCGATTCCATGACCATTGGCCCCGATAGTGTTGGCTACAAGTTAACCAAGGAAGCCGTTGTGTTCGGTGGTCGGGTTCTCACGACGACAGACTGCACAGTGTTGTCTGATCTGACCATGACCGTCGGCAATCGAGACTTGATCAACGGGGTTTTGACAGATGAAGAGATGGTAAGATTTAAGTCCATTGTCAAACATAAGCTAGAGAAGGTCATCGACATGATGAAGACCTCTCCTGGTGATATTC
Organism: Trichoderma breve; assembly: GCF_028502605.1. Lineage (NCBI taxonomy): Eukaryota > Fungi > Ascomycota > Sordariomycetes > Hypocreales > Hypocreaceae > Trichoderma > Trichoderma breve. The sequence goes on from NW_026611594.1 coordinate 618,097, forward strand.
CTGTCCTCCTTGTAGGAGGCGGAGCGATTATTGCACCCGATGTACTGGAGGGTGCAAGCAAGGTTATCAAGCCCAAGTTTGCCGAGGTTGCCAATGCCATTGGGGCAGCAACTGCTCGTGTAAGCGCCGTTATTGATACGGTGAAATCGACAGAGTCAAAGACTACGGCACAGTTATTGGAGGAAATATCTGCTGAGGTGGTTGATAAAGCCGTGGCCGCTGGTGCTTTGCCAAATTCTGTTACGATCGCTGAAATTGAAACAATTCCCCTGCAGGTAAGATCAACATCCTCTCTCTTTTCTGTTCTATCACAAGGTATAAGCTGGGCACTAGAACATTCGATAGAAACTTTGAGGCTGACATCAATCCCAGTATATCGCCAACAGGTCAAGGTTCATCGTTCGTGCCGCAGGCGATTTTGACTACTCTAGGACAGACTTGGCCACTATACCTGCTACAAGTAAGGGTGATGAAGAGGTGGAGATGAGTGTATACGAGCAAACAGCCAAGGCAAAGGTCGAAAAAGTAACGTCTGGTTTTCAGAGTGAAGCCGACTTACTTGCCTATCGGCCTGATGTTCGAGAGCGAGTCTGGTTCATCAATGAGACAGATTTGGGCTGGATCTCTACTGGCTGCTATATTCTCGGCACTGGAGGTGGAGGATCTCCATATCCCGACATGATTCGCCTTCGTGAGTTGCTTCGGGCTGGCGCCGTAGTTCGGGTCGTCAATCCCTACGATCTTGCAGATGATACTTCGGTGGGCTGTGGTGGTGGAATGGGCAGTCCAACCGTTGGTATTGAGAAGCTACCAGGCGATGAGATGATGGAGGCTCAGACTGAGCTCTACAAGATCTGTGAGAAGGGCCCGACTCATATCATCGCCCTGGAGATTGGCGGAGGAAACGGCTTACAGGGAATGATTCTCGGAGCAAGCCTTAATATGGACATTCCTTGTATCGACGGCGATTGGATGGGCAGAGCCTACCCCGAAAAGAACCAGACAACACCCGTCGTGTTTAACGAGAGATGTCCAATTTGGTCTCCCATAGCCATGTCGGACGGAAATGGAAACGTGGTGCTTATTCCGAAAGCGACGTCGGACCTGCAAGTAGAGCGCGTACTACGTGCTGGCTTGAGCCAGATGGGCTCTCAGACTGGCTGTGCAGACTCTCCCGTAACAGGCGCCGAGACAAAAAGGTGGGTTGTCCAGCATACCATATCCCTCGCTTGGAGGATTGGAAGAGCCGTGAGCAGAGCTCGATTGACCAACCGTGTCGACAATGTTGCGGAGACGATTATTCATGAGTGTGGAGGGCCTCAAGCAGCCAAGGTCATTTGGAAGGGCAAGATAATTGGCGTTGAACGAACACTCCGAATGGGGCACGTTTATGGAGAGTGCATCATCGAAGGAGCCGATATCGTTGAGCATGAAGATCCCTCACAAGAGAGCCAGACACAATTCAAGGGTTATATCAAGATCCCCTTTAAGAATGAAAACATCGCAGCGGTTAAAATGGCATCGATAAAGGATGTATTACGAACGGAGAAGCAAGAAGATGTTCTGGCGATTGTTCCAGATTTAATATCTGTGATTGATGCTCAGAGTGGCGAGGCTATCGGAAGTAAGTATCTCAATCATCTGCTGTATCAAAATTGAACATAAATTAATTAGTCACAGCACCGGAATATAAATACGGCTTGCTTGTTATTGTTCTTGGAATAGCAGCCAGCGACAAATGGACCGGCACCCAGAGAGGTATTGATATCGGTGGACCGAAGGGCCTGGGCATGCCACATCTAGAGTATGAACCCCTTGGAAGGTTTGTTGCGCCGGTGAGCGTTATAGACGAGTTTGATCAGAAATAGAAGTCTTGCTGTGACTTCATACTGGACTGTGCTTAGATAGTAACAGCAATAGTCACGAGGTTATGAAGATTATGGCACAGCCCAACATGAGCACGGCCCAGAATGTCCACTCTATGAGTCAATGGTCCCTCTTCTCAAGCACGAAGTCTCGCTGGTCTACATCTTCTTGGCAGAGCACGTCATAGCTAACGTGAGCAGCTTTTATTGTGAAAGCGACTTGGCCGGTGGCAAAGCTGTCGTCGTTCTGCTGTTGTTTGCACCCTCCCGATTAACTCTCTTGGCGGCCACATCCAATTCCCGTGTGTCATTTGATCAACCTCTTATGAATACCTTGGGCACCTTAGTTCCCTCGTTTATTCTTCCGCTGGCTTCAGCTTTGAACTGGACATATTTTTTACCTCTGGTTACTCGAACGATGCAGATTCCCACGCTTCCGCTTAAAGATGGCCATGCTATCCCCAAGGTAATTGCAACTTGTCTCTCAGGGTATGTCCACAAGTGACGCTAAGACAATACTTTTAGCTTGGATTCGGCACTGGGACCGCTTGGTACAAGGACAGCCCAGAAGATCCTCTGAGCCCTCAGCTCGTTGAACTGCTGGAAGCTGCCCTTCTACAAGGCTATGTACATATCGACACTGCAGACTCATACGGAACTGAGCGAGAAGTTGGCCTAGCAATACAGAAAAGCGGCATTTCACGAGAGAAGCTCTTCATCACTACCAAGGTTCAAGATGGATGGGAAAATGTTCCGGCAGCTTTGGACGCCAGCCTTGAGAAACTTGGGTTGGAATACGTGGATTTGTAAGACCTCTCATCTGGTGCAAAGCATATCTTACTCACAATCTAGCAGGTACCTTTTGCACAACCCGTACATAATCGGCTCTAACGAAGGTATACAAGCAGCATGGAAGGGACTCGAGATCGTCAAGGCGCAAGGAAAAGCCAATCTATTGGCATTTCCAACTTCCAAAGGCATCATATCGAAGCCCTTCTCGAGACATGCACTGTCAAACCGGCCATTAATCAGTTAGAATTCCATCCCTATCTCCAGCGCTCCAATGATTTCGTGCCTTGGATGCGCGGATATGGCATAGAGGTATCGTCCTTCAAGAGTTTGGCGCCAATCACTGTGGGCAGAGGAGGGCTTCTGGACGATCTTCTTCTGTCACTCGCAGCAAAGTATAAGGTGTCGGAATCAGTAATATTGCTGAGCTGGTACATTGGAAAATATATTGTCCCTATCACTACAGCGTCTCGCCAGTCTCGCCTTGACGAGTACAAAATTGCGACTGAAACAAAGCTGGAACCGGCAGACGTCGAGAGAATCAGCCAAGAGGGGTCCAAGTATCACTTCAGATGGTGGGGGAAGGACTTTTTCGGACCTGATGATAGATGTTAGAAGCTTCAGGCAAGAATAGAGGAAGACTGGAACCATAAATTCCCTGTCGTCTGGAACTGGTCGTTCCTATGTGTGATTCCACGTACTTGGTGACTCTTTTCTTAAAGTGAGAACCCAAAAACATGGCTCTAGTACTTTAACAACCTTTGCTTGACCAATCAATCGTTGTTATTACAGAGTAACCCAAGTAATGACAGCAAAGGGGACTAACAGCATAGCTAATCTGCGACGTGGCAAAATGATCTGCTCAGCTTGGGAGCCATCCTGCCCCGAGCAGTAGTCAAGATGAAGATGGTGAGAAGTTTAAATCTCTCTATATTTCTTACTTATTTCTGCTGAGATCTTCTCGCTGTTATCTAGGTATATGAATAATAACGCGAACAAAAGACAAAAGTATATAACGCCGGTCTATAGATTGATGCCTCACTATCTAAGGGCACATCAGGCTTAATTGAACTTAAGGGCGCTGTCGGATTCTCAGAATTTTCCATGTTGTATGCAGAGCCGATAAATGTTGGAATGGAAACACTTGCAGAATTGTTGGGTCTTGCAGCATTCCTAACCTAAGGCTTTGGCCATCAAAGCTGCAGAATTTTTGTATCCGTGAGGGGGTTCATCTGTGCTCATGTGGGCTACATGTACATATTTACTTTCCTCTCTATAGACCTCAATGATCGTACGAATGACCTTTGTCGCCTTCCTAGTCTGATACATGTAAGATCCGGACGCCAGTCAGGTCAATTTGCAAGTATTTGCGTGAACGTACTGTGGGCGTCTTCCGACCTGTATCAACATCTATCAGTGCGATCAGTTAATCGGCGAATACTTGCAATATGGCAGCATCGGAAGCAAGTGCTTTCTCATAAGTTTGCCCGATTATGCTTTGGACCGATGCTAACGATGAAAATCAGGAAACTTCGGAACAAGTCATGCTCCCGAAGGCGGAAGACTCCTGGCACAATTCACTAGAACAATGTCAACAAATTCTTGACAACGAAGATGGTCTTGAGAAAATGGATTCCATTCATAATATCTTGGTATTATTGAGATCTTCCTTCCCCAAGAACGATGGAGCAAATCACTTTTATTCTCAATGGAACCATTGCGCCGCACTTCATCCTCACATTCAGACTCTAAGAGACAAGGTGGTTGCCTTTAAACCCACAGAGCCAATGGACAATGATGATCAGGAATTATATACTGAGCTTATTCTTAATGACATTTGGTATGTTTTATTTGGCAAGGAAACTATTTGCATTATTTCTAATCAAATTGCAGGTATATGATAGAGATCCAACACTTTTTGGAGGCCGAACGCTCTCTCTTGTCGCTTTTAGAGACCGCGGAGAATGATTCCAAATTGGCTGCCAAAGTCCACCGAAGCTTATTAGGGCTTTATGAGAGAATTGGCCGCAGCATTCTTGCTAAGAGTTCTGCGTTCTCGGAGTGGGCCATCGTTGGTAGCAATTCGCGAGATATGAGCAACAATGTTGCTAATGCCTGGAGCAATATGGGCTACACAAGAGTTTCTGCCTTCGAGGCCTCAAATGGGGTATTCTATCTTGACAAAGCGATCTCGATAGCTAAGCATGTACCTGAGCCGAGCCGCTACCAACAGTTTAACATTGACCGCTTCTTGCGAAATAGAGGACGCGCAAACCAGCAAATGCGCCGTTTTGAAGACGCCTTACGTGACTTTGATGAGGCGGAAGAATATCAGAAGAAGATCCATGGACCAAACAGTCATTATTATGGAGAGTGAGTTGGCTCTCTATCCGATTTTTTTTGGTTTTCTTTTTTGATACGTAAAATTAGTAACGTACACGATGTTTCGACCCATCTATAACTCAATATGAGCGTGCCAAAATTGAAGCCTGGCGTGGTAATCTTGAAGAAGCATACTCGCTCGCCACAAAAGCTCACGATCTGGTATCTGCAGGCAAACCTACGCACGCAAGTGTGATGGCTGCACAGTACCGGCTGGGATGGATTGCTATGCTCCAAGGTAAAAATGATCTTGCGTTGCAACACTTTGAGAAATCGCTAGTTATTTCGAGGATGAATGAGCAACACAGAGGGAACTCGGGCGAGTCGGCGAGAATTCAATGGCGTATGTCACAAGTTTTGGAGCGCATGGGCGGAGAAGAAAATGCCGAGAGTCTTCGGGAGGCCGCTGTAAAGGTCAAAGCCAGTCTGATTGCTACCGGGGACTATGCTCAAGTTGAAGACGAAGACGATTCTTGGGATGCACTAGTCGGCTTGCTATATCGTTGAACGATGGGAAAATGCTATTTATTGAGTCTCATGATACTTGCTACGCATTTCAACTAGACTCGTATCAGAAAACCTCATCGCGGCGCTGGCGTGTTGTTTTTCACCCTGGGTATTGATCCCAGTTGTAGTGCTCACGTAGATTGGTTGTGACTTGGTATGTGATCTGACTTGATACTCTTTCGCAAGAACACCACAAAGTCGTCCACACCTTGCGGCTCATTGAACCAGTGGCCTCCGCTTTCGTATGCATGAAATTCTACGCTGAGACCCAGATTGTCAATGAAATCTCGCAGAATCAAGCCGCTTTGAACCCTGATAATGTAGTCGTCTTGGCAATGCTCGAGAAGAATTGGTGTCGACATTAGCTGCTGTGGTGATAAAGACATGTGCTGTCTAATATCGTCACCAAAATATAATCGCTGCATGACCGCCAGCTTTTGACCAGGTTCATCGTCGACGAGCTCGAGAGCCGATTCAGCCTGATTAGCGAGCGGTAGCCAAGTGGAAAACCCGCATAAACCAGCGAAACCTCCTCTACCATCGGCAAAGAATGCGGCTAAAGCACTAGGAGAGAAGAACTTGTCAATAAAATTCTGCGAGTTCGATTAAAAAATTGGACTTACGTTGCAAAGCCTTGGCTAATTCCACCCAGAAAGATATTGCTTCTTGGCACAAGCAGCTCCTCCTGTTCGATGAATTCAGCGATCTTATTGACACTCGATCGCAAGCCCAGGATTTGCATCTCGTCCTGCTCCTGTTGATCTTCGACACTCCACATATCGAACCATTGGGACATTTCGACCCTGAAGCGCTCGGAGCGAAGGGAGTTGGCCTGTGGAAATACCCATCGGACTGTAGGAAATACATTCGGCAGTGTCTGCTCTGTTCCCGTGCATGTGGTCTCACATTCGAAAAACTCAGAGGCAAATTCCCGTGCTTCGCTATCACGGCCGTGCAACAGGATAATAGTGTGGGTGTGGGTGTGGCCCGTAGCGGGGCCAACGACGAATGGTGAGGCAACCATTTTAGTACAGAAGAGGGAAATCTGATATCCGATGCAGAAGCTGTATAGACTCTTGGTCTGCAGGACAAATGGGTTGCTAGAAGACAGCTGAAAATGTTGATGGATAATTTTTGCAAAAGATGAGTTAGAGAGAAGATTGCGCGCTTACACGTAAATCGTACTCTCTGACTCACTAACCCAACTTTATCTTTGCCTCAAACTTTGAGGCTTGAAGGTATGAGCTACCCGAGGTATCTACCTATGGTACCTTATACTAGACTTTACCACCACGGTCTATACTTTAATATTTGGGACTGAGTATATGAGTTTTCAATAGTCGCATGTAGCTTATAAAAAAAGGCAGCGAGATTTGAGCCATACATGTGTTCCATTATTCATTGAAGCGCGACAAGTCCCTATCTCCTAGTACCTAAAGAATAATCGCCGTCTGAGCTTCCGAAACCATCTTGATTTCCGGCACCCTCATACATACTTTGAACGCTCTGCTGCACCCAGTTCTGGCTACCTTGTTGCTGCTGTTGGTATGGTATAGGAGTTGATCGAGGAAGTTCTCTAGATCTATTTTCATCCTCACTAGCTCCAAATGGCTTTGCAGACTGGGAGTCCCATGATCGCCTTCCCGGCAACTCCTCTTGGACATGAATCTGGGGGTTATTGGAATGCATCGGCTGAGGCATCGCCATGTTGGGATTCTGGTGCGATGGAGGTTGTTGCTCGTAGAACTGATTTGGGGGAAACCCATGATGCTGTGATTGTTGCGAGAAACTTTGCTGCTGAAAATTGGGTGGGCGGAATCCTTGTTGAGATGGTGGGTACCGTTGAGAAGTTGCTTGTGACTGATTCTGTGCCCCAAGCATGAACGAAGACTTGTCCATTAGGTTAATATTGCGTTCAAGCTCCCACAAAGCTCGGAGTCTCGCTTCTTTTGCCCTCCTAGCAGCATTTGTGCCGTATAGATCGTTCATATACTTGGCAAACTCGAGGTATGCGTCTTGTACCACACTAAAGTGTCGCACTTCTAGCTTTATGGCAGCATTGGGTATCTGAACAGCTTTGTGGTTGTTCCCTTGAGCCTCAAACTCAGCCAGCGCCAGTGCTGTTTGGCAGGCGTTGCGGATTTGTCGGCCATTCCAGCGCGCATGCTCGTGTTTCATAAAGTGCTCGCCCGCGAACATGCAGATGTCCGTCTTGTCTAACTGAATCGTCTTTCCTTTCTGGGCTATGCGCTTTTCAATCATTTCCAGATTAAGCTTGAATACTTGGATTGTCTTCTTGTGGTCAAGCTCAGGGTAATACAAGCTGACGTGAATTCGTGATGTGAATGCTTCGTCAAAATCGCCGACGCGATTCGTCGTCAAGAACAGAATACCATTGTAGTATTCTAGAGTGCGAAGAAAGACTGATGCAGATTGTTAGGCATCTGGCCCTTGAGCTGTTCGTTGCGGATGGTAAACTCACCGGCTACAAGTCCATTTCTCACATAGTCTTCCCTAGTCCTCTCTGCGAGGAAGATGTCTGCTTCATCAAGTAGTAAGATACATCCCCACTTGCTTGCCATTGCGAAGTTTGTTTCCAGCGCCTCTTCAACTTCTCGTGCTGTTGACCCAAGGTCACCTATTTGGTGGAAAATGCAAGTCAGCATCAGTGAAGAAGTTCGCCCAAGCTTGGCAACAAGTGTTCTTACCACAAGTGATTTGTAGCAGCGGCTTCTGAAACAGCTCCGCAACTCCCTCTGATGAGTGGTATTTGTCAGTATTTATCTCGAGCTTGAGAACGAATTGAGATTACGGACCAGCTGTAGATGTTTTTCCTACTCCTGGGGCGCCGTGGAGGAGTAGAATAAGACCCTTTCCTGTTTGGTTGTAAGTATCAGGTCTGCCAAATTGTGAATAGATTCGGATTGTTTACCTTTCCCTTTAACAATGTCAAATTCTTCTTTTTGTGACCTCGACGATGCCTTTTCACGGAAATGCTGCGAGATAAGCGACACAATCATATTTCGATGCCCTTCTTCAAGGACAAGGCGGTCAAGGGCAGTGCTCGGTTCCGTCTCGTCAGTATTTGGCTCCACTGCCGAATTGTCTGCAATCTCAATGGGAATTGAAGAGTGAACATCGGTAATATAGGAGAGATCCAATTTTGCTAAATATGCCATTGTTAGATCAGTCACCTTACTGAGCATTCCATTAAGCCACATACCCCATTTTCGACTTCGAAGAACAAAACCAAATACTCTATGAGTCATGATAACAAGCTCGTCATTTGAAATAGAACCCACGCCGCTTGTATCGGCTTGCACCTCTTTCAAGGGCCGTGGCGAAATTGCTACCGATGAGTGATCGTCTATAGCACGCGTTTTTGGCACAAGGCTTTCGATATATTCGGTTGCCTCCTTCTGATCGATAAACGTGTCATCATATACAAATTCTCCGTAGCAACATGGTCCGTGACAAGTCTTTTGTCCTAGGTCTCCCTTGGCGCCTTTATCTGCGGGATCTGTGAGTTTAGTAATAACACTGCGTATTTCTGGCTTCCATTTTTCCTTGTCTCGAGGGATTGGCTTGTTTGGGTCATCTGGGGCGTCTATAGATGAGGGGATGTCGAAGTCGATGACTACCTGGCTCTCAACCTCGTCTCGCGCTCCCAAAGTCAGACCAGAATAGTACATGTGCTTCATCGGGATCACGCTCATAAACTTTGCGCCCCGATTGATGAGCTTTTGGCGAAATCTTTCGCCGCTTGGAAGTTCTTGAACTTGATCCCATTCCGAATCACTAAAGTCTGATCGTTTTGTTCGATGAAACCGAAGCGGATAGACTTCGAATGAGGTAACTTCTTTCTCTCCCTCAAAAACCTTGATGGAGAACTGTACATATACTGGTCCCAAGTTGGTGCCATCAAAGTCGATGTACACACAATCTATAAGAAAAGATGTGCTTCGTTTCTGAGCAGTAATGTTATCCCACCAAGATCTGGTGTTGACAAACCGATGGGCGGCGCTACTGGTTCTGATGACCCTGTAAGCCTGTTTACCATCGGCCCTAATTACTTCTGTACCTGGTCGGAAAAGATGCCAGAGGTCGGAGTAGAAGGCTTTGTGATTTTCAACTCCATCGAGGGCGGATTTCCTGGCTAATATGTCTGAATCGATGAAATTGAGGATGCATTCTAAGTGGCCTAGTGCTTTCAGCGAATCTGCGTCGCTTTGTGCGTTTCCTTCTTTTGACTCTTCTTCTTTGTGCTGTTTGTTCTCTTCTGACGATGCTGTATTTAGTTCGTCTATTAAGGACTCTGAAGTCAAATCTTTCTCATGGTACTCATTGCCCACTGAAACCGATGGTACGGTGGTTTCCTGGACAGCTTCTTGTGTGGAAAGAGGAGATGTGTCGCTAAGGACTGTGTCTTCTTTCGGGGAAGCTGACACCTTATTATGCTTCTTTTCTAACTCTGCATGCCACTGACGGAGGGTAGGCTCGCAATAGGTGATTGCTTTGAATGGCCTTGTAAAGATCACCGATACAGATCCTTCCCCGGTATCATCTAATGACTGTCCGTCCGATCCAAGAATCTTGGCCATGGCCTTCCTCAAAACGGTGGAATTGATTCTTATTCTCTCCGGCAGTTGTACCAGCCCGGCCGCGACGTCTTGTGCGAATTTGCCGTCTCTGAGCCAGTCTGGTTTCTGATGTTGTCGGGGCTGAGAGTCAAACCAATTTAGAGATTGATTGAGGTTACTATCTTCAATAATAGGCTCTCCGATGAGAACGTCAATAGCATGTGCATCCTTCTCCAGTGAATTTGCAAGTGGCTTGAATCCAGGCCAGTCTAAACGCTTTATTTCAGGAGCAGCATAGAATATGAGGCTGCTCTCCTCCGTAGCTTCAGTATCGTCGCCATGCATCTTCTGGTTCGAGGCGTGTGTGTCCGATGCTTTTGGCTTGTGCAATACACTACCTTGACGTCGACGCTCCATTTCTTCTGCTAAGAATAGACGGTCCAAATCCCACTCAAAGTTTTTACGAAGCCTTTCTCGACGATATCCGTAATCAATCGTTCGGTCATACTCGTCATACTCAGTTTTGTTTTGCTTATCATGGCCTGCTTCACAGACGTGATAGCGATCGAAGGGATCTGGTCTTTCATATTTCCTGTCGGACTGAACCTCCCACAGATACCTCCACGGTCCATACTGGCCAGTTCGCTCCCTCCATTCAGGCCTATCGCTAAATTCGTTCATGCTCCAAGTGGCCGGTCCACCGTCTGCTTCCCATTCTTTCCGATGAAGATAAAGACATTCCTCCATTCGCTTATATCGCTCTAAGTTGGCCATCATTTTTGGCTGGTTGTTTCCTGGTTTAACTCCTGCATCTGCTGTGTTTTGGCTTAAGGACGGCGTTGGCGCATCATTCTGGGTTCGCATCTCCAGCTCAGCAATCCGCAACTTCAGGGCTTCAATCTCACTAGTCGAGTTTGCAGAAGTCTGAGATGTAGTTGCGGCTCCATCTGTCTTTGAACCGAGAGAGAAGCGTGGTGCTTCGCCGATGTCATCTTGAGTATCTACACCCAAAAAAGAGGGTGGCACAGGTTGGGGATTTTCCCTCATATTGAACACAACGTGGTTACAGTATCGATAGAGAATAGAGCTTCTTCTACCGCCGAGGGAAAAGGTATCAAGTCTTCTTTGGTTTAGAGAAGAGCAAAATAGTTTCCAGCCAATGGATCGCAACTACTATTAAAGCATTAACAATGCCGTCAATAGACGTAATACGGGGCATCGGTCTTTCGGCATCAACTGCGGAGGCGACGCGTACCTACTTCGAGCTGTGTTCACAGAGCCTCATTATGCATGCAGTAGGGAACCAATATCTGACATGGATGCACTAAAAATATATGAGGCAAATGCTATATCGTCCAACCAACGAGTAGTTCGTCCATAATGTGGATAACAGGCAGCAGGTTTTGCCTCATTGATCTCCCCATGGAGTAAGTTCACCCCGAGATGAGGCACCCAAAATGCAACATTAGCTGCATACTTGTGCGAGTCCTAAAGAATCCTTCGATTCTAAGAAGTACACGTGGACAACTTGTGTCGTCTGTTTGCATTTAGGCTGGCGATCCTGCCCCTCATTTGCCATGTCTGGCTCATTTGATTGACGACAATATGGTACGAGGCGTTTCTCGGCAGTGTGTTACATAGATAGGCATATTCACACCTAATGTCCTTCTAGAGATAGCTGATCCAAACAAGAAAGCGATTACTCGTTAGCACTAGATCAATTCTCCATATAGCATCTTGAGCTATAACGGACAAAATCACCATAAGCTACCTGAATGCTTAAACAATGCTGTCGTGATTTCAGAATCACTCGGCCATGCCAAAACAGTAACACCCCAAAGCTCAGGACATGCCGAATAACGATCCATTCTCAGATAGAACCTCTCGGCCAGTGGCTGTGGATTTCATCGATAACCGACTGCCAAAGTATCACCCCGCCTTTATGAATTCTACATCACATTATGACACAGAGGTCGGGAAATATGTTCCCAATACTCAAGTCGCCGTTTCCACAGAGAGCAGCGGCGCCATCTCTCTGAGTAACTCATCCGAACCATTAGATTACGGAATTTCGTCTCCGAGGCCAAATTGGACAAATATCGACGCGTTGAAATGTTGGAATGATCTCTTCCCCGCCGCCCTGAATAGACTCATAGCAACATCGCCAGAGCCTAGTGGACGTTCAAAGTCAGAATATAGTATCCGGCAAGGTAAAAGCGATTGGAATGCTGTCTACAATGCACTCGAAAATGCAAAAGCCAAATATGAGCAGTCAAACAAAGTTACAGGAATGTTGCGCAAGACTGGCGAGAACATTGCCCCTGTTGCGCAGGCACTAAAGATCGCTTCGAACATGGACCCTGGTAGCCCTTATTCAACGCCTGTCTTAGGCGCTGTGAATATCTTCTTGGATGTAAGATCCAATGTCCAACGTACAACTAGTAGTTAGCGGAACTTGTCATTGATGCGTATTGATATAGGCCGTAAAAACTGCTGCAAATGTCCGCCAACAAGTTCTCGAAGAATTCAATGATATTATCCCAAAGATTTACGACATAGAATTCTTTCTCGTTACATTTCCAGAGGATGTCCATATCTCAAGCGCATCACTCGATCTCACTGTTACCATACTTCTTGCAATTGAGCAGACCATTGGCTTCTTCATTAGTAATCGCTGTAAGTTTATATGAACTCTTCAAAACAGGTAATTATGGAATTGACATCTAGTTTTATTTGAGAAGTTGTCCGTGGAGTTAAAGCCATGGGGATGGGAGCCAGCTACGAAACAGATCTACTGAAGAGCCTGAATACCATCAAAGGCAAAAGCAAAATATTATTGGAAGAAGCCGAAAAATCGCAAATGCATAAATTCGATCGGCGTACGTATTACCATTTGTGAGGTGCAATTTAAGACTCTATCTGACAGCTAGGCTTTCCTTCAAGATTCCCAAAGAATGGAGAAGGGCCAACAGCAAGTACTACAAGGCCAGGCAGATTTGCTTAATATTGTTCAGTCACTGCTCATAGACCATGAGAAGCAGAAGAAAGAAGTACGGGAAAAGGACAATGAGATTCAACGAATGCATGGTGAGTTACGCCCTCCCTTGTTCAAATTCTTGTTTCTAATAATAACATTGCATCACATGTAGTGAAACTTGAGCACTCCTTGCAGACAATCACAACTCTTACTATCCAGAATGAAAACTTGCGGAGCATCTCGCCGATACAGAATACTATGTGGCTTCCACCACCTCATAGGCCAACACCAACCTATACATGGTACCTAAGCCAAGATGCCCTGCGCTGGATGATTAAGATCCCGGATGCCGATCTCATTGATATCTCTTTCATTCATGACAGGAAGTCTTCACTGTCTACGAAAGACATTGCGCAAGCCGAGCAAATTGTCCATTCGCAGGTATTCCGCAACTGGATTGTATCTCCAAACTCGGCCAAACTGATGGTTCACTGGGATTTCCAGCCACCAAAGACGATCGCGGGCATCTCGCCTCTATCTCTATTTTGCAGTACCCTAACACAAGGTCTACGAGCCAAACAGCACATGCTATCTATATTATGGTTCTGTGGGCGGCACATTGACTCAAGCGATGCTGGTGAGCATGTTGGTGGCCATTCTATGCTCGCTAGCATTATAGATCAGCTATTACGACAACATACATTTGACACGAGGTCACTGTCGAGTAGCTTCAACATGGCAAGCTTGCAGCAGAACGACTATAATGAATTGCTAAGCTTATTTGACTGGCTTGTGAAAGAATTACCCAGTACAATGTCACTATTCTGCATTGTCGATGGTGTAGCGTTGTTTGAGCGAAAGGAATATTGGGAGAGGAGTGCACCGGTATTTCTAAAGATGGTTAATCTGAGCAATGATCCAACTGTACCAGTTGTTGTGAAAGTTTTGTTCACAAGTACGCCAGGAACTGATATGGTGAGAGGAGCATTTGAACAAGAGGATCTACTCTTAGAGGTTGGCAACCTACTGAAGTGGGCGTCGGCGCCAAGTGAAGAGCGTATGGCACGAGTGCTAGGAGACTAAAATGGCCGAAAGAATTTATTGAGCATCAGGACGGATGCAGAATACAATGACGCATCCAATCATTCATGTGAAATAGTATGTTCCGCTCAATTTTACTTATGATATTTGTAAGAAGATATCTACACAGAACAGTTTAGTACCGTTGTCTGTGCAAAATCGCATTCTTAGTCCTAAAATTACCAGACACAATCGGTGTCAGGTATGTCTGCTGGGGGCTTTTCAAGGAACAGGTCGCAGCAATATGGCAATATATAATTATTTATTTCCTTTCCGCCATGCTCTTAGAGTTGATTGCGTAGCTAGAGTTCTTGGATGACTTGCGCCCAGTACCGTGTGCTGCAGATCATAGCAAGTCTGCATTAACCCTAGAGCATCTTCTTGACGATTCCTGTCTTTCCAAAGAACCGCGAGTTTTCTCATGTAATGCAGCGTATCAGGGTGTTGAGTTCCAAGTTTCTTTTTACAAATCTCGACCAGCTGCATCTGCAGCTCCTCAGCCTCTTCCCACCGGTTTTGCCTTCTGTATGTTAACGCAAGGTTATTCATACCAATCAAAGTATCGGGATGATCAATTCCGAGCTCTGCCTTGAAACCTTCAATCGCCCGTAATTCCAGCTTTTCGGCTTCTATATGCCGGCCTTGGTTCTTATATGTCGATGCTAGGTTAATCATGCTAATTAGTGTGTCTTGATGATCCGCCCCAAGTTTCGTCTTGAGGCCCTCAAGCACCTGTTCTTGCAGCTTTGCAGCTTTTTCCAATAAGCTTTGCTTCCGATACGTTAATGCTAGGTTGCCCATACTAATCAGTGTATCAGTATGATCAACCCCCAATTTCTTCGTAAGGCCCTCCACCGCCCGTAGGTCTAGCTTTTCAGCCTCCTTCCATCGACCCTGTTTTCGGTAGGTTGCTGCTAGGTTACTCATGTTGTGTAGAGTCTTAGGGTGATCGTCCCCAAGCTTCGTCTTAAGATTCTCCGTCACTCGTTCCCATATATTTTCCGCTTCCTGATACCTCCCGTCATAATACAGGCATTTCGCATATTTCCGTAAAAGATCAAGCTTGCCTTTGTCGTCTTCGCTAATCAGCGGCGACCCGAGAACGTAATGCGCGTGTGGCATACACGATCTCCACGTTCTTTTGTCGTAGTCAATGCTTCCCATATTCTTTGCCAATATTGAGATGGTTTTGCTGGCCCAATGAGATAGTAGCCCTTCTTTTCGAAGCCAATTTCTCATTGCTAAATGCACCAATCGATGGACAGTCACACCCGAGTCGACAGACCGCTTGGCTATGAACGAGTATCCTTGCAATGTCCCCATAGCTTCCATCTCTTGTTTCCGCGATTGACCCGGTGGAAGAAGCGATTGCGGTATGTCTTTCGCATCTACGCACGCCATGAAAGACAGATAGTCTGCTGCAAGAGGATCCCGATGGCGGATTTGCTCAAAGGATATAAGCCACGTAGTGGCTATAGGATTCTTCAAGTCGTGGTAACGACCATCGTCTTCAAAGTCTTCGCTAAGAAGTTCGATGACATCTTCTTCTTGCTCTTCCAGTAGCGATAGATAGTCGCCCAAGCTGATTCCGTTGGTATTTATATACACCGCTGCTTGGACAATGGCTAGTGGGAGGTACATAAGCTGAACGAGAAGAGCTGTCACATCTTGTTGACTAACAGGTTCCTGGTCAACTAGGCATTTCTCAAAAAGCTCCTTGCCATCATCTTCGTTCATGGCAGATAATTCTACTACGTTCCGACCCGCGAGCCTGACTGCCGCCTTCTTGTCGCGCGTTGTAAAGATGATCGACCCGTGGACGCTTTTTGGCATATAGTCAATCAGGCGACTGGATTCCTGTAAAGGCTGGTTAACCCACATGCCGATTTCGTCAGCATTATCGAACACCAAAAGCCATTGTCCTGCGCTCTCGCTGCTCAGATGATTCTGCACAAGCCTTTTAACGTCCGCTTTTGCATCATCATACCCGGAAATACCCAACTTCGCGGCGGCATTGCGATATGCTTGTCCTAAACTTTCCCTGCTGGTTGCTGGAATCCATATGACCGAGCAGTTTTTATGGTCATTCCTGATTCGGTAGACCAGTTCAAGAGCGAGCTGCGTCTTGCCGACTCCACCAAGTCCTGAGATTGCGACTTTGGCGGTATGTTGCCCTGGGAAAAGCATCTGACGAAGCCTTTTTAGATCAGACTCGCGGCTGGTGAAAGAGGGGTTCCGTTCAAACGGTACGATCCAAGTGCAGTTCTCAACTTGATACTATTAAATTATTAAGAATGATATGAGAGGGAGTGGAGGGCAACATACCTGTTTGGCTACTGGGACCATCGTCATGGCTCGTGGCATCGGCAATCTCTTTTTTAAGCCGACGGACTGCATTTGCCTTTCCTTCGCCATATATCATCGCCATGAATATACCGAATATACCAAGAAGGCAATACGCCCAATCTTCTTCAAGAGTGGTCTGTCGTGTCTCGGCCCATTTGAACCGTTCCTCAACGCTATACATTGAAAGGTCGTTTCCTCGGAGTGCTTGAACTCCAATATTTGTTACTTCGTGAATTTGCCGCTCAAGAGTCCTTTTGTCGCCAAGCCGTAGGCCATTCTTTATAAAGAACTCGACTGAGGCCGGAGCTAGAAGCTCTTGCAACGTCCAGCCTCGAGTAAACCACTTGCTTCTCCGAAAAGCCGACTCCCATATAGGCGGAGACTGCTGGCTATCGCTCTTTGACTCAGAGTCTGAGATGTCCGATAGATATGCATAACATCGAGTTGCATTCTGATACCAACGATACATGGAATTGATTGCCTCGGCAAGCTCGGTATTATTTGCTTTGTCGATACAGCAGGTATCTACCCATATGTATCGTAGGCCGTCACGTTTGGCTTGCGCCGCACAGAACCGGATTTTCTCGTAGCCAGTTTTCTCCATCCCAGTGCCGTCGACCAGGTCTCTAAAAGTGACTTCTTGGGAATCTGAGTCCCATGTATGCGATAGAATAGCATATCTAGGTATGGCACCAGCTGGCGCTTTTATCAGCCGATACTGGCCATTGTCGCAATCAAGCAGTCGCATTATTCCAAGCGGGGTTTACAATAAACGAGTTGCAATCGAAGTCGAACACCACATTCAGTGTTGATCTTAGCGAGAGCACATGAATTGCTAGTACGTGTGTAATGAGTGCTGATATACAGACATGACATGAAAATCGAGAGCAATGCACTGATAGAACCTGTAGACAGATCGAGAGACACACAGGCAGTGCCGAGGGCTCAGTAGCTGAACGGCGATGAAGCTGCGATCGCTGCCTTAAAAATGGTCTCCCGTGCCTTAAGTGGTTGGCACGGTAGGGTTATTCATGGCTATGGACCTGGAAAAATGGACACTAATGCAACATACGCATTTCATGCTTACCCTATGTTGACAGGCTCCACTGAATTACAAGCCAATGAACACACACTACGGGAGCTGTCAGAGAAGTTGTTCAAGTCTTTATGGTGTGTGTAGCTAGATATGGCTACCAATCAAGAAATTGCTTGACTTGGGCGGCCAATGAATTATAAACTAGATTGAAGGGAAATGTTGTTAAGATGTTGGACCTAGAGGTAAAGGTGTAGGGAGCTATACTCCCTGGGTAAATTCCTTTCTCCTTCAAAATGATATTTATCCCACCTTATCCTATCTAAGATAGAACCGGTTTCTAAAAGCCCATTCCTTATTTGATCGTTGGCAAGGGCTCATTGTGGTGGTGCCAAGATAGTACTCCTGAGACGTCTTTGACACATCAATTATCATACACATATATTCCTTGTCGGTAAAATCTAGAATGATATTACAAAGCGGTTGATAGACAACATCAAAGTCCATGCCCTTTGCAAACTTAGTGCGCTATCAATGCGCATCCTTAAAAGCACCACGGGCTGAATTGCCTTTGCTGCCGCAAAAGGTTAATTAAATAAAATTAGACAACCTCCCGGGCTTATAATGAACTGACTGTTGATGTCCTTGTTGAGCAACTATTACAAGGTCGATCAGCGGAAGGTTTGTAAACTCTGGCGGAGTCATTGTAGGTACCACCTCCGTATATATTGACTTGATTTCCACTGCCTGTTATCATGAGCACTACTATTAAAGTTGAATTTTTCTTAAGTCATGGGTATGACAGCTTTCATAACTTGCACTTGCCGTATAGAGAGAAGGGAAGAAGCAAGAAACTTGAACATGGAGTGACTCAGCATTTATTCAGCCAAGTGTACAACATGATGCTGTATTTAACTTCAACCCTGGCAGAGAGAAAGACAGCTATTTGCTTGCAAACCTGGGTTACAGACGCTACAAGCCTGGCTTGAAATTAGATACTTCTTTTCAGTTGTCCAACTTCCTAATTTCTAGGGACTACCTAACCTCTATAGGGACGCCACAGTGATCTGCGAAAAAGTGGCAATTTAATCATGATACGAAGCTACGAATATAGCGGTTTAAACGTTAAGAGAGTTTTATAACATCGTTAACTGATAACTTTGTGCCTCATAGCTGATGCTTGTCTCATTATGAGAGCGTGAATCTAAAACCTGGAATGTAACACTGATAATGCAATTTATTATCCCCTGACAACTTATTAAACGTTTACAATATCTAAGTTATAAATACGTCTTGCGGAGAATCGTGTAAATGGCTTACATGGAGCTTTGCGGAGATTCTCGTATAGAAAATTGTAAGGAGATTTTGCGGAAAGTGTTGCGGAGAAGACCTGCGCGGAGCGCTATTAGAGAAGTCTTGCGGAGAGTGAGAAAAACTCCACTCCTACAAGTTTAGCTGATTGCTTATGTTGCAACATTTCTCAATATAAATCTACTGTAGATAAGCCTTTCTGCACTTTCCGATCCTATCATAAAACATCTTACACATTCAGCCTGCGTCTACAAGAATCATCACTCGGCTGAAATATTTTTACAGCACTCGAAAACATGGCAGCAACCGACCAACCTCCAAAGACAGACATACCACGCCAAATCGCCATCATAGGCGCTGGTGTGGTCGGAACCGCCTTAGCAACACAGCTTATTCACGCTGGCAACTCTGTCAGCATTAGTAATTCGAGAGGTCCTGAAAGCCTTCGTGATGTGGAGAGGACAACAGGTGCCAAAGCAATGGATACCAAGCGCGCAGTTTCCGAAGCGGATGTCGTTATTCTTGCAATACCAATGAGCGGTATTCTGCCCTTGCAGCCGCTTTTACAATCTTCTTTGCGACCCGACACCATCTTGATTGATGCCTGCAATTATTATCCCACGCGTGATGGGAACATCCAGCCGTTAGATGAAGGCGTGGTAGAGAGTGTTTGGATGTCGAAAACATTCTCACACCCAGTGGTGAAGGCATTAAATAATATCGTTGCTCTCAACATTGCTTCCAGCTCAAAAACAAAAGGTTCTCCGAAAAGAGTAGCACTTCCCGTCTCAGGAGAGGATGACAAGTCCGTGGCAGTTGTGATGGAATTGGTAGAAGCAATGGGATTCGACGCATTCAACGCAGGTCAACTAGCAGACTCGTGGCGACAGCAACCTGGACAGCCAGCTTATTGTACTGAGCCGAATCTGAAAGAACTAGTAAGTTTACTTAGTTCTGCAAACCGGGACGGTGTAAGCGCAAAACGAGACCAAGGGATGGCGCTTGCACAGAAGTTACCGCCAGATTTCCCTCCGCAAATTATGGTGAAAGTAGCGCGATTAGGGGCCGGTTTGGACTGGTGGAAGCCTGGAAGCTGGCTCGCAGCGGCAAAATTTGCGTATGCTCTTGCTCGAGCGAGTTTCAAACGTTCTGCTTAGAGGATTGGATGTGTGAAGAAAGGCGTTGAGTCAGTTGGCTAATATTAATCACTCGAGGTGCACGCCACCGGCTTCGACTAAGCCAAGCAAACGAAAAGCGGTATACCTTCGATCTTTGTGTTATTCTTGAACATTCCTTTCTTTTTATATTTCCTATTTATATATCAGATATTGCATAGTGACCCGATTGGTTGATCGAGCTTATGGTTCAGGTAGCTATGCGCTCGCCGAATGGGCTGCATAGCCACCGCACCTCAAATTGTTTAAATTATATCAATGGATGGAATTAATTGCGAAAGAATGTTATTACACTAATTAGTATAATACATAGATATCTATATGCCATCCATGGATCTAAATTCAGTGTTGAATTAATAACCTAAGGGCTTCACCACCAAGGAGCTGACGCATCGCGGTAGACATTCGTCCCACAGTGAACTTCGCCGTCCAGCTCGTGATGATCATACCAATCATCGATAAACGTGACGTTGAAGTTTATCTTTGAATAAGCATCGCGGACTGCTGTCGCAAATATGTCTTTTCCGTCAATAATTGGGCCCCATTGAGCGGGTGCCAGAATCTGAGAATCGCTCAGCACGACACCATTGATGGCTCCTGGGTACATCGCAGTGAGACGGGGGCCTGTATAACGTGTCGTAGTCTGTCTTTTCTCCAGCGGCCCATTGGGATTGATGGCCTCGATAATCGAGAGAGGTTTCGGAGCAGGTGCGCCTTTGAATGTGGCGACGGTGTGAAGCTGCGCAGGCTGAGCCCCGTTGGCTGTACAGGGAAATGACTCGTTATAGTAGATGCCAGGGACGTGAAGAATCTCGTCATCGGTGAGTCCGACAGCATTTTTAACAATCTCAATGTTCTTCTGGATATACTGATTGGCGTATGTGTTGAGCTCTGTCAGGCTGGCTAGTTGCAAGACCTGATCGACAGTGAGGTTGGGCAGACAATACTGAAAACTCGGCTTAGGATCAGAGGCATCTTGAATTCGTGACATAGCCGTAACACCGCCATGTCCAGCCGCTTGCGCATCTTTCAGGAGCTGGATACCGGCAAGTGGATCGGCAAGCATAACAATCCAGCCTCGTGAATTGTTGGCCGGTAGAAATTGCATGTACTCGTCTGTATGCCCGACCAGAAGCCAATCATGGTCAGTAATAACGGGATCTTGTGCCTCTTGTGCCCTAAGAAACGCCATGATCCATGGATCTTCCGAGTCTTGCTGGCCCATTATGATACGACCGGCAGCATATGTTTTGTTGTTGAAGCTGTGCGGCGGGATTGTTTCCAGATTACCCATGGAATCAGTAGAACCGCCACGCCACAAGTACTGGATCGCGCCAACGGAGTCGGATCGCAAGTCCGTGAAGACTTGTCGGCCGGCGGAGCGGTACTCCTGTCCAGATCTGATATTTATGCGCAACACCACAGGCCCGTCAGGCCCTGGGATGCTGGAATAGCCCGGCTCAAAAAAGTCTTGTACCCAAATATCAGGATCTTTGGTGAACTCAAAAACAGGCTCCTTAATGCCGGCCTGAGCAACGGGGCCTTTCAGTGCCTCGACGAATTTTTCTTGCGGAGCACCTATACCCGGATAGTTATTAGTGAAGACTTGCTGAGCATGCTGAAGGTGATGATGAGTCAATACGGGAGCAACACGCAATGCCACCGAGTCGCTGCCCGATTCTGATCCGTCAGTGACGTTGAAAAGAACTTGAACACGGCCGTCCCAAACTTGCGGGTACCTCGTAGTGCGGCCGTCGATGCCTAGTTCCAGTCCTGCTTTGAGTTCTTGCGCAGTAAAGGTGGTGTTTCCCATCACATACACCCAATCCTTGTCTACCTTGTAGAAGATGCGCACATTGTCGGCTGCATTGTCTCCCGAGATGCCAATGCTGCCGACAGCATCATCACTGAGATTCTGGATTGGTAACGTGACCAGCGGCGCAATGTACTTGGAATTGCGGAGAATATTGTCAGAAGCGTCGTTACACATCGACAATTCTCCATCGAGCGTTTGAGACGTGACCTGGGACGAGCATCGGCCATCTGTGTCTCCAATGTTGGCCAGAAACAGAGCGCCATATTCTTCGGTCCATAAAGTTTTGTCGGCCTCAGTCTGGTCTGTCGAATCTATTTTACCATCACGATTGCTATCGGCGAGGATGGTGGCCTGAATTGCATTGCTGGCTCTAGCCAAACCTGAATCCGGTCAGTACACTCACTGTGGCCCTCGTTGTTTACCAAATTGACAGGGAAAATACCTAGAATAGCCACTGCCGCCTGCTTTGAGAAATGCATCGGAACAGTCTGTTCAGGATGTCTTACACAATGTGGGCTCAGAGTTGCCAAGCATAAGGGTGTCAAGGTCTTTTAAAAGATCTACGGCTTTGCTGACTTGTGATAAAGCCGAGGATTGGCAGTCGCACCCCTGTCAACATCCATGCAAACACCTTCAAAAACATCCTCTTGGCAGGATGGGAATACGAGACAACTTGGCGCTAAGTTGTTAAATTTGTCTTTCCTGGAACTTCATGACTTAACAGAGAAAGCAGGAGCAGTAGTTGGTGTTTTAAAACCAATTACCTTGATTCTTCCCCTGGTTGAACAACATGGTCCTTCTTTATGAGGTAACATATGGGGCTGATAGTTAAACAGTAAATGGTGCATTTAAGGTGAAAGCCACCCGGGTTCTAGCGTGGAGACCTCTGTCAGACCAGAACGACAGGGCGTCAATGGGGCTGAGTACCGTGTTGCTGTAGTATCCTTTCCGTCTGCCGTAGTATCCATGGTGTAATAGCCATCTGAGCGGATATGATCCACATAGCTTAAAAGTGAAAAGAGACTGCTGTAAGAGGCATTGAATGGCAAAGGAGATTCATAGGTTCACAACGATGGAAAAGTAACAGTAATATTTAATCTCGTGGGAGATCTGAGAATATATTAAAATGTTTGCGGTGAGTCTCAGCGCAGAATTTGTTTCTATACCTGTTTATACCAGCGTTGCATAATAATTCGGCGTCGGAAGTTATGTCCAAACTCCGATGTCTCATTCAATCTCTTCTTTCAATGCAGGCTTACTGTAACCATCATCCCTACCATTCTTATCTCTGATGATAAAAACTGGACCTGTTAATTACCAAGCGATTTTGTCCTCGTAGTCGTTACCTTACCAGTTGACTTGTCTCGTCACAAGCAAATCTGCCCATTATTACATCCGAGGCAAGCCCTCTTGCATATACGCAATTTATAATATCAGTAAATAACTCATGTCATAACTCAACATCAGCTATCATACTATCGGCCATGAGAATCGGGAATAACCCTTGAGTGAGAAGATGATGGCTCGGTCAGGGTGTCTCGTCCCAGCATTGCCTTCATCACGGATGCCGCCGTAGCAGCCGCAAACGGCTGCCATACCTTGTTCTTGTGACTATCGGCATAATCGCAAACTCCCTTGACAATAACACAAGATACCTCGTCCCAAATACCGGCACCTTCCATCTCAAAAGCCATGATATCTCGCTGTCCAGCGATTCGGTCACGGTGTTCACCAGACTTCATTACCGTATCACCAGAAGCCACGCAGCCAACGAAGATCTCTGGGCATTGTGCGTCGTCCAGTTCTAAATCTTTCTTCAGTACTAAACGCTCCCTTTGTACCAGTTGTCCTTCATCGCACATGAGTGTGGAACAAAGCGCCTGGGCAGCTTCTTCACAAAGGCCATTCGTCTCCTGAGTGCATTTACACTTCTGCGATGCCCGGTGTTTATGGCGATAGCTGGCCGCAAATAGCTTGTCCTCACCCACACCGGGATATCGGTAACTGCATCGGTGCCTCTCTTTTATTGCTGCGGATTGTAAGTCTCTTAGATATTGTCCGGCCTTCTGCCGCAGTTGTCTTCGTCTACGCTCAGTTTCAAAACTGGCAATTAGAGTGCGAACGTCTTTATTTGGTCGGCCGAGGCTGTCGTATACTGTATCTTTGGCCACGAATTTGTTAGGGTACTGTCTTCCCAGGGTATGCTGAATCACCGTTTTGCTAATGACTACGTCGCCCAAGAGTATTTCGTCCGCGCCCGTGCCTGGTACGCCGCCACATATTCCCACAAGAAGCGTAAGTTTCACTGCAGAATAGCTTGACCTGAAGTTAGCCGCCGCTCCAGCCGCAGACGCCGTGCCCATGTTGGGAAGAAGTACCAGCACGACGTTATGCTTCCCAATCTGTCCGGTTGTGTAAGTGTTTGTATCTCCATGCGCGCGGCCATACGAGTCTCCGTCTTCGTCCCAGAATTGATCAAAGACTAGTGAAACGGCATCATACTCGAGAGGTAATGTGCAGATGATTGCAACATGGAAATCCTCACGGCAACATGGCTGGTCGTCGCTAGGCATACCACCTCGATTTTCTATTGGCAACCTCTCAACCTCAGCGAGTTCACGGAAGGGATTGACTACACTCAATCAGCATAACAGCGCTTTAATGGGTGATGTTGCACGTACACCCGGCAAAATTACTGGAATTAATCTGTATGCCACTCGCATTGTTGTTATATTGAGGCCCATCGCC
Source organism: Trichoderma breve (assembly GCF_028502605.1). Lineage (NCBI taxonomy): Eukaryota > Fungi > Ascomycota > Sordariomycetes > Hypocreales > Hypocreaceae > Trichoderma > Trichoderma breve. The sequence continues at coordinate 642,706 of NW_026611594.1, forward strand.
TGACGAGATGTTTTGCGGACCTGAGCCATGATTACTGATAGACGTATTGGAAGGCATGGTTGGTATTGTGCCCCGTTACAAGGCCGACGGCAGATGAGGTCCTGCGGAGAGTACATGTAATTGAGCCTGCAGAGCGATGGAACCAACCTTGAGGACGGCGAGAACTTGGCGAAAATTTACCCGCGAGGTTTTCCAAATGGACAATTTGCTGAAATTTCGCTTCTAATTCCCTCGCCTGCCGGAACCCTGAGCGATCTCTTGCATCATTGAGATGGAAGGTTACTGGACTCGCTGGGACATTCACTCGATTTCTTTCCCCACCTCTTTCTTATCTGATATTCAATGTGTTGCCGTATGAGCCAATAGAACTTGAATAGTCAACATCTGCTGTTTATAGGCTGGACAGCTTCTTCCTCCGAGGCTTTCCCTTGCGGCCCAACGATTCCCCACTCTTCCTCACACCAAGTGTTTGTGATACTGCAAGAATATTTCTGCGGGATACGCAACGCGAATATTTACTGAGCTTTATCCAGGCCTGGCAGTCGCACGGATGGCGACGACCTCGAGTTCCCACATCAGTAGCCATGGCGGCGGCTCTCAAAACATTCATACTGGCGACGGGCCTCAGTACAACAACGATAAGGGCCACCAGTTTAATCATAACAACTTCTATGGGAGTAAGGCATTGACTTCGGGCAAAGAATGATGTCTATTTCTTTTTTTCTGACCTGCTATAGCCAACATGAAGGATTCAGCATACGAAGACGCGGAAAGGCTTCAAAAAGAAAAAGAAGGTAAGGCGATTGCTATTTCCATTAGTCTACTTAGCTGCCAATTTAATAAGAGAGTTGTGAGAACTAACCAGTGGCAGAGTGCCTGCGTTCTCTCAGCTACCAGAACATTGACGCTCGGAAGATAGATATATCTTCAGCCCATCCCACAACGTGCAACTGGCTCTTTAACACCGAGCAATTTCAGCAGTGGTGTCGACGTACCGAGCTCTCAAGCCACAACGGGGTACTTTGGATCAAAGGGAATCCGGGCACAGGAAAATCAACGCTGATGAAACACACCTTGCAATATTGCGAAGAAAAAATATTTGAGAATAGTATTATTGCAGCACATTTCTTTAATGCTCGTGGCGACAGCTTTGAGCAGACGCCAATCGGTATGCTGCGTTTGTTAGTATACCAACTAATTCTCAAGGAGTCGTCCACATACGAACGATTCATCCCTCTGTTTCGTGACAAACAGCAGAAACATACAGAGTGGGCATGGCGAGAGCCAGAACTGCAAAACTTCTTGCTTTCGGAGACACAGTATTGCCCAAAACCGCTTGTTCTCTTTGTTGATGCATTGGATGAATGCAGCGAATCACATGTGCGAAACCTCGTGCGCTTCCTTGAAGATCTCAGCGTCAAGTCAAAGGTGATTCTCAACATATGTCTCTCGAGCCGCCATTATCCGACCATCAGCATGGAAAAGCATTTGGAATTAGTTGTAGAAACTACGAGCGAGCACGACAAGGACATCATCAAATACACCGGCGACAAGTTGACAAAGATTGACGAGCAGATCAAAAGAGAAGTCCTGAAAAAGGCATCTGGCGTTTTTATGTGGGTTGTGCTTGTCATTGAAATGCTGAACAGAGCATATGATGAAGGCCAGCTGGAAGCAATGCACCAACTGTTACAAGAGGTACCCAGCGACCTTGATGAAGTGTTCCTCACACTGCTCAGTAAAGACAATCGAAGAAAGCAAGAGACTTTATTTATGCTCCAGTTTGTTTTATTCACGAGACGTCTACTCAGCCCAAAGGAGCTGTATTGTGCTACTCTGGCTGAAATGGAAGTTTACGTGGGACCCTGGGACCCAGCACAAATAACGCCAGACGATATACGGCGGCGAATCACCCATTCATCGCGAGGTCTTATTGAAGTACGACAAGGAGGAACCGTACAATTCATCCACGAATCCGTCAAAGACTTTCTTGTTCGAAATAAGAGATTGCGAATACTTGATCAAAACCTTGGGTCAGACATTATCAGCAGAAGCCACGAACGTCTAAGATCCTGCTGCATGTCATATATGACGACACAAGTTTCTCGCCCAGCAACAGACAGGGCGCAAATCATTGCTCTAGGTGACCAATACCCATTTTTAGAGTATGCATCCACATATATTCTATCACACGCAGAGATGTCAGACACCGACAACCAAGCTCAATTTTTATATCGTTTAAATAAACACCCTCTCCTATTGGAGCGAATAAGACTATTTCATAACGCTTTTGAGACGAATTCGGGCATGGCTTGTATTAAAGGCATCCGATTGCTTCACATGTTTGCATATCATGGGTTAAATAGACTTGTAAAGATTCTACTCGAGAAAAGGATCGACGTTGACGCTCACGAAGGTCTCTTCGGCACGGCGCTTCAGACAGCTGCAGCAGGAGGTGGAGGGGAAGTTGTGAAAACACTGCTCCAAAAGGGGGCAAAAATCAACGCTCAAGGAGGCTTTTTTAACACTGCACTCCAGGCAGCTGCATCAGAAGGTCATTCAGAGGTCGTATCAATATTGCTTGAGGCAAAAGCAAGTGTCCATTTGATGCAAGGGGGAATTGCCGGCACTGCACTCAATGCAGCAGCTGCTCAAGGCAAGACGGATACTATAACAATGTTGCTTGAAAAGGGAGCAAATATCGACGCACAAGGAGGCATCTATGGCACAGCACTTCAGGCAGCAGCTGCTGAGGGCAATTACGATGCTGTAGCAATGCTACTTGAAGAGGAGGCACATATCGATGCTCAAGGAGGGATTTTTAATACTGCACTTCAGGCAGCTGCATCGGGAGGCCACAAAAAGATTGTAACAATGCTGCTTAAGAAGGGAGCAAATATCAATGCTCAAGGAGGCTTCTATGGCACTGCGCTCCAAGCAGCAGCCGCCAAAGGCGAAAAGGATATTGTAGAAGTTCTGCTTGAAGGGGGTGCCAACATTAAGATCCAAGCAGGCGCCTACGGCACCGCACTCCGTGCAGCTGTATCAGAAGGACACAAGGTCATTGCAGCAATGCTACTCAAAGAGGGAGAAAGGGTTCATGAACAAGAAGACATTTCCAGTACTGCGCCCGATGCAACTGTGGTGGGAAGCGAGAAAGCGATTACAGATATACGAGTGGCGGACGTTAATACTCAAAGAGGGGCAAGTGGCACCTCATCCCAAGCAGCTATATTGACAGGCAAGGATGACGTCGAAGTATTACTTCAAGAAGTAGGGAAATGGGATGTGAAAAGCGACTATTTCAGTACTGCACTTCAAAAGGCTATAATTACCAACGATGATAAAGAGATTATAGCGGTGTTGCTTAAAGAAGGGGTAAGTACTAATACTCGAAGCATTGCCTTTAAAGCGCTATTCAACGGTATATCCAAGCCGCGCAAAGATGTAATGGGTGTGTTACTTGAAGGCAAGATGAGTGCCAATCGTCAATGGATATTTGACACAGCGCTATGCATAGCGGCGAGCAAAGGTAAGAAGTATTTTGTGGCCAAATTACGTGAGAAAGGAGCAAAATTTGATACTCGCGATATATTCTTCTCATACACTTTACTGGCAGATCCTAGGGAAGACATTCACGACGATGCTTTCAGAATATTTCTTGAGAATGGGGCTGACATTAACACTCAAAACTATCGTGTTGAGACGGACGTTGAGACGGACGTTCAGAAGGCTGAATCCCAGCGCCATTGGGTGGACATCTGGCTCTGTCTAGCGGGACTTATCTCGGGGATTCTTTACATATTTATGAGTTAATGACTGAATCATAGAGATTAGTAAATATATCATCGTATAGCCTGGAACGTTGAAGCTTGACAGAAAAGATGGAGAAGTTTAGAGCGGATATGGCCTGTACTCCATCGAGTAATAAGGCTTGGGGTAGTATGGCCAGAGAATAGCCCGTAAAAAAATATAGTCCTACTGTAAAATATTGAATGTTTATGCTTAGAGTTCATGATGCTGAGTTGAAAAGCGACTGCTTTTAGACCAATAGCAGGCAGGTGGTAAGCGAGAAAATGCCTCAAAGGGGGCGCGTGAAAGGAACAATATTCTTCCTCGCATTTCTCTCTTTTCAACCACATTTGAGAACTTACTAGCAAGGCTTTGGCCCGCTCGTGATAATAGTTCTTCAGAGTCATTAAAGAACAGAGACCTCTCTAGCAAAGCTAGCAAATGATTTACTATGGCCTCTGATGTGCAAAACCAATTCCTCTGCCCCCCTTGTCGAAGCTTCATTGCCTGGACCAAGATCCCAAACTTAACATCTGAAGCCGGATTTGAGACGCCTTACAAGCCAAGTTTTGAAGCTCTCGAGGCTTCAGCGACCCACTGCCCCCTTTGCCAACATGTTTTTCGGGATGTCCTAAATGGGAAGCCTCGTTATGATGGGCGAGAACCTACTCCAGTGTCATACAGAATATTTGCCGAAGTCAATACGGGGTCCGAACGACGCTTAGTAAACGTCACTTGGGTAGAAGATCTTCCGTTCCCAAGTGCAGGCCCTCGAGACCCAGTATACTATCTTGCACATCCTGAAAGTCAGTTCAGATACAAGGATTTGTGATTGAACAAACGAATACGATGCTAAAAGAAAGCTCTAGGCATTGAAAATAGAATATTATGGAGAGAAAAGGTGCCGTCGTTCGACTCTCGTCTGAAAGCTCTCTCAGAATGGATATCAGAATGTGACCGTCATCATACCCGATGCGTCGAAAAGCCAACAGTAAGGCCTCGAAGGCTTTTAGATCTGTCCGACGTTGGGAATTCGAGAGTAGTGAGATTAATCGAAACCTCTACTTCTGTTGAGATCGACGTTCGCTATTCTACTCTTAGTCACTGCTGGGGACCCCCCACCTCCGAGCCGCCACTAAAGACTACGTCAACCAATTTAAACAGTCACTATATAGGTATACCGGTAGAAAATTTGAATCTCAACTTTAGAGATGCCGTCTTCATTTCCGTTAAGCTTGGCCTCCGATACTTATGGATCGATTCCCTATGCATCATCCAAGATGATCATGAAGACTGGGAAATGGAAGCAGCAAAAATGGCAGACATATACCGCCAAAGCTATATCAATCTCGCTGCCTCTGCGGCACATGATGCGCATGGAGGTATAACTGATTTATCTTCTCTTCATATCTCCAAGCATACGACTACCACTGTAGTCCGTTACAACCTATCGACCCAAGCCGCAGTGAGCTCATCGGATGAGCTTTACGAGGAAGTTATGATCAGGCCTACGACACTAAAAGAAGAGTCTCGTAAACTTTTATCTCGTTCATCTTCTCCGTACTTTGCACGGGGTTGGGTACTCCAAGAAGTAGCGCTTGCTCCGCGGACGATATACTTTACAACCGATCAAATGATGTGGCAATGCCGGCACCTTTTTGAATCCGAAGACAGAACATGGTCTTCAAGCGGTGGAATACCGGCATTAACTTACGCTTATTCAACCTCAGAAATTTTTGACTTTACGAAAAAACAGAAAGCCTTCTCAATATGGCAAGTGTGGCTGAAGTCATATGTGACTCGAGAGCTTTCATATCCCTCCGATGTCGCAGCCGCAGCCGCAGGCTTAATCAACTATTACCAATCTGCAACTGGGTACACACCTATGCTTGGGCTGTGGAAAGAAACGCTGTATGCTGATCTGCAGTGGTCAATTTCGGGTGGTCACTTCCAGGACGCGCCTCCAAGAAACAACTTTCCATCTTGGTCTTGGTTATCTCTTTTACCATGCGGTAACCCAGGAGTATCGTGGGATGATATTACGTATCTTGGGAGCACAGCCCAGTCTCTTCGAATTGAAGAGTGGGAGGAGAAGTGGAGCGGTCTACCTTTTACATCGGCACTCCAGTTCTCAAGACTGGTGATTTCAACGATTACTCAAGATGGAATACTTTCCGTTCCGTCTGCTGAAAGTGAGACTGTTTCAAGTGTGAAGGTTGAAGTTCAGGGAAGCCGCATATGGTACGACTATCCCAAGATCGAATACCAGCTACCTGTGGGATCAAAACATGCAGTTAAGTTAGCTCATCTCGAGCAAACCATATTTCGATATGACACCACCGGTATCGCACGTTCAATTCGGGACAGCTATCTTGTTTTAAGAATGACAACAGATAATCCTCCCCGATATCAACGACTTGGGACTGGTAAGATTTATACATCCATTGATGAAAAAGTAGACACCTGGAGTCCAACAGGCCACTTGGAGAGACACTTTAAAGAATCAGATAGACAGATTATCGAACTAGTGTGATATTGATAAATGATAGTAGGCAATCAAACCTTGATTACATCTGAACGTGAAGGAATTGTCGATCCGTGTGCACTACGTCTTTTTGCCTTCGACTTGATCAGCACATGTAATGATGACCCACACTATAAGTCTCATGACATCGTCAAGGATATAAAACCACGGATACTGATCATAAAACCTCAATTAGATGATTACAGGAGACAGACTTTTGAGAGCAAAAGCAATATTATCATGTATTTGTGACTATGGTAAGACCAAGCCAACGTCAATGGCCGAGCTCACATCCAGTATAAAGAGAGTGGATATAAATGCCAATTCTAAGAGTGGCAAATAGAGCTCAATAAATTCACAATCATTAATCTAATCTTTCAAGGAAACCAATCCTTCTTATTCCGACCGACCCAATGCCGCATTCCATACTGTCTTGGGCTAATCAGGGTTTTAAGCTCCTCCGGCTGACATCTCCATGAAGAGTTTCTCGGTCTTCATTCCAAGGGATGATAGTAAGAGAACTCCACCAGCAACAATTACGAGGATGTATACTCGACTCATTGCCTTGACAATTGCCTCCAGGGCAAGGGCCCTGACAGCGTCGGTAGCTTGGGCAAGAAGCTGACTTTGAGTACCCGCAATGGCACCATGCAGCTGGGCATCTGTATATCCGTATCCTGCCAGAGCGCTCTGGAGATATTGGAACGCAAGGTTCTGAAATACAGTTCCAGAGATAGCCAGGGCGTGGACAGCGGCTCCGATTTGCGCCATGTTGATGAAACCAATAGCGTCAGGAATCATTTGCGGCCCGAAGCGCGGGTCCATTGCCACCTTTACAGGAGTAACAGAGTATGCGGCCTGGTTCGCCACGCCTGTTCCAATGGCCAAGATGACGCTGTATCCGTACACCTTGGATGTCGCGGTAGTAGAATCGACTGTAAACATCAAAGCTCCGCCGATAGTAATCATTATGCCTCCAAAGATATACCACGGTTGGTAGTATCCGAATTTTGGCATAAGCGTACCGTTGAACATGATGCAGAAGATCGTAACGCAGATAAAAGGAAGCAGTCGTACAGCGGCTGAAATAGCGCCATCATCTCTCGTGAATTGGAAAAAGAGTGGGATGTAATACACTGGCGCGAAGATTGTTGTTGTTGTGCAGGCAGTAGCGAAATGCTGCAATACCAATGATCGTGATTCCAGGAAACCTGCCGGGAAGATTCGCTGTGCTTTAGTAGTGAATACTTTGAAGCGCTGCTGCAGCCCAAAGAGTATGATGAGAACACCGCAAGTAACAAAACAAGCAATAGTTCGGCCATCATCCCAAGCCCACTCAGCACCACCAAAGGTGAGGGCTAAAACCCAAACAGCATAAATCGCAGCATTGAGAACAGTTCCAAGCCAGTCCACGGCAGCCAACCTTTGGAAAAGCTTGAGTGTCGGTTGAGGGTCAAGCGATGGGATGGCGAATATGTAGACGGGACAGGTCACAGCGAAAATAACCAAATTAATGTAGAATGCCTTCTCACTTGTTAGTAATAGTTTTGACAAACAAGGAAGCTTAAAATGTTACCCAGCGCCAGGTAGCAGAGCTCTCCGCAAAGGCTCCTCCAATGATTGGGCCAAGAATGGTTCCAACACCCCAAGACACTCCTGTTCCTGCAATGTAGAGAGGACGTTCGCGTGGGGAAGACAACAAAGACAGGATATTCAATCCACTATAAAAGGTTTTAGCTTAGAGAAGTGAAAAATGTTGAAGCCTCCCATCACTTACCCCAGATATATACCAGCTCCTCCGGCACCAGCAATAACTCTTCCGATGATGAGTGCCTATACTGTTGTCAGCAGATGGAATAGAAAGCTGCTAGGGTTATTCAAAAACTAACGTTCATATTGGGCGCAGCACCGCAAATTGCACTGCCCACTTCAAACATCACAGCCGTTGCGAAGAATAGCCATTTCACATCGAAAATTCCATATGCTTTTCCCCTGAACGATGTTAGTTTATCGACAGCAGTCAGATGTAGTAAGGTTTATCTCACATTGACAAGATAACGGCAACACTACCCAAAGGAAATCCGACTCCAATCCAGGCCAGTTTTTCCGGCTCACCAAATTGTTCAAGAACAGTTCCTTGAACATCTGCGGCAACGGTCGTATCAAGTCCATATAGAGCGCCAGTCACGTATACGGTTATCAGAGTTAATACCCACTATATGAGGAAGAACAAGGCCGAGATGTTAGTGCTTCTGTCAACTTCAGTTTCAGAGTTGCATTATTGGTACCTTCCAGGTCGAGACGCCTTTAGCTTTTCGGACGTCTGTGACAACCTCCTCTGTCGATTCTAATGAGTTCTTCTCCAGATTCCGAAGCGAGCTGTCATTATCGGATGGTGACTGCTCTTTGGAGTTGTGGCCGGAGATGGTACTCTGGGTCTCCGGCGACGACGAGTCGCTGGGGTTCTTGGCGTAGTCCATAACTACCGGTATGTGCCTATTCAGCAACGGGACACAGGACCAGGTGGTGATAGAGTGTAAGTTCTTCACGCTTTACAAATTACAGGGCACTGTGGCTATATAGGCTTTCCTCTTTCACTCGGAAAACAAAATGAAATTTCATATTCTAGCGCTGACACGATTCACCCATCTTGCAGCTGAATCCTGCCAAAATTGGTCCCGGCCACTCGGTGATCACTCCGCGATACTTCCAAAAGAATAAGAGGTTTGCCGAAATGTCCGCGCGCTAGCGTTGATTTGGCAGAGATGGCCCGATAGGCAGATAAAGATCTTTTAAATACATGTAATTTATACAATTTATACAAGGGGCCGATTTCGCTGGAGTTGCGAATCTGTTGTATCGCGCATCTGACATCGCCGCGCGGGCCGCGGCGGGCCGCGATTATGTGGGCGGTGTGAAACAGATGAACAGGGTTGTTCTTCGCCCTACTTCTGATAGGCGATTCCAGTGCATTGCCTTTGTATTAATACAAACTACTGTATGTCTGTGTATTATTCCGTTGCCGACTCGCCGATCTCACTCTACACTAGTGGATCATTCCACGTTGCCCAAAGGATGCCAAGTGCTATGACATTCTCGGCCCCGAATCCGACGCAAGTGACGATAGCGATATGCGATAACTCCGAAAAATTATTCAAATCATGAGGAAAGTTTGGAATGGAATTTAGAAAAGAAACATAGGAGAGTAGATAAACAGTTACGAGCTGAGAGAGCACATATCCAAGCAGCTCAATACAAGTTTAAAACGAGTAATAGATTCGACTTGATGTCAAACTCGTCCCCGTCTACGAGGATAAATTGCTTGCATGATTGCAACGTTGTCGTAACAACTGTGGAGAATTAGTCATATTGGACTAACTTGTCAACGTGGCTCATCTACCCACAGTCACAACGGTAGATGCAAGTCTTGCCATAGCCCTCGGTAAGGGTGCAACTGCCGTCTTTTCAGGGTCCATTTGGCTCCATACATTCAATAGACTTGTTCATGCCGTGGCAGAAAGAGATGGACCCTAGCAAATGTGGTTGTTGGTCACATTGTTAGTGTTTCGACGGGATATTTAGCCAGCCTAAGGCGAACAGTGTAAGACCCCCGAGAGGAGTTCCTCCATCATTCCGAACTGCATGCCTAGTACTCCGTAGTTATAAGCTATCACAGTAGCACTGAGACCCCATAAGCTTAGCGTGGCTGACGCTTTCAACTGATGATAAATTATGAGAGCAAGCGTGGTCATTTCAATATTTGTGGATAGTCTGGCAGCTACAGTGCTCTCCTATGGTATAGTGTTTCACGAGAATCCACACCACGTTGCAGTCGATGTCTGTGCTCAGTCCGAGTCAGCCGTGGAGATTTTAATATGAACGATTTTGTGAAAATTCAGTGTTTTGGGATTATTCGGCATGGTTCAACTGGCGGCTTTGATAAGTATATGCTCTGGGCTTGAGTAGGACGAATAGTATAGCGGATGGCGAGCACGAATTGATTGAGATTTCTGCGAACATTTATGAGTATTCCAATTCATTCCAAACTACTAAACTGTCTATTCAGAAAATCGATAGTCACCTTCTTTTCTAGACTTTCAGCATCAGCCCTTCTGATGGCTGTTTTGAAGATGAAAAGTACCCGCTTATATTTATTATTGTTCAAACCAAAGACTCTTAATCGTTTCCTGTGTAGCTTTTATATGCATCAATATAGACATTAGTCGATGGCTATTAGAATACACTCTCTCACAATAATGCACAGTCACCTAAAATGTTGGAGATCACAGGCCAGGCCCATCTTCCTGAACGGCGCCTTACGTAATGTCCATGGCAATCTTACAGCTCATGAAGACGTTTACACGAATATATCGTCTTTATAACTTGACAGTCTAGTTTTATCAGCCCTGGGATAACTGGCTATGGAATACTTCATTTTGCGAATCAGTAAGCTAGGGTAGGCCTTAGAGAAAGATCATGAATAAACATTAAAGAGAGCCAGATCTGATTTCTCAATGTGTTGTCCAACAGTGGTAGAAAGAATCAATGACCAATAATGTGGCCGTAACACGGGATGCAAACAGAAGAGCTTCTGATAAGAAATAGAAATAGAAGGGTCCTTTGGGAGAACTTTGACCACCTTATGAAGAGATCGAACACATAGCGAAAGCTTAGGGCGGCGATTGTCGTTAGTCAGCAACATCCGCAAGCACTGAAAATTGAAGTTCTTTAAAGGTCGTCCAAGACTCGATAGATCCTTCGACATGTTGGATACTCAAGTACGACGAGGTTTGTAATGACATAGCTCAGTTCACTTGGAAGCGCAATATATCGTCTCTTTTGAGCAGCCAGAATTGCTGAACATGCTACTGGAATCGCAGGTTTGATAAGCTTCATCTCAGCCTTGCTTTGAGATCCACCATCGTGTAAGACAGCATCCGAAGGGTTCCACAGATCGCCCTAACTGGTCGAAAATCCCCACTGATGTCAAAGAGAAGGCGCAAGCAAAGGCGTCGTCAAATGTAGAGAGAATACAATGAACATTATATAAAGATATTTCTGTTTTCATATCAACACCGTTGACGGCGGTTCAAATGTACAATGCATCTTTAGTGGTCACGTTCGAATCAGAGTACCTATTCAATGTCTCGAATTACACAGATTACTTCCCTCGGCAGGGACCACGATCTAGAGAGTTCGGTAACAACTTCAATCCAGCTTCAGCCGCTCCCACAAAGCGAGATTCAGCAGCGCGACACACACCGTCATGAAGCTTCTGATAGGGAGCTGTCAGATATAGATCCGGTACTGGAAGCCTCTCGAGCTGCGGACAACGATGTGCCTGATGGTGGTTACGCTTGGGTCGTCATCTTCGCTTCCGCCATTGTCTGTTTTTGGTTCACTGGCAATGGCAACTATACCTGGGGTGTCATACAAAATGCTCTTCTTGAGCAGAAGCTAGCATCGGCAGCTACCTTATCCTTCATTGGGTCTCTATCCCCTACTATTATGGCTGCCTTGGCCATTATCAATGCCCGCGTCATCCGTTGGTTGGGTATCCGCGTGAGCGCCATACTCGGAATCGTCCTCCTTGGAGTCGCTCAACTGACGAGCGGATTTTCCACGCATAGTGTGGCTGGGCAGTTTATTACACGCGGCGTTGGTGTCGGCCTTGGCATGAGTTTGTGCTTCATGGTGACCTCCACCATCCCAGCGCAATACTTCAGTCGGAAGCGCGGCCTTGCTAACGGGATCGTCTCCGCTGGCGGCGGTCTGGGGGCAGCTGTCCTCAGCTATGTTCTAGATGCCTTAATCCAAAGGTTTGGCGTTCAATGGGCCTATAGGATTGTAGGAATCATGACTTTGGTCACCGGGCTTCCTGCCGCCTGGATCATGAAAGAGCGCACAACTCTCCCAAGAGTTAGCTTTATTGAGTGGCGATTATTCAAGGACCTGAAATTCGTATTGATCTTCGTTGCAGGAGCTATTGCAACTTTCCCGCTTCTTGTACCAGCCTTCTTCCTCCCATTTTATAGCACTTCCATCAAGCTGCCTTCAAGCACTGGTGCTGCTCTCCTGTCTGGTTACAACTTTTCGTCGGCCGTCGGCCGTATCCTCGGCGGCTTCTGCTCAGATAACCTAGGGCCTCTGAACACGCTCATTATCTCATTAATTCTCAGCGCCGTAAGCATGCTTGCACTATGGCCGGCTTCCACCACCTTAATACCGTTGGCCTTCTTCGCAATCATTAACGGTGCCTCGAACGGCATGTATTTTGCCACGGTGCCGACTGCCGTGGGCAACATTTTTGGATCTGCCAGGGTGTCTGTTGCTTTGGGCATGATTGTAACTGGCTGGGGGGCAGGTTATCTGATGGTTAGTAGTTCCAGTGTATTGACTGTATGGGGATCTGAAGCTGATATACGAATCACAGGGAGCTCCAATCGCGGGTTATATATTGGACGAGCATGGAGGATCTGAGGCTGGTCTCAAGGCCTTTCGACCTGCCATGTTCTACGCCGGCTCACTCGCTATGGGAGCGACTGGCTTTCTGATACTTATGAGATCTCGGATAAGCTCATCGCTTTTAGCCAAGCTCTAAAACTGGTATAGTAATTTTAAGTACATCTTTGAGAAGGGGTAGAAAAGAACATTTAATGACAGCAAATAATGCAGTGATTGAAGAGAGCTAGAGATGACCTGCAAGTGTCGTTTGGGAGACTCGAGTCTCTAGTTTCCCCTAATTATATGCCATTAAAATGCCACTGTCATCTGCCTTTGCCTTTGACTTTAACTTCTTTAAGTCAAATGGTAAAGAAAACTGTGTAATAGATTAGTTCAGCGTGAACATTTATACCTTATGAATACCTATAAGTGTAGTAAGTATATGTAGGCGCCTACTTCAAGTGTTAGTCCGAGCTCAGCATCCCTACCCCACCTTTCCATAGGTATTATTCACGGCGCCCTGCTCCGTATATATTCCCCCCAGCGATTCTTCTGAAGACCAAAGAAAGTTGGTTGTGGCCATCACAAAACATGTCGGAAACCGTGAATAAGAGCCCGCACTGGGACGTTGCCCTCTGGGAAACACATGAAACAGAAGACGATTGCACGCTCGTCATCAGAACTGACAATGGGCGTGCGTTTTATTGCCAAATCTCGCCATCACGGTTCCATCAATCACCCACAGTTAAAGATCAATATTTCAGGTGTCTCAATCTATTATGCTCGGGTGAAGAGGAAGATGACTTATATATGGAAGATGCGTGCGACTAGCTTTCGAAGCCCTTTGAGCCTCTCATTACGCGTCTGGCGCCTCGTACGCTAAAACGACTGGGAGATGAGCTGCCGACATTGGCCGAATATCTCTTTCCTTCACATTTCGCGCGCTCGCCGTCTGCTACAGATGAGAAGTTAGAAACATTTGAGATATATTCTAAGAATCTTGATTGGGGCAGTCCTGTGATATTTGTGAAGCAAGATTTCCTGGACGACCTAGACCATTGGACACAATCTTATCACCCAAATGAAGTAGCGATATGCTATGATAATCCACGAGATATTTTTATCAAACCTCCAAAGCATGTATTGATCAGTAGTCAAGATGGCAGCCCGGTTGAATGCGTCTTCAAGCGGTTTGAAGCCTCATTTGGTCCGAAGCATGCGAAAACGGAGCTTGATACTCACAAAAGGATTGTCCATGCGCATTTACCCCCTCCTCCCAAGAAATTTATCTGTCAGCTGCAGGGTGTTGGCGGGATGGAAACAAACTAGCTGACATGCTATTTACTTGGATTAACAATAAAGGCGTGCTGTCAAAAGCTAGAGCAGGCCAAAGTACAGCTCAGCTGAAAGCACGTTGGGCAACGCAAATCAAGGATACACTAGAGATGCTTCACCATCGCAACATTATCTGGGGTGATGCCAAAGCTGAGAATATATTGATTGACATGGACGATAATGCATGGATAATTGATTTTGGGGGGAGCTATACCGTGGGATGGGTTGATAAAGACAAAGCTGGGACGTTGGAAGGCGACGCGCAAGGTTTAGATCGGATTCTTGATATCCTCTCTTGATGTACACGAGAGAGCTTTTGAAGACGGTTTGAAGCTGCCACGAATCTTGCGTTCTTGTTATGAAATATGTTGAAAGAGATGCCACTCAATTCACACGAAATTAGAAATGAATGGACTAATAAGCATACAACAGTCTCGGACCTCTAGGGTAAAGCCTCATAATGTAAAAAAAGATCAAGTGCATCCAACGAGCCGCCTGAGCTCAACCGGCAGTTGGTGATTGGTTCAAAAGACCAAGTCACATGACTTGGCCCGGTTAGCTCAATCGGTAGAGCGTGAGACTCTTATGAGTGACACGTTCTGATGTTGCGATATCTCAAGGTTGCGGGTTCGACCCCCGCATCGGGCTCTTCCTATAAATAATACACCGGTTGAGATATCAGGCGGCAATTCTTTTTTTTTTTTTTACTTTCTTTATTATCAGCTCTTTGTCTCTTCGTTTTTTATTTTTCTTGCCTCAAGTTTAGGGTAGCAGTGGAAGCGAGTCAATCTTGGAAGCATCTCTCTTCTCTGTATCTGGCAGCGAAACGGCCATGGGGAGTTCTAAATAGCCAGATGGTCGTGAGGGTTTGATACAATCATATTGTTGGACTATTCTGATTTATTGCATCTTTTTACTACCTAGGTACTTTCATTCATTTGTGAATACAATACAGTACAGCTTCTACCCAAAGCTCCCCTTACACTAACATACAGCCACATATTTTCCCTTGTCCAACAAACCAACAGCTGCATCCCAATTGCCTAATCCACGTCCCTATCGTATCTGCGTTCCTGTCGCAGGCCTGTAGCAAAAAGAATAAACGCCGAATCCTTTCCGTTCCTAGTAATACATGGTGTACCGTCATGATCCCTCTGCGCCAAGTTTCCTGCCTGACTCGTGTTCGCTTTTGCCTTTTGGCCAAACACTTTCCATGTTCCAATTTTCCTTCATTACTTAGACATTAAAGATTGATGATTTACAGCGTCCAGGCTGTGAGGCAAACAAAAGAAACAAATTCATATCATATAAGCGTTAGTGTCGTGAAAGTGATGGCAATAGCCATTGTAATGGAAGCCCTCGTGAGCCCGAATTCGGTTGCTTTGCTGCTGGCGACAAAGTCAAATGGGCTTCCACCACCGCTGCCTGGCTGAGTATTGGGCCTGCGTGTTGGCTTCGGGTTCTCCTCACTTGTGGACGTGGGTTGCTGGTCATTCGTCGTTTGAGAAGTCGCTGCGTTGGTAGTTTCGGTTGTAGACTCGCTTGTTGAGCTAGGTATTGTCACCGATGTGAGTGTGGTAGGTATCGCACTTGTAACTGCTGTCGTAACTGTTGTAGAAGGGACAGAAGATGTTGTCGTCGTTATTGGCTGGCTTGTTGTGCTTGTTGTGCTGGTTGTACTAGTTGTCTCCTTAGATTGTGATGATGTTTGAGGCGGTGGCGGAGTCTTTGTTGGAGGAGGAGTGGGCGTTGATGCGGTGCTCTTTAGTGGCGCGTCCTTTTTGCAGAGAGCGTCAAGGATATGGCCTCCCTTGACCTCCATAAGAAGAGAATTTGAGGCAGCGTTGATGTCGGTACAAAACCCTTGCACAGAAAACTGCACCGCTTGCAATCCTGCAATGCAGCCTTCAGAGCACGTCGCGCCGCTGCCGAAATCGCTGGGGCTGCATCCTCGAATGGGTAGATTGTAGGCGTAGAGGCATTGGACGGATACCGACGAAGTCAGGCTCTGGAAGTTGGACAGAGACAAGGAATTTGCTGAAGCTGCCCCTGCCAGGAAGACGAGGCTGGCGAGGCTGGGCCGCTGCCTTGTATGTTTTCTCGCCATGGAGGTATGATTCGGGCGGGTGTGGTTGTAGATGGTACGACGATGAAGTTGTAGTTTAGTCGCCGTCGTTGTATGTGGAAGAAGGAATACCGCTGAGACCGCCCTCTCCGAGTATTGACTGCTTTAACAAAGGGAGGGAAAATGGCCCAGCCGGCAGTATATGGGAAATACGGATCATCAAGTAGCATTCCAGTTTGAGGCCCTGCTGTCATGGGAAACGACCGGATCGCTGGATCAGCGTGTTCACCGTGGCAGCGCGATGCGAAACACGGCGTGTCTCAGACTTACAATATGACGCCAGCCACGCACGATAGCAAGAGCGATTGGCGCCCTTGTAACCGTTTATCGGACGAACTTCCCGCATCTGTCAGCATTGTCGTTTCTCGAATCACTTTTGACATGTTTCAATCAGGGGCTTATGTTCGGGCAAGCGCGTGGCAGACAGGGTGCCTATGACGAGTCTAAGATGGAGATGGAGATGACGATGGTGACACAGATGGAGTACGGGAGTGGACAGGTACATGTACTTTGGAGAGCACGCCGTTTCTACTCCGGGACAGAGGTATTCAATACAAATGCAAAATTATTGAGATACAGCCTGGAACATGCAAAGAGTGCCCCGAAACGAATTCGTATTGCTTGATTAAATGACGTGTACTAATGCTCCTTTCTTCTACAATATGTTGGTGTTAAGAGTATGTATAAGAATTACGTAGAAAAAGAATCGTGCTATCTTTCCCTTTTTTTTTCCCCCTTGTGAAAAGAAGCCAGAGGCCTCGATTCTCATCTCCTTTTTAAGTGCGAAGACGCTTGCATGCGATTGGGCACTCAACTAAACAAAGTCTGACCATGTTGGATCAGAAGGGCGTGAGACTCCCGTTAAGCGTTCTCACTAAGTTAGCCTGATCCTGCGCTCCCGCCGGACAAGACGTTTCTTACTCATCTCACACAATCGCATCATGGGACTTTCAACCGAAGATAGTAAAAAGATGGTATCGTCAAACTTGATAAGTGACTGTTTCAAGGCAAATGTCGACAATCTCCAAAGCCACGTTTGCCCCGGCTCTCATCAATGCGAAACGAAACTCGAGGGCGACTGAAACATGCTATAGACTGCTTAGCCAAAGCGAGAATGGTCCAGGTACCGCCACAGCTTTCTCACGCGATGCCCGCCATCCCGCCTGTCCACCCGCTTGAGCTGAACTGGAGTTAGCCACGTCTCTCGGTAAATATAGCGCCTGTTCTGCCAATCAGAACCCAATTCAGTCCAGCAAAAACCGGTACTGGTGCAAGCTGCATCTCGCAGGAACACACCAAGGATGCGAATCCCAGGCTCGGTACGGCAGACAAGGGCCACCAGGCAGAAGGCGAAAATGAACGAACAGCTTCTCATTCTTGCGATCGAAGATGGCACCTCTTTCTTCTTCAATCTCCTCGTTCTACAGCCTCCGTGAAATGAAGCCTTCGTGACGCTTCCGCGAAATCGACAAACATGTCCCACCCCGACGGATTTGCAGGCCCGGGGCTGCCAGGATTAACACCCCCGCGTCAGGGCGCGTATCAGCAGCTCGTGTCCCTAAGGAGAAAACCTGTGCCGGCGAGAGCGGGGCCATATCACCAGAGTGTGTTTCCTGTCCTGGATTGATACGACGTAGACGGGGCTTTGCTGACGGGGCTTAGCTGCGCAAAACGATGAACAAGCAGAGATCGAGGACGAAGAAGAGGCTCTATCAGTTCCAACACTTTACGGGTCTCACGAGGGCATAGTGGCAAGCAGTGCAGGCTTCGATCAGCCTTCACTGGCGCCTCCCCCCAAATGGCCGCGGAATTCTCATTCGGCTCTCTGGGCGCCGATATGGCTCAGCAAGGTCACTCTCATCGCCTTTGCCATTACATTCCTGTTAATGTTGCTGGCTACTGCTTTGCT